>NW_024412395.1:39377157-39487768 GCF_014898765.1 Herpailurus yagouaroundi
AAGAAGAAGAAGAAGAAGAAGAAGAAGAAGAAGAAGAAGAAGAAGAAGAAAAAGCTGATCTTTTTGCTCCTATCATGACTCAGGCCTGGAGTTGTCACGCATGAAATTACTTCTTGAATTTAAATTACAGTTTTTCCTCAGTTTTTTTAGCATCTTGCTATTTTCAACCCAGGAGTATTCTCTTTGGAGACTTTATAGCTGTTTGTCATTGTGAAAACAGGAGACACCAACATGTGTCTTACAGGAAAAACATATGTTCCACCAAACACAAAAGGATTTATTCTGGGAAAAATTCACCCTGAGACCATCTACTTAAAAATCCAGATTGCATTCATTCTCTGTTTGATAAAAATGAAAGATTCCAGCAAACTGTTGTCTCCAGCAGACTTCCTGATCAGAAATTTGAAAGGGTCTCCTGATGGACCTTGACATCCCTGCCTCTGAGAACTTGCTACATTGGGAACAGAAAGATTAGGGCAAAGAAGTTATTTAATTCACTTCACGGGGCATAAGTTTTATAAATGGCGTGTGATAATGTAAAAGCTTAAAAATGGTTGTTCCTTACTACATTACTACAATAATGGAGGTTCCACGACTACATATGGACAGCAGATAGTCTGAGAGGCATCCAGGCAAAGTGGACAAACCCAAGAAACTGCCAGTCACATCCCTGTCTTTTTTGGTATCTATTATTTTATGCGATGTTCTAATATTTTTTTTTTAAATGTATCTCTTCCACATTTTTTCCTGTTAAGGTCTTAACTAAGCTAAATCGTTCAGGTCTAATGAACTGACTTCAATTTTGAGACAAGATGTTTATGGCGGCAAAAGAGGAAATGAGTGCTTCATTAATAGGTGTTTATCCTGTACTTGATTTGGAAATTGCTTCAACGTGGATATCTTCTCAGAAGTAAAGTCTGAAAGACTTTGTGTCTCTTAGTCTCTTGAGTTTATTTGAAATATAAGTCTCTTAAAAATCAATATTCTCTTGGGGCGCCTGGGTGGCTCAGTCAGTTAAGCGTCCGACTTTGGCTCAGGTCATGATCTCGCGGTCCGTGAGTTCAAGCCCTGTGTCAGGCTCTGTGCTGACTGCTCAGAGCCTGGAGCCTGTTTCAGATTCTGTGTCTCCCTCTCTCTCTGACCCTCCCCCGTTCATGCTCTGTCTCTCTCTGTCTCAAAAATAAATAAACGTTAAAAAAAATTAAAAATCAATATTCTCTCAATTTGTGAAAGAACACAATTAAAATTAACTTCATCACCTGGGAGATTTCATTAACAAGAATTAGAAAACCATCTTCTGCTTGCATCAGAGGCCTGGAATTTTTCTACAGATCAAATAAATTTATAGTGTTATTTTAGGTAAAACTTTAGGACAAACCCCCTTATGAAACATTCATATTTTGCAAGGTACCTGACACAGATTTGGAGACACTAAATAAACCTGTTGTTGTTGTCGTTGTTGTTTTGTTAAAGGATCGATTTAGTGGACTAACTTACTGAGAAACTGATATCATATGGTTAGGTCAAGTCATGTCAATCAGTTATGCCAATCCAGTCAGTATTAGTCTTGATCTTCCTAGAATACTCCTTAAGGTGAAACCCACAGATAATCAGGACTACTCCCTTATCTGTCTCTAGCAGCTCTGAGTTTTTGAAGGCATTGCCTGGATTGCTTTTTCAACACCACACTCACGCAATATCCCATGCAAAACCTGCCATCCATATTCAGTCAAACAATTTCGGTGTACAAAATGGAAGTTTGTCTTACCTCCTCTGAATGTCATTTCATCACGACTCGTTTCCTGGAGAGAAAGATCTGCCACAGCCTTATGAACAATAAAAAGATTCTCTTCTGGTTTTTCTGAGGGGAAAAACAAAAAACAACAGACACCCACAAGATTAATCCCATAATACTTGAAGCCATTCAGGATTAAATAAATTATCAATTTAGACTCTAGCTAGGTAGATCTATTTGATTTGCAATTGTGATCCCTAAAAGTAACCATTTCACTTCTTCCAATTCATTTCTTCATTGGTTCCTACTTATAAACATAAGGATAACCTCTCACTTTACATCTATATAAAGGTATAGAACCATGAATTGGGATACATTCAGGTATATTTCAGAAGAAAAACTTGAAATACTGAATTTCCTTTGCTTAAGTAATATGTGGGCTGTAGACAATAATAATAAATAACGGCAGCAAACGTTTAAGCAACACTGAGTAATCCTTGCAACAACCGTACAAATGTCAGTACTGTCATTTCTGCCTTCTGCTAACAGAGAAAGCTAAGGCTTCAGGAGGGGAGGGGAGATGTCTAGGGTCCCAGAGCTATCAAAGAAAGAAGCCTGAGTTTGACCTGAGGCAGAAGTTTTGTCCTTCTGCTATCCAGCTCCAGTAGAACAATTGCTCAGGTCTGGGACACGGGTGGGAGGAAGGACAGCACATTCCTGTCATAATGGTTTATCAAAAGAGAATCCTGAGTGAGTTTATAAGCCAAATCAAGCAAATCGAAGACAAGGAAAATGCTTTACCTTTGAGAAGCTCCCCATCGGTGGACCAGCTGACAAGCCTATTCCCTTGTAATTTTTCATTTTTCTCCTGATTTCCTTCTGTGGGTAAGTCTTCAAGACGGCGTTCGACCCGGTAGTATGGTGGGGTGCCATCCACATCACTGGCTCCCTCATTTGTTTTAGGGATTGGTTGTTGACCGTTTTCAGGTGGTGTATCCCCGTTGCACTCAGCCTGACCAAATGTCCCGGGAACGTCTGTCATGATGTGCAGTTGCGCTAGACGATGTGGAGACAGCTTTGGGGAAACTGAGTGAACAGGTCCTTGATAGAAGCGCTCCAACCCCTACTCTAAGAATACAGAGTATTTACTTTAGTACATAATAAATGCTGCTTTTCTTAAAGGTATCCAGATAGAGCTTAGAACCAAAGCAATAGGATTTGTTAGATTTGCCACCAGCCCATGAGCAAGCATCCGGCCAATCACCACCTTCTTTGTCACTGAGCAGCCCCACTTGCTGAATTAATGGCAGCCTTTTGATTTACATAAACAAACAATCTGAGGCAATCGGGCTTTTGTGTTGGCATGTAGATGGGGACTTTCAGCTTGTCAGTCCCCCCTCTGGGAACAGAGATTTTTGTCCCTTTTCATAATGGCCCTTTGTCATTTTCCTTGTAACAGGAGCCACAATTGTTCCACAGCTTTAATCCGGAGAGAATGACCACCTTGAGGCATATTAGTTCTGTGTCACCAGCTTAACATTTCCAAACGGATTTTGTTCAAGTAAAACCTCAGCTATGTTGTAGGGGATAATGGCATCATTTCTCATTTATTAACGAATAAAAACAGCTTACCGAACCTGTAAACAGGACGACCTTATTGTAAGTGGTTCTAGCAGCAGATTCCATGGTGTACTTTCAGGAGCTCAGAGAAAAGACCGAAGTAGAAGCAAAACAACACAAAACAAAAACAAAAAAAAAAATCTTGCTGTATCTTGCTAATACCAAAAATTTTACATTTCAGAATAATCCACTTGGTCTGTAGCTTCTTTTCCTTTAGTTTATTTATGCCTATTGAAGCCCAAGCCCATCCTTTATAGCCCTAGTAGAATTTTCTCTGTAAAATTTTCCCTTTCCCCAGTCAGATTTATTCTCCATATTCTCTATTGATATTACTTGATGCTGGTAAAATTATAGAGCACCAACATATTCTGCCCTTGAGGGAAACTGGTACTTATGGAAAACACCTGCTACTTACCAACCTTTCCTTTTTAAAGGAAGGTGTTAATTCTTTTTCTTTTTTCTTTCTTTCTTTCCTTTCTTCTTTTTTTTTTTTTTGGATCTCATATAGTGCAAATGATTCCAGAAACTTTTGCCCATGCTGCTCCCTCTGCTTAGAATGCCCTTCTCTTCCTCAAGGCCAAATCCCTGGCCTAACCAGTTCCTTTAAATCTCAATTCTTCAGCTGAAATATCGTCTCTTCCGTGACACTTTCCCTGACCCACAGGGCTAAGATGGGACTCCTGTTTCACATTATTTTGTCCTTCAGAGTGTTCTTTACAGTTATGATTAAACACGTAAGTGCACAATTATCTGCGTGACATCTCTTTCACCAACCAGAATCTAAGATTTTTCTAAGCAGGGACCATGGTTCGTTTGTATACATAGGTCTCCACCATGTAGTATCTGCTTCGAACTAGGTAAGTAAGAGATATAGATGATAGATAGATAGATAGATAGACAGACAGACAGATAGATAGATAAAATTGAATAACTGAGTAAATTTGACTCCCTATTAGGTCATTTCTAAAGGGAATAATAATAGAGGTTGGCAAGTAATTAAAAATTGTCACCTTTAAAATTGTGTTTAGGGCTGAGCCCATTAGGATCTATAGCAGGGATGACAAATATCTGACACTCTGGCCTCATCCTCTTGTCACATGTCCTTGGAAGACATGTCTAACAGACCCTAGAACGCTTTCCCTTATCATCACCAGCTCTTCCCTACCCAACACAATGATTGTGTAGGAGAGGAAAAAGAATGGTCCCTCTACCTTTTTAAGTCCTTGGCTGAGACCCCTGCAATAAAAGATTAACGAAAAAAGGAACAAAAGTTTATTAACATGTGTACCTGATATATACAAGGGAGATACCCAGGATAATTGAGTAACTCCCTGAAGGCCCAAGCTACCAACTTAAATAGATCTTCAGTTAAAGACAAAAGGAAAAAAAAAGTTGTATATTGGGGGTTGGTGTGGGGGCAGTTATGACGGGTTACCAGGAAAAGCATAGTAAACAAGGGTGAGGTTTGTTATTCACATTTGAGTGGGTGCCTTTTCCATTAGTAAGATTCTTTTGTGATTTAGAGTCATTTTTCTTTTCCTGATACAGAGAGAAAGACAGATAACAGGAAATTTTCTTTATAAATGTCAGTTTCCCCTATGAAAGAGTAACTTCTTGTTTGTTTTCGGAGCTTCTTCAGTGTCTGCTGCTTCTCAAAAATAATCAGCTCAACATAATCCTGATGCCAAAGAGACGTATTTTGAGGTGGCATAATCTGGTACCCTTCACTTAGTTTTCAAAGATTTCTTTAATATTTATATAGCACTTCTTATATGCCAGGCACTGTTCACAAATAGCAACACATTTGATTTTCATAACAGTGCTATAAGGTAGGTGCTATTATCATCCCCATTTTGCACACTAATGAAATGAAGCACAGAGAAATAAAGGAACTTGCTCAAGGTCACAGAACTAGTAAACTCACTGATGAGGTTGCAGCATAAATGAAACCTAGTGCCATCCTTGGCCTAGCTACTAATGTTTCCTTGGGCCAGAGGTCTCAGTGGGCTCCATCCAGCCTGATGCATTAATCTCCTTGGCAGAGAAGTAGTTGTAGCCAGGAGAGGGCAGCAGAGGGCCTGAGGCCATATCAAGGCCTTCCCAAGACAGACAGCCCAGCTGCTGTGGACAGGGTTGGGAGGCCAGGAAATTTCCTCCCACCAGGAATAACAGGGTTATCCACTTAATTCCAAGATCAGAATCTGAAGCTTCAAAGGCAGGTCAGACGGCCTCACAACTTAGAGCTGGAATAGCCCTTGATCTGGAGAAAGAAGAAAATATTGAATGGAATGAGGGGAAATGAAGACACTAAGACCAAAGCTAGAAATATGTGGGGATATACTAAATTGTGAGGCCCTTAAGGGCAGGAAGGGGCACAAGTTCAACTGAATGCCCAGCAGTAAACATAGACATAGAGAAATGCTCACATTGGCTTTAAAGACCTGACTCCAATTCCCGTTCTCCATTCCCTCAAGACTGCCATATGAAAGGGAGGGCCTACACCAGCCGACTCCATCTTGTTCTGTGTCCTTCACCTTGACCACACCTCCTCCCCTTGAGTAACCCCCCTCACCTGCCTAACAGGACTCGGACCCTTCCCCAGGACCCTTCCCCAGCCAATCGGCTGAGGCCATAGCCATTACCTCACCAACTGCCCCCAGGCCCCAATAAAACCTTTGTCCTTTTGAAACTGGCTCTCTTTCCCTGGTATCTCACCGCTGCGTCAGTGCAGGTAGGGGAATGAGCTCGAGCTAGCTCGAATAAAGGCTCTTCGCTTTTGCATCGGACTCGGCTCCCTAGTGGTCTTTGGGGATCACGAATTCTGGGCATAACACCATACACTTCAATTCAAGGATATGGCAGAGCTTAGAGAGTTTAATTTGTCTCTCTCCTACTCCTATACTTCCGTGACCCTGTAACAACATGCAACTTATACTTTAGTTTTTATGGGAGTTTTATTTTTCTTCTTTGGATTATCTTCTTTCTGAATGCCCTGCTTTGACAGTTGTTTTCTGGCATTAGAATTAGTTCAGCTTTGAAACATAAAAAAATAATCCAGAGTTCTGTCTATGCAGCATGTTCACCTCTATAAAAAGCAGAGTCTTTATGCTGTCCTATAGAATAGGAGGTCAGGTAGACGTTTGTAACATACATTATTTTTCCTACAAGCACATGGCGACACAAGATACATTTGGCACCAAGATGAGTCTATCCAACTACCAAATAAAACATAGGGTGTTTTATCCATAAAGATATAATAGTAATAAACTGTCACCGATTGTCTGTAACGTTGGGGAGAAAATCATTTTCTATACCTTTCACAATTCTTTTGGTTGGTCTAAGAATTAAATTGACATGAAAAAAATTAACAGGAGAAAAACGAAAGTTTAATAACACATATACCTCCCGTATACACAAGACAGACCCAGGAAAACTGAGTCATTCCCCAAAATAGCTGAAGTCACACCTTAAATACAATCTTTAGCTCAAGACAAAAGATATTGGGGATGGGGAGTTACTAATGGGAATTTACCAGGAAAAGCACAGTAAATAAGGGCAAGTTTGTTATGCAGATTTAAGTCGTAGGCTTCTCCATTGATAAGAGTTTCTAGAGATTGAGTCATTCCCTTCTTTCTGGTAGAGCAGACAGACACCCTTAAAAATGGAAATTTCCTCTATAAAGGTGAATATCTCTTAAAAGAAGGTAATTTCTACTTGTTTTTCAAAACGTCTCTATTTTTTCTGCAGTTTCTTAAAAGTAACCAGCTTAAAATAATCAATATTCCAGAAGCATATATTGGGATAACAATATTTTCTCCTCTTCAGTAAAAACTTATGACATGTACAGTTTTAGAATTTGTACTAACAGTCCTTAATTCAAATACTATTGCATAACCTCCACTGCATGAAATATGACTTTTTTTAGGATGACTTAGTGGAGTGTTTGTCTTTTTTTCCTGGTTATTATGCTGAATGGTATAGGATATTGTATAAATGTAACCATCATCACATCTATAGTAAAATATGATAATAATGAAAGGATAATCGTTTGGGAATGTAAAGTATCAAAATAAAATTATGTAAATACCCATATTTCATTTGTCAAATACCAAATGATAAATGTTAAGGCTATATTAGGTCCAGAAATAAGATTTGGGGAAAAGTCATAAAATCCTAACTTTTAATAATATGTAAAAAGCCAAGCCACAAGTCAGTGTTGTATCTAAAAGATGGCCAATGATCACTGGAGAAAAACAAGAAATAAATTTGAAACATCAGCTTTTGATCCTGACAGCTTGGAGTCAATTCTTATACAAATTGATTTGTATGGCTGGAAAAGGGGTATTTCAACAATCAGGGGTGAAACAGAAAAGTAGAAGCACTAAGGGATCTGTAGCTTGATCTATTGTGATCTCTCTATCTATCTGAAGGGTTTTGACCTTACACAATGATGCGTGCTGCTTAAGGGCTCTCTGTAGGTTTGTGGTTGAGTCTGGTACTGGAGCTTAAAGTCTACAAAGGCAGGAAGTTGGGAAAGAAAGATGGATGTGAAAAACAAGAACAAGCTGGAACACACTAGGACAAATTGAAACCTCAGTTCTCGCTGCCTCTGACCTCAGTGGTACGAGTGTCCTGTAGGAGAAGGTGGTCCTCTTGTCAAGGCCGAGAAATCAGAGAAGCTGAAGGAAGATCCAGGGGAAGGTGGGACACTTGCAGGCTGAGTACCGCCATGCAACAGGTAAGCCAACAGGTCAATAAGAGTGTATGCGTTACAGAATAGCGAAACAATCAGGAAAGAGAATTTAGGGAAATGTAGTTTAGACTGGCCAGGTCGATACATAACATCAGCACGATGGACTTTCATCACCTCTCTGAGCCGGGGTGGTACTACAGGCAAACTTTCGGCTCAAAATCCTACCCAAAACCCATAGAACCTTCTATAGGGAATAGGTAATGCCTCAAGAGAATGTGCAGTCCTGAAGGAGACAGGATAATCCGAATCGCTTCATTTAAGGGATTAACATTCCAAATTGGAGGGACAACCCAGCTAAAGGAAACAGCAATATAAAACATGACATAATAAAATCTATCAGTATCCATATATCCATAAAAAGTAATTGCCTGCCACTTAGTACAAATTAGATTAAGTTGATTATCTGATGCCATCTTAATACTTTGTGTTTATATTTATGCCTGGTATAAAACCACACTTTCGTTTGGCAATAATAAGATTTCAAAGTATAAAGGATGGGGTTTTTCCCTCAAAAAGCTAAGAGTGAAGTTTGTGAGTAGCATGTAAGATTTTAAAATTTATTAGAATAGGGACACCTGGGTGGCTCAGTCAGTTGAGCATCTGACTTTGGCTCAGGTCATGATCTCACAGTTCGTGAGTTCAAGCCCCACACTGAGCTCACTGCTATCAGTGCAGAGCCCATTTCAGATCCTGTATCACCCTCTCTCTCTCCATGCCCCTCCCCCACTCATGCTCACTCTCTCTCTCTCTCTTTCTCTCAAAAATAAATAAAACATTTAAAAAATTTAATGTAATAGAATTTGACAATTCAACCACATCTTACGAAAACATGCTTTCCAATCTTGGAGGCAAGTCGGGGTTGGGAGCAGGTGTTGTCCATCATCTCTATAAAGATACAGACTTTCTTATACCCCAGTGAAGGTATATCTCTTTGTGGTCCTAGAGTCTAAGGCCTGGCATCCCAGTGAGTCCCCAGTACACGTTTTTGTTTTTTTTTTTCTTTTTTAAATGCTACCTTGGTGAGTTTTTCTTTAAGTTTATTTATTTATTTTGAGAGAGAGAGAAAGAGAGAGGTCGTGAGCAGGGAAGGGGCAGAGAGAGCAGAGAGACAGGGCGAGAGAGAATCCCAAGCAGGCTCTGCACGCTCAGTGATAAGCCTGATGTGGGGCTTGAACTCACAAACCATGAGATCCTGACCTGAACCAAAACCCAGAATTGGACACTTACCAACTGAGCCACCTGGTGACCCTTCCCCAGTACAGCTTTTAAAGAAAAGTACTGGTAGAAACAAGCTAGGTATTTCTTGAAGACGAAAAAAGAAGAAGCCACAGCATAAGCTCCTGTGGCCAAGGCAGGGAGGTGTGTGGGATTAGAATTTGTCCCCTCAGAGGACAAATGAACATTATCATCACTGATCCCTATAGTGGTCAAGAGGAGGGACTCAGGCATCAGATGACCTGACATGAAATCCTAGCTTTGCTGCTTTGTAATCCTTGGCAAGTGTACAAATCAGGCCTCTTTGGATTGCAGATTAAAGAAACAATTTAAAGGATCTTAAACTCTGTGAACATAACAGATCATTTAACTAGAAAGTCCAGAGTTGGTTTCCTACTTATTTGGATCCAAGCATTTAAGCAATGTCACAGGTAACCTTTCTCTCTTGGCCACAAACTGGTGAGTATTAGGAGATTAGGAGGTACTTAGGTGAACCTGAGGGTTCAATCTTTTTCCATGTCTCATAATATCTCTAGCTGAGTGTAGTGGGTGTCCAAAGGTGTCCAAGTTCTAATTCCTATAACTTCTGAATTGTTACCTTACATGATAAAAGGGACTTTGCAGATGTATTAAATTAAGGATTTTGAAATGGGGAGATTGTCTTGGAATATCAGATCAAACCCAATGTAATAATCATAAGGGCCCTGATAGAAGAGAAGCTACAAGGTGAAAGGGAGTACTAGATGTGACAAGATAGCCCATAAAAGCTGGAAAGGCAAGGTAACAGATTCTCCCCTGAAGCCTCTAAATGAAATACAGGCCTGTCAACATCTTGATTTTAGACGTCTAACCTCCAGGACTGAAAGAGAGTAAATCTGTACCGTTTTAAGCCACTAAATTTGTGATAATTTGTTACAGCAATAATAGGAAACTAATACACTGAATTCCTTGCTTCTCTGCCTTAATTTTCATTGACTGGCTAGGGGAAGAAAATTTAGCTTTCCAAACCATTTGCAGGATATGTATTTTTGAATCTCAACTATCATGGACTGCTTGCTACAGGCCAAAAAGACTTCCCATAATAAGGTTGTATTTTCTTCTCTTTTCATCTTTTTGACAGTACAGGCTTGATTGAAACTTGTAGTTTGGGTGGAGTTAGATCACCAAAGGGCTGTTTTTTACTCAGTAGGAGGCAAACTGGAGGCTGTGATATGCCGGCTCCTGAGACTTCTGCACATACATGAAGTTTGAATCTAATATGGCTTCAGTCCTGTCCCTTCCTGCCGTCTTCAGGAAAATCTCAGTCACTGGAACCGTTTAAAATGGCTTGTTGTAGAAGATCGTTGCAGACAATGGTGGCATCTGTTCCATCTAATAACACACACTGGAATGAGTACCATGACTTCATCCTTCTCATCTTGGATTGGAATGAGTGTGTGAGTCCCAGCCTATGGCCGCTACAAACACCCCCCCCCCCCCCCGTGCACTGCCTTGCTAGAAACTGATCCTAAAAGTGTATGAAATAATAGGGTGACTCTCTAAACCCTGACCCATAGATCTATCTCTCGTACAAATCCATGCAGGAGAGAATGAATTGTGTTTGAGATTATTGGAGAGCAACTACACAAGGAAGGAAAAGGGAAGCCCCATGAAATAAGCTTCAGAGTATACTATCTTACATACATAAGGAAATGTCCCCAGTGGACAGGGGTCTCCGGAGCTTTGGGCCAGAAAATTATAATCTTGTCCTACAGTGGGATTTCCCTTGATGCATTTTAATGGAAAACATGGCTTCACCATTCATGAAGAGTCCCTAAGTGTTCAGTGGATAGAAATGGAATGTGTGCAGGTGTTTATAAAACCACAAAAAGAGAATTTTAGCTGTATATGCATAGACACTGTTTGGCAGTTTAAAAGCATTTTGTAATCCTCCTGGGGAAGCAGAGCTGTATGAAAGTAGTATCACCATTGGCAGAATCTCTCCTGAACTATGTTGAATGTTACTACGAGTTTAGGGCAACTTGTTTTTCAGAGGAGAAAGACAACAAAATAATTAAACACATTTTTCCTTAAAGAAAAAAAAGAGAAGTAAGTCATCTATACATTTGAAAGAAGGTGATAGTGATGTGACCGTGAACAAATAAAATTTCTCTCCTAAGATGCCTGTGACATTTTAGTTTCATAAACTTTGTCTCAGGGTGAGCAGGAAAAATTCGCATACTCCCAATGAGTGAAATAAATCTGTAGATGTATTAGCGTCTCTTGTAAAGCCTTTGTGTTGAGTCCAAGAAAAGAACATTGGACAGCTGTGTAGATTCTCCTGACCTTTAGATGAGGGGGGCAATGATTTTAAAGCTCTATTGATTCGCTTACTCATCCCCAAGCATTTGAAAACAGAAAATGCACTATATGCATTTTCTCTTGAACAACTCAAGAGAAATGTGGGGAGAAGAACAACACACTCAATCAGTGGGTTCGACACAGTGAAGTAAATTTGGGCTCTCAGATTTGTCCACACGGACCATTGTAAGAGTCTTCTGCCTTGTTCCGCACCTCAGTCTCCAGTCCTTTGTCCCCCACCTCCCAATTGAAATATTTTGAATAACCCCTTAGTACATTATAATAGACGTCCAATAGAAAAGGAAAATTTTAAAAGATTCTCTATTTGCCATAATCTCCTACATGTGGGTGCACACACACATACACACTTAGCTTTTGCCCATTGCCCCACTGATTATCATTTTGAGTACAAACTCATAACATGATACAGCTACTTTTCAGGCTTATCACTAAAAATTTCCCAGCACTCTTTTTCTACACTAGTAATAGACAACTATTCTACACTACTAAACATGATGCCCCATTTCCATGTCTTGGTTTATTCTTTCCCACACATGGAACACCTTCCTCCTCACATCCCCTAGCATCATCTTCACTCAATACCAAAGTCACAGTCATGTTTCAAGGTACATCACACACATTATATCTTCTTTTTTTTTTTAATGTTTATTTCTTTATTTTGAGACAGAGAAAAAGAGCACAAGCTGGGAGGGGCAGAAAGAAAGAATCCCAAGCAGGCTCCATGCTGTTAGCACAGAACCCAATGTGGGGTTTGATCTCACGAACTGTGAGATCGTAACCTGAGCCAAAATCAAGAGTTGGAAGCTTAACCAACTAAGCTACCCAGGAGCTCCAACATTACATCTTGTACCAAATGTTTTATGACATTTTTAGCCACAGTTTCTACTTGGACTTTTCTTTGAGCCTCCTTCACAATTTATCTTTATATTGTTTTATGGATACCTCATTATTTTGCCTCTAGCAAAATAGATGCCTAGTAGCATCTCCTACTGAAATGCTATGTGAACTTAGGAAAATTATGTAATTTTCAGGACCTCAAAGCATCCAAAGAATGCCTTATGGAATTTTTGGAAAGATTAAATTTTGTGACAAAATAAATGTAGATAACCTGTTACAGTGCCTGACACATGATGAGAGCTGAATTATAATAGCTATGCTATTTATTAATATATTATCAGGTCCTTGCAAGTTTTTTGTGATTCATTTTTATATTTCTGCAGGGGCAAGCATTGCATCCAGTTCATGGTCTACATTATATACGTATGCTTTGAATTGGCCATAGAAGATTCTGGCATTGGAATGTGACAGGAAAATTCATTTGAACATATCCCTGACCCAGTTTTCCATCCTTAATTAATTAATTATTTTAATTATTTTTTTTTAATTTGCATCCAAGTTCGTTAGCATATAGTGCAATAATGATTTCAGGAATATAATCCAACAATTCATCCCCTACGTATAACACTCAGTGCTCATCCCAACAAGTGCCTCCTTCATGCCCCTTGCCCATTTAGCCATCCCCAACCCACAACTTTTCCAGCAACCCTATTTGTTCTCTATATTTCAGAGTCTCTTATGTTTTGTCCCCCTCCTTGTTTTTATATTTTTGCTTACCTTCCCCTATGTTCATCTGTTATATATCTTATATTTCACATGTGAGTGAAGTCATATGATATTTGTCTTTCTCTGACTAATTTCACTTAGCATAATACCCTCTAGTTCCATCCATGTTGTTGCAAATGGCAAGATTTCATTCTTTTTGATTGCTGAGTAATACTCCATGGTATTTATGTACCACGTATTCTTTATCCATTCATCTGTCCATGGACATTTGGGCTCTTTCCATAATTTGAATATTGTTGATAGTGCTGCTATAAACATTGGGGGCGCATGTCTCCTTTTGAAAAAGCACACCTGTATCTTTGGATAAATACCTAGTAATGCAATTATTGGGTCATAGGGTAGTTCCATTTTTAATTTTTTGAGTAACCTCTATACTGTTTTCCAGAGTGGCTGTACCAGTTTGCATTCCCACCAACAGCGCAAAATAATTTCCCTTTCTCCACATCCTCGCCAACATCTGTTGTTGACAGAGTTGTTAATGTTAGCCATTATGACAGGTGTAAGGTGGTATCTCATTGTGGTTTTGATTTGTATTTTGATTTGTATTTCCCTGATGTTGAGCATTTTTTCATGTGTCAGTTGGCCAGCTGGATGTCTTCTTAGAAGTGTCTATTCATGTCTTTTGTCCATTTCTTCACTGGATTATTTGTTTTTTCGGTGTTGAGTTTGGTAAGTTCTTTATAGATTTTGAATACTACCCCTTTATCCAATATGTCATTTGCAAATATGCTCTCCCATTCCATAAGTAACCTTTTAGTTTGTTGATTGTTCCCTTCAGAATCTAAGGAGAGACAAACGGTTTCTAAGACAAGCAAAAACTAAAGGACTTCATGAACATTAAACAATCTCTGAAGGAAATATTAAAGGGGACACTTTGAGCGGGAAAAAGACCAAAAGCAACAAAGACTAGAAAGGAACAAAGGCAATCTCCAGGAATAGCAACTTTATAGGTAACACAGTGGATGTTCTTTAATCTCCAAGTATTCGTTGTCTTTCTAAATTTTTTCTTGTGGTTGACTACGAGTTTCATAGTGTTGTGGTCTGAAAATATGCACGATATGATCTCGATCTTTTTGTACTTGTCAAGGGCTGATTTGTCTCCCAGTATGTGATCTATTCTGGAGAATGTTTCATGTGCTGCACTCGAGAAGAATGTGTATTCCACTGTTTTAGGATGAAATCTTCTGAATATATCTGTTAAGTCCATCTGGTCCAGTGTGTCATTCAAAGCCATTGTTTCTTTGTTGATTTTCTGCTTAGATTATCTGTCCATTGTTGTAAGTGGGGTGTTGAAGTCCCCTACTATTTTATCATTGTCAATGAGTTTCTTTATGTTTTTGATTAATTGATTTATATATTTGGGTGTTCTAAGTTGGGGAAATAAATGTTTACATTTGTTAGATCTTCTTGGTGGGTAGACTCCTTAATTATGATATAATTGTCTTCTTCATCTCTTGATACAGTCTTTATTTTAAAGTTTAGATTGTCTGATACAAGTATGGCTACTCTGGCTTCCTTTTGGCAAACATTAGCTTGCTAGATGGTTCTGTATCCCCTTATTTTCAATCTTAAGATATCTGTAGGTCCAAAATGAGTCTTGTAAATAGCATATAGATGGATCTTGTTTTCTTATCCATTCTGTTACCCTATGTCTTTTGATTGGAGTGTTTAGTCCATTGACATTTGGAGTGAGTATTGAATGACATGAACTTATTGCCATTGTGTTACCTGTAGAGTTGGAGTTTGTGGTGGTCCTTTCTAGTCCTCTGGTCCTTTCTAGTCTTTGTTGCTTTTGGTCTTTTTGGTTCTGTTTTGTCTTTTCTCCCCTCAAAGAGGGCTTGGTTTCTTAAAATTTTTGCAGGGTTAGTTTAGTGGTGACAAACTCCTTTATTTATTTATTTATTATTTTTGTCTGGGAAACTATCTCTCCTTCTATGTGGAATTGCAGACTTGCTGAATAAAGAATCCTTGGCTGCATATTTTTCCAATTCAGCATGTTGAATATATCCTGCCACTCCTTTCTGGCCTGCCAAATTTCTGTGGATAGGTCTGCTGCAACCCTGATCCGTCTTCCCTTTTAGGTTAAGGATTTTTTTCCCTTGCTGCTCTCATAATTCTTTCCTTGTCCGTGTATTTTGTGAATTTGACTATTATGTGCCTTGTTGATGGTCGTTTTTTGTTGAATCTCATGGGAGTTCTCTGTGCTTCCTGGATTTTGATGTCTGTGTCTTTCCCCAGGTTAGGAAAGTTTTCAGCTATGATTTGCTCACATAAACCTTCTACCCCTTTTTTTCTCTTTTCATCTTCTGGGACCCCTATGATTCAGATATTATTCCTTTTTAATGCATCACTGAGTTCTCTAATTCTTATATCATGTTCTTTTGCCTCAGATTCCCTCTTTTATATTTGCTTCATTATTCTCCCTAAGTTTGTCTTCTATATCACTGATTTGCTGCTCCGCTTCATCCATTTTTGCTGCCATGGCATCCTGTAGGCATTGCATTTTAGTTCTAGCATTTTCAGTTTCATCCTGACTAGATTTTACTTCTTTTCTCTCCAAGAAGGGGATTCTATGCTTTTTTCAACCCCAGATCGTATTCTTATAGTGATTCTAAATTCTGGTTCAGACATCTTGCTTATATCTGTTTTAATTAAGTCCCCAGCTGTCATTTCTTCCTGTTCTCTCTTTTGGAGTAAATTCCTTTGTTTTGTCATTTTGGAGGAAGAAAGATAATTAAGAAAATAAATTTTTTTTTTAAATTAAAAACAACACAAAAAATCAAAGAAAGTAAGCTAGATCCTAGGTGTGTTTTGGTCTGGTTGTCGAAAGAAGCTTGATAGAATAGAGAAAAAAGGGAAAGAAGAGAAAAAAAGGGGAAAAAGGAAGAAAACATTTAAAATAAAAAAGTATATAATAAAGTAGAATAAAATAAAATAAAGTAAGATTGAAGTAATTTACAAAAAAGAATGAAAAATATAGCAGAAAAAATTAAAGAAAAATCTTTTTTATAAAAATGGAAAATAAAAATGTGTTTCCTCTTTCTGTGTCCAAGAATATGAAAGGGAAAAAAAACATTGAATAGATGGACCAGAGAACAGAATGAAATCCAAACGAAATTACATCAAGTTTCCCCTAGAAGTCAAATTGTGAAGCCCTTTATAGCCCATAAGCTAAACAGACAGAGAAACTTATGGTGGTCCTCTAGAGCTTAGTTGGCACATTTGGACGAGGCTCGTAACAGCTCCGTTTTCCACTAGGTGGCAATGCTTAGCTTACTGGGTTGGACTGGTGTGGCGCATATGTGTGTATGCATATGCACAGGACAGGTGAAAATGGCATCACCCAGTTTCCTAGTTTCTAGCATCAGAACTCTGTGCTCTCGCCAACCAGCAATTGAGCATCCCCTCCTTTGTCTCCAGCTTCTATCCATTCCCTGCCTTTACACTGTCCACAACCAAGTCATCTGTCTGCCAAACTGCACCTCCCTCCCTAATTTTATTTCAGGTGGGGTTATGTTTCCAAATCCCTCATTTCTAAGGGCCTTGTGGCTTGAACCTACTCTGACCCTCTGGGAGAGGGTCTTGCTCAGCAATTGCTGGGTACCATCCCACTCCTGGGAATGCTCATGCTACCATGTCACTGCAGAGGCCCAGAGACTGTGACTGGGTGCCCACCCTGCCCCCCATGTTGTGTAGCAACAGTGGTTACGGGACTATGGTAAATCACTAAAGACATCTTGTTCCAGGCTTCACTGCACCCTAGGGTTCTTGTTCCTACACCAGCGAACGTGGCTGTAATTTGGGGTCTGCTGGGACCTTTGTCTGTGGGGAGGCTGCACGGCCTCTAGCAAATGTCCTCCCGGCAGGGGAACCGTCTCTCCCTGTGTGGCCCAAGGACCCCTCAGACCTTGCTGTCTGCTCCTGGGGACTCGCCCTTTCCACCAGAGCACCACCAGGTATCAAGCTGCGGGATTTCTGACTCTGTGCTCCCTTGTTTATAGAGTCCTAATGGTATTGAAACCATCTCCTTTCTCCTTTCTCCTTTCTCCTTTCTCCTTTCTCCTTTCTCCCTTTCTCCCTTTCTTGTTCAGTTCCTTTTGGGTGTTTCCACTCTTTCTCTTTCTCTCCAGCTGCTTTCAGAGGGAGTGCTTTTCCTATACTCTCCTCCCTGTCTCTGCCCTCTCTCTACAAACAAAAACAGCTCCCTACCTTCCAGGGCTTATCTCTCCCCCAGTTCAGCTCGCTGTGCCATGTACTTACTGAGTGCTCTGATTCAAATTATGCATATTGTTGTGTTAGTCCTCAGATCAGTTTTCTAGGTGTGCAAAATGGTTTGGTGCTGATCTAGCCACCCTATCCTTCTTTTATAAATACGCTTTTATCAAATATTAGTCATTCAGGATCTAAGTGTTCCTTGGGTTCTCTACAATGTAGGATTTAGAAGACACCACCTACGGGCAGACAGGCAGAATTTAAGTTAGAAAATGAAATAAAAATACAGCCCTAAGGCCACACAGAATGCTGTTCTCTCTCACCTCCTGGCTGCTCACCAGACAGACCCTCGTGGTAAAATACACATTGGCAGGGGCGCCTGGGTGGCGCAGTCGGTTAAGCGTCCGACTTCAGCCAGGTCACGATCTCGCGGTCCGTGAGTTCGAGCCCCGCATCAGGCTCTGAGCCATCAGCCCAGAGCCCGACGTGGGGCTCGAACTCACAGACTGTGAGATCATGACCTGAACTGAAGTCGGACGCTTAACCAACTGAGCCGCCCAGGCGCCCCTTATCTTCACAGGAGGCTTCTATGAACAGGTCCTATCATAATCTCAATTTTTCAGATCAGGAATTGTGGCTTTCAAGAGTTAAATGATTTGCCCAAGGTATACTAGTTAATAGGACTTTGAAAGACCAGATTGTGGCCAGATAGACCCAATCCCATCTTTCAAAGTCCTATTAACTAGTATACCTTGGGCAAATCATTTAACTCTTGAAAGCCACAATTCCTGATCTGAAAAATTGAGATTATGATAGGACCTGTTCATAGAAGCCTCCTGTGAAGATAAGGGGCGCCTGGGCGGCTCAGTTGGTTAAGCGTCCGACTTCAGTTCAGGTCATGATCTCACAGTCTGTGAGTTCGAGCCCCACGTCGGGCTCTGTGCTGATAGCTCAGAGCCTAGAGCCTGCTTCAGATTCTATGTCTCCTTCCCTCTCTGCCCCTTCCCTGCTCAGGCTCTGTTTCTCTCTGTCTCAAAAATAAATAAAAACATTTTAAAAAATTTTTAAAAAGCCTCTTGTGAAGATTAAAATCATGTCCAGAGAGCTCAGTAGTTGGAATCTAACATATTCTCTAGAAAGAGCCTGCTTCTGTGATGAAGCTAATGCAGGATATTCTTATTGCCATCAAATTTCGGTTTGCCTCAAATCTCCTGGGTTCCTCATTTAAAACACAATTTCTACAATGCTTTTAGATATTTTGATTGGGTTAAGTCCCTAAGCATATATATGATAACAAATATCTGGGTGATTTGGGTATACATTCTAGCAAACACCTATGATAACTGACCTCCAACACACTCCTAAGCAAGGAAAAATAAAAAGCAGCAACTCTCTTGAAGGATAAAACTTCTTTCATTATTTGTATTACTTAAGAACTTAAAGCCTTAAGACAAACTTCTGGGAACAGTAATGACAAAAAACAACAATAATAATAAGCATACCCAACACACTCTACAACTTATTATGCACCAAGATTGGTCAAAACACTTTGAATACAGTAGCCTTTTATTCTTCAAAATAACCCTTTGAGATCGGTACTCTTGTTGCCACCATTTTACAGATGAGGAAACTGAGGCACAGAAAGTTTAAGTCACTTGCCAAGGTCTCTCTATAAGGAACAGAGCAAAGCAAGCCAGGTTCTAAACCAAAAAAGTCAGGCTCCAGAGCTGATGCTCTTAAACACAGATCCACCCTTCATCACAAATATGGCAATATTCTCTGCCAAACCAAATCACATGGACTAAACAGCTACTCTTCAACAAGAGGGACTAAGTTTTCTGTAGAGTTTTTCTATTTAATGAAGTCCCCAGGAGAACAGGTCATTAATACTGTAGTCAATGACAGCCTTTTACTGCGTTCAACTTTTTTTTTTTATTACTTATTTTCATTTGTTGCTCTCCACTTTTTTTACCTTACAATATCCCCATGCTGAATTACTGTTGTTACCATGTTTTAGTCTGATGTTCATGGATAGACGTGCAACAGTCTGTACACGTGTGTGCACCTCTAATTAAATTTTTTTTCTTAACGTTTATTCATTTTTGAGAGAGAGAGAGAGAGAGACAAAGCATGAGTGGGGGAGGGGCAGAGAGAGCGGGAGGCACAGAATCCAAAGCAGGCTCCAAGGCTCCGAGCTGTCAGCACAAAGCCCAACACGGGGCTCGAACCCATGAACTGTGAAATCATGACCTGAGCTGCAGTGAGACACTCAACTGACTTAGCCACTCAGGCACTGCCCTCTAATTTTAAAAATGAGCTGTCTAACAAAACCAACCCATCCTTGCTGAAAGTCAGGGTTCACAGAAGCTGAAGGGATGGAGTCCTAACAACCTCTATAGAAGGCTGGTTTTGGGGGAAAGAGCTAATGTGTACTTAAAAGCTTAAAGTTTATACCTCATTTTTACCAACTATAGCAAGAGACATAGTTTAATGGGTAGCATCTCCTGGGCTGTATTTCAGGAGATCAATAGCTAAGAATAAAATTCATTCATAGGGCTGGATTTTGCAACCAATTTTAAGGAACAACTTGCCACTTCTTCCATCCAAAATCCCAAGGGAGAAGAGGAAAATAAGTAAGGAAATGACAGTAGTCAGAACTCATAGTCATCCTTAAGGGGAATTGGTGGCAATTCAACAGTGATTTCTTTCATTTCTCCTTTCTAACCCCGCATGGTCTGTGCACAGGCTTTGGGATCATAATTATGTGTGTATAGATGGAGCATTCCAGGGTTCATAACCAGGCATTCATTTGATATGACGGAAGCAAATCATTTCATACTGAGTCCAGTTAAGAACTTTCCAAAAGCTGGGGCGCCTGGGTGGCTCCAGTCGGTTGAGCATCCGACTTCAGCTCAGGTCATGATCTCACAGTTTGTGGGTTCGAGCCCTGCATCAGGGTCTGTGCTGACCGCTTGCTCAGAGCCTGGAGCCTGCTTCAGATTCTGTGTCTCCTTCTCTCTCTGCGCCTCTCTTGCTCACGCTTTGTCTCACTCTGTTTCTCAAAAATAAATAAATGTAAAAGAAAAAAAAGGAACTTTCCAAAAGCAATTCCTGGCAAACCAGGATCACAGACATCTTGTCACTGAACTGATGTGGGCTTGGAGAAACAGAGGGTGAGTAAGGACCTGCACTTTTGCATCATACACAGAGAACTAACAAGGTGCCTGGCACTAAATATGAACTTGATAAGTGTTTGTTGAATGAATAAATGATGCATCTTACCCAAATTCCTTCTCTTACAAATGAAAAACTCAACCTTCATAAAAGTAGAAAGTTTCATGAAGCAGAAATTAAGGCAGGAGAGAGGAAAAGGAGCCAGGCATATAAAGGAGAACATGCTTCCGGCAATTACCTTCCTTTTTTCCAGTTCTCTCTCACCCTTTGTCTGTATGTCTGTGAGTCCTTCTTATTCTCCCTCGGGTCTTTGTTCATTAAACTAAGTGGCATTAATCAGTAACTAAAATATGTTGTTTATGTAGTGGATTAAGGAAAATTAAAGCATTTAAACACATATCTTTAAAAGATAAACTGACTTCAGTTAGTTTTGAGGTTTTTCTGTACATCTTTACAATAGCAAATTGCTTTTATTTGTCTGTCTTTGGGTTAATACACCTCAGGGGTGAAGAGGTTCTCAATTTGTAGTCTAACTTACCAGCACCTTACCTTACTGGTTAATTTATGTAGTTCTCTGGCTCTCATTTTATTTTAGTGGCTAAAGAAGAGAATGCACTTGTTATTTTATACATATTTTCATTTTATATAAATTATTTTATATTACATATAATAATTTATGTTTTCATATTTATTTATATTTTACATAGTTACATTTTATATATAAATGTGTAATTCATGAAAATGGAAGAGTGTGTAAATTCATGGAAATGGAAGAATTACCACTGAGAACTCCTGCCTCTTGTGTCCCCTGCCCAGATGCTCAGGGATGAAGGCAACTTGAGTTGAATCTATGAAACATACCATCCAAAAGTTTAATGTCCTCTACAACATCTGTTCAACATTTGACTATTTTCTTTTTAAACATCTCTAAATCATGGAAAATTCAGCACTTCATGGGGGCAGCCATGATTTGAACTGCTCTCAGTTCTGAAAACCTCTTCTTGTGTGGAGCTGAACTTTCATGCCCTGAAACTTTCATACACTGATTGTTCTTGATTAAACCCTTCGAGCCTCACAGAACAAATCTGATCTGTCTTCCACCTAACAATCTTTCAGATATTTGAAGACAGCTTTTATGCCCATCCCTGTCCCCCAAACCTTCCCTTTTCTGAAATAATCATCTCTGGTTCCTTTAGCTATCCCTCATATTACATTATATTGAGTATATTTGCACTGTTCAACATTGTTCTTTGAACATATTCTTGTTTGCCCGTGTACAGAGCTGATCGTGGGCAGAGAGACACTGCTACACTGCATCAAAATACTGAAATAGTTTCACTATAATGAATAAAAAGCCATGATTCTAAGACTCTCCCTCAGTGCTCACCACTGCCCTCCCCTATCAACTGGGACCCTCCTGACATCTCTATGACCAACAGCTAAGAATTGTTCTTAGACCACTGTCTTTTTGATTGGTAAATGACCAAGTCATATCAATTGCTAACTATTTTAAACATGACCCATTCCTAACTATCTTTTTAAAAGTAATGCCTGGAAAAAAAAAAAACCTTTATAGAAAACCCTGCATTTACTCAGCACTTCTGTGCCTAGCACAATGGCAAGTGTTTCCAAATATTATTCTCATTTTGTTGTTATAGCATAACTGTAAAGCAGTCATCATTACATTTATTCTATAAATGAGAAAACTAAGATCCTCAGAGGATACATATTGTATCCATTGTTTCACAACTATTAAATGCCAGAGTTAAAGTTAAAAAACAGATCAATGGTCAAATAAATTTGGGGAGTACGGCCAGTTCTTTATCTTCTTGCAAAATCATGTTGAACTTGAGCACATTAAAGATTCTAAGACGGTCTTCAATAAAGGAAATGGTTTATCTAATGTATTTGAGTTTTTCCCCTTGTGATGTTTAATACCCCAAAACACGTTAGTGAACCAATGCTTTAATTATTTTTTAAACTGATCCTCACTTTTGAGTCATGGTAATCTAAATGTTGACTCAGAGCCCCATATTATTTTCATGTCATTGTTAAGGACCCATTCACCTTTCCCACCTTTGGAAAATGTGTTCTGAACCCAAGTCCAAAGACTTAATTTTATCCCTCCTGTTTTATATTTAGTTAAATTTATGCTATGGGTTCAGATTGTCAGTATCACAACTCTGTCATCCTGTAGAGTCACTGTTCCTCCTGGTATAATTCATCCTCAGACTAGCTGACCATAGTCTCTAAATCTTCAGACAAAGAATTACAGATGTTAAACAGAAGAATTGGGACCTTCACTTTCAGCCTCAACGTAATGAAGTTGGAAGCCATCATTTCCATCCTTCTGATTAAAATATCTGGCTAAACTAAAACTCAGTGACTTTTCTTGTACCCATCAGAGAACTCAGGTTTCAAAACAAAACATTACTCTGTAATCTGGAGAGACAAAGTCTATAAGTGTTTACTTAGAACAGAAGGCACTGGGACCATAAGCCATTAGGAACATTTATAGAGTAGGTCTGATAAATTGCTAGAGGCTAAGTCAGGATTAGTGTGAGAGGAAAAACTCCTGGGGCCGTAGTCTTAGGAGCGGCCCCACATATTTTTGAGTGCTACCTCCAGAAACCCAGCCAGGTTTTCATGGTGAAGATCTGAGAGAGATTCTCCATTGGCTCTGGAGGAAAAAGGGGAAAAATCGTCATTGTGAAATATCTTGTAGTCTTCTCCATAACAAAGGCCTACCCACGGAAAGGGGGGGAGTCTTCCCCTGAGCCTTATTCCAGCTGAATGAGGCCATTCCCCCTTCCCATCCCCCTCTCACCTCACTGTACCAGTTAATTTTAAGGGATAAATTAAAAAGTGATGCCACTGAAGAAACAGTTGTGACAGCCCAGAGAAACAGTACCCCCTCAAAGAAAAGACTGAGATTTAATCATAAAATTATTGAATGTTTTCCCTCCCCTATACCTCCCACCAACCACAGCAATGGGGCTCTGGTATGATAACAGAGGATTACAGATGAAGGAGTTGCAAGACACAGAGTATCTCTGAAGAAAAGTGCATGGGGAAGCCCAAATCAAAAGAGGAGACCTTTAAGAAAGGATTTGAAGCCTCTGGCACCTGAAGCTTTAGTGAACATTAAGCATAGCCCAGTTTGTAGCCAGATTCACATAAATCCTTACAGAAAAAGCCTGTTACCTATTTACCTGTCTGACTGCCTCCCCCCAAAAAAAATTACAAAAAGAAAACAAAAAACATAGTCAGGAGAGACAAAGCAATCATTAGAACCAGACTTAATATGTCATTGATATTGAAATGATATTGAAAATCAGAAAGGGATTTTATAATATAATTTCTATGGTTAATATGTTAGGGGCCTTAATGGAAAAAGTATGCAACATGCAAGAACAGATGAACAATGCAAGAAGAAAAATGAATCAAACAAAAATCAAAAGGAAATACTTAAAGAAAAGAACCCTGTAACAGAAATGAAGAATGCCTTTGATTGGTTCATTAGTAGACCCACTAAAGCTGGGGAAAAAAATCAACAAACTTAAAGATAGGTCAACAGTGACTTCCTAAACTGAAATGTAAAGAGAAAAATGATGAGGAAAAAAATAGCACAACATCTAAGAACTATGGAACAATTTCAAAAGTCATAATATATGTGTAGTTCAACTATCAGGAGAACAGGAATGGAGCAGAAGAAATATCTGAAGTAAAAATGGCCACAAATTTTTCAAATTAATGATAGACGCTAAACCACAGATCCAGGGAGATCAGAGAATACCAAGCAGGATAAATGATATAAACAAAAGAAACACCTGGTCATATCATATTCAAACTGCAGAAAACCAAACAAAAAAGGAAAATCATGAAAAAAGCTGGGGGAGGGGGAGTGCATCTGTAGAGGAACAAGAATAAGAATGACAGCAGACTTCTCATCACAACCGATGCAAGCAAGAAGAGAGTAGAATGAAATAGGTTGCTGAAAGAAAAAAAAAAATAAATCCACCAACCTAGACCTCCTGTGAAATTATCCTTTAAAAGTGAAGGAGAAATATGGGGCTCCTGGGTGGCTCAGACAGCTAAGCATCTGACTTTGGCTCAGGTCATGATCTCGCGGTCCAAGAATTTGAGCTCCTAGTTGGGCTCTGCTCTGACAGTTCAGAGCCTGAAGCCTGCTTCAGATTCTGTGTCTTCCTCTCTCTCTGCCCCTTGACCATTCACTCTCTTGCTCTCTCTCTCTCTCTCAAAAATAAATAAACATTAATTTTTTTTAAAGCGAAGGAGAAATAAAGACTCTCTCAGACAAACAAACACTGAGTGAATTCATCACCAGCAGACCTGTCCTGCACAGAATGTTAAACAGGCACAGATCCTGGGAGGCAACATTAAAAATCCTCTTTGAATGACATCATTCTGTTAAGCATCCCTTGTTTGGACATATGTGAACCATCTTGCAATAGGTTGCTTTAAATACATACTTTTTCATCCTTTCCCCAGAAACTTTATGAAAAAATTCCAATATGCCTGTGGAATATCAGATATAAAACAGGCAATGTTTTTTGCTAAAAAACAAAATGATGAATTCTGTCATAAGTTGATCATAGTGAACTTTTGTTGGATCCTCTTCTAGGATTTTATGAATCATCTCTTTAATAATTCATTCTGGAACCTTGCCCAACATTAATTTAAAGTTCACTAATTTGGAATGGCAGAATACATTTTTTTGTTCCTCTTTTTAAAATTTGAATCTACATTTGCATTTTCTTACCTTCCATTTCCCGCTTTATCCTTAAAATTTCTTCATATATTACTCTCCTCATTTGCACCCTAGGATATTGTACTCTGGGGTTTGGTTTTCCCACAGCAGAAAAGTTGAGCTCATTTTTAGCAGCAGGATCATCTTATACCATTTATCTCATCTTTATCTTTATTCTTCCATACTAATGCTTACTCTGCATAGTCCAGTGTAGAAGTCAGTCTCTTTCACAGAAAAAGACAAAGCAAAATAGGAATTAAAGGTTCTACTCCATTATGTCAGCCATTGGCGTCATACCCTAATGGTGAAATACTGCCCTATTCCTGAGTCTGTTCTTATGATGATCTTATTCCTGTCCTAAATGAAACTAAGATTTTTTTTTTTAATGTTTATTCATTTTTGACAGAGAGAGAGAGAGACAGAGCTTGAGTGGGGGAGGGGCAGAGAGAGAGGGAGACAAAGAATCTGAAACAGGCTCCAGGCTCTGAGCTGTCAGCACAGAGCCGGACATGGGGCTCAAACCCACAGACCGCGAGATCATGACCTGAGCCAAAGTCAGAAGCTCAACTGACTGAGCCACCCAGGCGCCCTGCAGCTAAGATCTTTTGATCGTTTTTGGTTTTATCATAAGTTGCAACCCATTTTGGACCTGAGCCTTTCTAAATCTGATCTTCAGAACTTTGCTTTCCCCTCTGTTGTCACCTTATATATATATATTTTTAATATTAGGAGCCCTTGTTTCCATTGCTGTAAATCTAAGGTCAATTGGAGAAGTCTAATACGATTTCTGTATTGCCACCCATATCAATTCTCTTCTTTCTCCATACATTTATTACACTATATACAAATGCAGATGAATAAAGCTCACTTCCAGTCTATATCCCTCTTGAAACAAATCACTAGCAGAGGTTGAATATCTCTCTAGTTAATAAAATGCCTATCATTAAGGTATTGATATAAGGAAGCTCAGTTTCCTGTTTCTTGATTAAAAAATTTTTGCTAATTTCTATGTTACTTATATGGGATATTTATTAATAAAAGAGCTCAATGAAATGTCAGAGAAAGGCAAATATTGTATTCTATCACTTATATGTGGAATCTTTAAAGAGCTGAACTCATGGAAACAGAGTAAAATGGTGGTTCCCCAGGGCTGTGGGGTGGGAAAAATGGGGAGATGTTGGTTAAAAAGTTCAAACTTCCGGGGCGCCTGGGTGTCTCAGTTGGTTGAGGCTTCTGGTTTCGGCTCAGGTCATGATCTTGTGGTTCGTGGGTTCAAACCCCGTATCAGGTTCTGTGCTGACAGCTCAGAGCCTGGGGCCCGCTTTGGATTCTGTCTCTCTCTCTCTGTCCCTCCCCTGTTTGCACCCTGTCTGTCTGTCTTTCAAAAATGAATAAACATAAAAAAAAAGTTCAAACTTCTAGTTACAAGATGAATAAGTTCTGGGGATCTATTGTACCACATGGTGATTATAGTAAATAATACTGTATTATATACTTGAAAGTTGCTAAGAGAGTAAATCTTAAATTTTCCCGTCACAAAAAAAGGTAATTATGTGACACGATGCAGGTGTTAGCAAATGCTATTATGGTAATCATTTCACAATATATATGTGTATCAAATCAACAGATTGTACACTATAAACTTGCACTGTGTTGTAAGTCAATTATATCCCAATAAAGCAGGGGGGGTGTAGAATAAAAAAGAGCTGGAAAAATTTGTTGCATAGTGCATACCATAATACAATACATGATCTTATAATGGAAAGGGCTTTGTTTTTCAAAAATCTGGGTTTGTCTGCTGTCCACCACTGACTAAACATAGAAGGGACCTTGTAACTTCTTGTGCCTTTGCTTCTACATGTCTAAAATTGGGTTAATGAATGAATATGCTGGGAAGCCTGGGCAGCTCAGTCAGTTAAACGTCTGACTCTTGGTTTTGGCTTAGGTCATGATCTAATGGTTCAGTTCCTTAAGTTTGAGCCCCTCCTCAAACTGACAGCACAGAGCCTACTTGGGGTTTTCTCTCTCCTTCTCTCTCTGCCCCTCTCCCGCTTGCATGCATGTTCTCTCTCTTTCTCTCAAAAGAATTAACAAAACTTAAAATAAATAAATAAGTGAACATGCTGTTAGTGCCAACCTCTGAAGGTTAAGGGTAAATAAAACAAACTACATGAACTTGACCTTAGTGCCTCAAGACAGTGAATTCCAAAGTTTGGAACATGATGCTTTACACAGCTGTTGGACGTGTACTAAATAGCATTAAGTCACATAGCAAGAAAATTATTTCAGTTCTCTTTAGTCCTTCTAATTATGTAAAGAAGAAAGTCTGTGTTCAGTGTGAGTACGGTTTCACACCTTTCTAGCACTTGTTAATCTCCCTTTTAAACAGAGAGAAACTAGGTCAAAGGCCTTTCTTCAGCAGGCAACGGCATTTATCTACGATTTGATTACATTATTTTGTTTTAATTTTATTTCTTTTTACCATTGCCTTCTATTTATGCCAAGCAATATTTGTTTTCAATTTCCCATTTCTTTTTCAAATAAAGTAATTTAAAAATTTTTAATTGATTTTTTTTAAATAACAAGTGAAAACTAGTACAGGTGAGTTGAGCTTTGGCAAAAATCATGAACTTAGTTATAAAAGACTGTGGAAATAGTCTATAATTCAATGTACACATTTTTAAATGTATTATACTAGCATTGCCAATGAAGTTATATTCTTTTTTTTTTAATGTTTATTTATTTTTGACAGAGAGAGAGAGACAGAGCATGAGCGGGGGAGGGGCAGAGAGGGAGGGAGACACAGAATGTGAAGCAGGCTCCAGGCTCTGAGCAGTCAGCACAGAGCCTGACGCAGGGCTCGAACCCACAGACTGAGAGATCATGGCCTGAGCCAAAGCCAGACGCTCAACCAACTGAGCCACCCAGGCGCCCCCAGCCAATGAATTTATATTCTTATTATCAAGTTGTTTCTTATTAATAAAAGAAACTAGTTCTTTGGTGCTTGGCACAAATTCCTAAGACTGACTCTCAAAGCTTCCTCCGCAGAATTTTAAAAGGATTCATCAATAAATAATGAAAATACAATTTGCATGTGACACCTGATTTTATCTCCTTTAAGTTGAGGGTAATATCCTGCCTCCTTTGCATGACCTGCAGTAACCATCTGAGCATTGAATGCACAATTGTTGCTACCTAAATATTCAAATGTTTGAGTTGACATTTAGACGTATCAAGAAAATTTGTTTAAGATAGGAATCCTCCTGCTCTTCTCAGGTGTTAACTACCAGAACAATTTCCACACCTAACTTCCACTCTCTCAAATTTGAAGTTATAGCTCGGATAAAGTAGAGAAGAAAGAAACCATTTCTTCAGCTATTTGTTGATTTCATATCGTGAGCCAGTAGCCTGTAAGCAGTGTGTGTGATGTCTAAGACTAGCTCAAGGAAGTGTACTTTCTCCATAATTTAGATATGCTAAGCCTTTGGTTACCATGCTATACTGTCTTCTCTAATTCCTTTCCAATTCGGTCTCTACCCCCATCACCATGACAACACATATCTTGTAAAGAGAACCTTTATCAACAGGTAACGTAAGACCTTTGATGTTACTCTTCAGGGATCTCATCCATATCCATACTCTCTGTGGGATCCTGACATTTTAATGTCTGAAATACCTGAATTCCAAATAACCAATAGGAAAAGGGAAATAACTCTTCTACATTCTAATCACAAAGAAGGTTGCTCAAAGTCCTAAGCCAAAAAGAAATGCAAAATGTTTCGAGAACCTCATCATGGAAGATATTTAAATATTCATGAGAAGCATTATTTGTCATTAGAATATCTAAAAGGAAATCCAAAAGCTGCAGAGGAAGGCCAGCCCGAGGTGGATTTAAAATTCGCTGCCCTTGAAGCCAGGGCAGTAGGGTTCACACCAACTCCATTTGACTGGCTTCTTCTTTAAGCCTATATAATCTTCTCAACTAGTACTTTGCTTTTCCTTTCATTTCTGACTCTTGGTCTTAAGGCCCTTAATAAAAAAAGTGACATGGATGACTGCCAAAATAACATAATTGGCTAGAATCCAAAATTCTGACATTTGTCTGGCATGCTAGGTTGTTCATTGGAGCCTAGATTTCTGAATCCTTTGAATATTGGGCTGGCTGACTGCTCGCCGATAACAAGCTTTCCACCAGACTCCCATCTGCCCTCCGGTAGGAATCTGGTTTAACTACTTTGTGAAAGACCAAGCTCCATTTTGCCCTTAATTTCTCCCATCATCCTCTGAACAGCCCAGCGAAGTAATCTTGCTGGCTGTTTTCTATGGAGTAAGAAACCTGAACTTGGAAAGTTAAATAAGTTACTCAAGGTTATGGAACTGTGAAGGGCAGAGCAAGGTTAAAATCCAGGTCTGTCTGAATACAAAATCCATTCTCTTCCTATTACGACAGCCAGCTCCATAACAGTGTTATTCATAATGTCAATCTTAAGAAGTCTTAGAATATTAAAAGAAGTATTTCAATTGACTTGCATCCAATATTAGCTTATCACTTGCCTTGAGAAGCAACTATTCTTCCTCATCTGTCCGATCAGAAATTCAACTCTCTGAGGATATTTAGTATCCTCTCTGGCAACTTTTGATGGGGAAACAGCTCTTCTGTTCAAATGCTATTGCTGTCAGTTCATATACATGTGGTTAGAAACAAAGATGGCTACCATGCCCTTGTCCCTTCTGCAGAAAACAGACAATAAATGGACTCCCTCATCTTACTAATACTTATAATTGGTCCATCATTCAGAATCCCAAACTTCTGTTCAAGTTCTATTTTTCTACTTACCTTCTGTGGGTGTGTGTGTGTGTGTGTGTGTGTGTGTGTGTTTACCATGCATAACTTTTCACTGTTTCTTTATTTGTCAAGTTTAAGAAAGTCCTGTGTCTGGAGCTCATTAACAGCATCTCTAACAGACCAACAGCACTTGGAATAAGCATGAGCAGCCTGCAAATAATACTCCTCCCATGTATGTATACTGAACTTTGGGAAATATTCTATGATTCCCTCAGCTTTCTCAAAGAAGACACAGTTGCACCTAGAGAAAAACAAAGCTTGGGACAACTGGCTTCCTTCTGAAAGCTTCCATATGTACGTCTGTGACTCCCAAATTTTCTGACCAGGAGTGCATGTTGGCATCTGTTTATGGCATGTAGAGGTAGCCTGAAATACATGGATTGTGTGTGTGTGTGTGTGTGTGTGTGTGTGTGTGTGTATTTGTGCACCCTTCCCTGAGTTCTTCTCATAAACCAATTGTCAGAAGAAGCCCCAACAGGATCTCTTACACCAAGAATGTTTTTATGAAGTTCTGGCAGTCCTTGGACCACAGTTTTTAAGAGCCCACTATTATTATCATTTATTGGAACAGCTTATTACCACCCCTCTTCAGTTCTCAATAAGAACAGACTTCCACATCTCTCTGAAGTGCAAACAGTGTGTTCTAAGTCATAAGGAGCCCACTATGTCCCCCACAGTGATTTCTATTGTTCCGGTTGCATCCTGACTGATATAGTGATGTAACTATGGGTCTAACACAGCTTCCTTCTTTAGGATTGAGGAAGCAAGTCTGCTCTGAAAGGGTAAAGGAAAGAGTGAGGCATGAAAAAGTGGGTAAGCCGATTTCCCTTGTGTGCTTCAGAGCACGCAGATCACCTGCATCCACTACCTGGCAGGTGAAGGGCTGAGGGTAATGTGCACATATAAAATTCTCCAACATAGTAATCCAGCCTGGGGACTACAGGTTCCCAAAGGAGAGAAAAGGGCGGACTCAGAGCAATTTCAAGGGTTCTGCCAATACACATAAGTTCCTACCATAAATTTTGCTGTGGACTAATTAGTACCAGAAGGGCGCAATGAGAAAACAAAGTAAAATGGATTCTAACATTCCAAATGAGTAAGAGGTGTATTTTAGAGCAAATGCGTTAGCCCGGCCACATCTTCTCCATGCCCTGGCTTGCTTCCCTTCACCACCTTGGTCTTTTCTGGGTCACTGCACACCACAGCCCAAGGAGCAGCTGTGGCCTTCTCTGAGACTGCCCCAGACACCTGGGTGGGGTGAGATAGGGGAGGCAGCGGTACTTTTAGATGAAAAGGGGATCCACCAAAACAGAGAAGTTGCAAAAGTGGTCTTGATCCCTGTCTCATTTTCATGCATTTCTTTAATTCTTCTTTCAATTTCGACCACAGGAAAAACAGGGACAAAACCAAACGAAACCGAACCTTGGAAAGTCTTTGCAAATATCAGCCAAGATCACGCTGAGTTCTTAATTGAAATAATTACTTTATTGCAACCAGCTCTTCATGTCAATAGGAATGAGCTGCATGTCTGATGTAGAGGTTGGGGCGAGACCATCAAAGCAACTCTGAGAGCCCCTGGACTCAACGTGATTGCATTCCACCATGTAAAAAGAGGATGGAGAGGGATATGATGAAACATGATACATGGCAAAGAAGGCCATGTCAACACGCTTGGCAAGCATTCTCCAGAAACAACGGTTGAATTGAACTTAATTAAAACCAGCTAACAAAGTGGAATTTCAACCTGATTTTTTCATATTTGATTGTAAGGCTAAAATAACTCTAGACAAAAGTGAATACTGTGAAGAATAGAGAAAGAGTCTTAGAGGAGTCTGATAATGCCATTGGACAACTGGAGACAAATTAAACATTTTTGTGGGCCGAGATGACTAAATGTGACAATACATCAAGAAAAAATCATAAATCATGAAGTAAAAATCTTAACAGAAGGGAATAAAACATGAGGAAACTTCGAGCTTTCTCTATGGGTCAAACCACCGCCTCCTTCAATATTCATTAAGAACCTGGGAGGTGAATATTATTATTCCTACTTTAGAGATTAGGAGGTCATGATTCTGGAAGATTCATAACATGTCTGAAGTCACAAAGATATTTGTGTTCCCGCAAACGTTGGCAGGTATTCTACAAAAAGAGTTCCATGGTACATAATTTTTTTGAAAAGCAGATCATACTGTTTCTCTCTTCTAGAGATTAGACTCTGAGAGGTCATGCAGAGATCAATCTTTTTAACTTTTTAAATATCTCTTTAATTCAAAACTTCTCAAACTTATAACATGATGGGAAATATGTGTGTGTTTGTGTGTGTGTGCACTTACCACCTTTGTGAGCACATGAATGTTCTACTAGAAGCATTTTGAAAAGGCAGCAAAATGCTATAATGGAACTAAATCGATAAGACTAAATTTAATACAGATAAATTTAAATCACATATTAGATATTTTAAAAGTGTAATTATATAAGAACAAAATTCAGGCCAACAGTGTATTTTAAAATGCCCAGGAGAAGGACTACTACAAGCCAAAGATGATGACAAAGCTAAAAGTTAATGAAATCTTAGACACCTTAATAAGAGGATGCTGTCTATATCAAGGGAGAGTAAGGTATATGTCTGGCCATAAATGAAACCTTGAAATAGAATGTTGACAAATTAAAGGAGGATCAGACATTGACAATGAAGTTGAAAGTTCTGGAAACTATGTCACATGACTTTACTGGGGAATCTGGGACTATTTCATTGATGTAACTATTTGGAGGTTTGAGGTTGCTAAGATTCAGTAGTTAACATTCTTCCCATAGTTAACAGATTGTGATAAGGATAATGACTTACTTAAGGATAATAGACTTACTTGGTATTTTCCTAGAGTCCTGAATGAGGAGTAACACTTTATAGTTATAAGGGGTTAAGTTTAGTTGTCACATAACAAAATTACTCAGAAGAAAATGGACAGATGAAAGATCAGGCTTGTTAGTCTCTTAAAAGTCACCAAGGAGCAGAGGTGTTTTTCTAGTTACTTCACTTAATGGGAATACACTCTGAAAATTCAGCTGTAGTGAAAAAGGAATTTTCAAAAATGCCAAGGGAGCCTGGATGGCTCGGTCGGTTGAGCGTTCAACTTCAGCTCAGGTCATGATCTCAGAGTTTGTGGGTTTGAGCCCCAGGTTGGGCTCTGTGCTGACAGCTCAGAGCCTGGAGCCTGCTTCAGATTCTGTGTCTTCCTCTCTCTCTGCCCCTCCCTTGCTTGTGCTCTGTCTCTCTGTTGAAACAAATAATAAAAACATTAAAAATATTTTTTAAGGGGCGCCTGGGTGGCTCAGTCAGTTGAGCGTCTGACTTCAGCTCAGGTCACGATCTCACAGTCCGTGAGTTCGAGCCCCACGTTGGGCTCTGTGCTGACAGCTTGGAGCCTGGAGCCTGTTTCAGATTCTGTGTCTCCCTCTCTCTCTGACCCTCCCCTACTCATGCTCTGCCTCTCTCTGTCTCAAAAATAAATAAACATTAAAAATTAAAAAAATATATATTTTTAATGCCATAGCCATGTTCAAAAAGGAAATAAAAGTGTATTTACTTGTCCAGAATTGAATAGCATCTTTGTTTATCAAATAACTCTTCTGTTGACCCCATGGCAACTTCAGTCATTGACTATGCTTGCTACAGTGCTTCTCCTCTTTGCTGTTGTAACTGCATTGACCTGCCCCACAACCGACTAACATCTTTCCCTTTCATGGCTTCCTATACTTCAAGGCAGGAGAACCTTCCTGGTGGCTTCTCCTCACTAGTTTCTCTGTTGTTTGGCTTCTGACATCTGTGCTCTCTGGTGATTTTCTCTATGACATACCTTAAAACCTCCTGAAAGATCATCTTATTGGATTTTTCCTGCTAACCATCCAGGGGAGCACATTACCGTTAGATTTCTCTTACAAATGCCTTACAGACTGATCTCTCCGGACAGCGGCCTTTGAGACAGCCACTCAGCCATGATCTACCCAGTTGTGACCAGGGTGATGTGATAATAACACCGCAACCTGTAGGAGAGACATTCGTAAGAGGGGCTATAAGTGGCAGACACATTAGATGGCCCACCAAATACCACCATCTCAGAGGAATGCTCCAGAAGGTACTTCTGTTTTGTATGAGAGAGTAAATAATACCTTTCGTATAGTCCCTTCTAACACCAATATTCTACTATCTTAGAGCGTAACTCTAACCCATTGTTTTTTCTTCATACTGAAAAACTAAACCTTAAGTCTTATAGAAATAATGGATTACTGGTACCATGTTTGATACAAAACATAACTGAACATAATTTTACTTCTTCCAATAGAAGTCTCTAATCCAGAACATTTATTAACAAGTGAGACAAAAGAGAGAAATGAGAATAAGCTGTAAATACACACGGACACAAGTTTCTATTTGACATAAGCCACCCTGGCTCTTACTTGCTGAATTTAAGTAGATCTCAGTATCTTTGAGATTTGGTTTCCTAATTTGAAAAATGGAGACTATGATCTGACTTTCAGGGTGTGAGAATCAAATTTTATGAGTATGAGAATTCTGTATAAGTTGTAAAAATGTCTGTAATGCCTTAACCGATAACCTGGAAATGATTCAAATCACAGGATTTTGTTTCCCTCAGTATCCAGTTAGCAAAATAAGTTCTTTCAAGCAAATGCACAGTGCCTGTTTTCTGCCCAGAAGAAAACTGGGCATTTGAAATTTTCAAAGGAGCACAATAAATTCAGGCATCCTTCTTGGTGATGAATTTACAACCAGACAGTAGTTCTGCCTTGATTCTTATCTTTCTCTTCCTCATAGTGTGCTGTTTGATTTCCTACATGATTCAAAAGTATAGAACCACCAATTAGTTTATATTTCATATTAATCTCTGCAAACCAAGTTGAGTTACAATCTGGACAATAAATCCTAGAGGAAATACCCAAGAGACTGTCATGACACATTGTTCTCTGGCACAAGCAGAGATAATAATTAAGAATCACATGACTTAACACTAAATATAGATTTCCTGTGTGGTTTTTGTCATACACGCATCTCAGCCTTTTTTTAAATGTTTATTTTAATATGCCCCACATTTAGCCTCTGGAAATCATTTCAGTGAGAAGCTGGGAAGCTGCAGTAAATTTTTGATTACTAAAAAGACAAATGGATGGGTTATTTAAATATCTTTATGTTTATGACAATAGATTTGTTTCAGATCAATCGTCCCATTGTGGCTAACTCATAAAGAATTCACATCAGAGTAGGAGAGGCTATGCATTGTTTTTCTCAATACATTATTATCTTGAGATATTCACTCAGTCAACCAACATTTATTGAGCCCTCACCAGGCTAAGGCATTTCTTCCCAGGCTAAGGATACTGCAGTCAAAAACACAGATGAGCCTTCTCCTCTGGTAAACTGTCAATTCTGTTTTGGAAAGGCAGACTGTAAACAAGGAAATAATAGAGAATTCCAGATGGAATGAAATGCTAGAAAGAAAAGAAAGTGGGAAACAGAATAAGGAAAAGCAACAGGGAGAGGGATGGACCTATTTAGATGAGGAGAAGATGGCGGGCCCTCAGAAGGGAGGTACCAAGTGATGAGGAGCCTGCTGCTCGCACACTGGAAGGAAAAGTCATCAAAGCGTAGAGGACCACAGGGGCAGGGTGTGCTCAGGGAACAGAAGCCAATGTTGCTGAAGCACAGAAAACAGAATGCGGTTGGAGATGTGGTCAGCGAGACAGGCAACGGCCAGAGTCTACGTGAGCATGTGCGCCGTGATGAGGGGTTTGTGTTTAATCTAAATTCAATGGGAAGCAATTCGAGCTTTAGCAAGGCACCCATCAGAGCTACATGTTTTAGTTTCTTCTGATTTTTGGCGATAGGAATGGACTTAGAGAAATCATTTCCGTTTTGGAAACGTTGAATAACACAGACCAGTTTATTTTATACTGGTCTGTGCATTGCATAGTAGGAGTTCAAAGCTGATAATAATAATTAAAAGAAAAAAAAAAAAAAGAGTAGTCACATAATAGAAGGGTTGAGCCTTCTGGTTCTGTGATCACTGTAGGAAGACCAGAGATTATGAGTTTGTGGAATTTTCTACTTCCTTCCTGTATAGTAACAGATGACTCTACTTTGTCTTTACATTTTACCCCAGATGATAACTTTTGGGCCACCTGGGTGGCTCAGTTGGTTAAGCCTCCGACTCTTGATTTTGGCTCAGGTCATGATCTCACCGTTCGTGGCATCAAGCCCCATGTCAGGCTCTGCGCTGACAGAGCGGAGCCTGCTTGGAATTCCCTCTCTCTCCCTCCCTCTCCCTCTTTCTCTGCTGCTCCCACCAAAATAAGTAAAATAAACTTTAAAAAAGACTATAATTTTTGCACAATGTTGTTTTAAGCACACAGCCCTGTTATCTAATTTCAATGAAATGTCATCAGCATAAAAAGCAAACAACAAAACAGAACAAAATTTGATCAGCATCGATGTGGACAATGAAAAGAAAAAACAAAATAAGAGTGCAAAAATATGCAAAAGCAAAGAGGATGGAAGAAAGAGAGGGGAGAAGCCTGACACACGCCTGGGGAATACAAAGAAAGTTCATTTCTAATTATCAGTTTCTGTGTACTTTTGAACCGAGAGGGTTTTGAACGGAGTGAGTTCAAAAGGTGGTCAAGACGGATAAAGTGTCTTTGTTAATCGAAAAATTTAAAGTGAATCTACTCAAGAGAAGCATATCTACAAGCCCTCTAATGAATTTCTCAGTGGGGGAAAAAAAATCTGAACCCAATTCTTTAGGTTAGTTCTCTTTAGTGAAAGACAAGTCTAGTGAACCAACTTTTCTGAAACGCTGAAAGGAAAATGTTGCAGAAAATTAGGGCTGCAAACCATTGCAGTTTAGGCCTTTCTCCTTGATCTATTTTATTTTATTTTTTATCTTCTTTGTTGGCTAATCTGAGAACTCTGTGTCAGGCTGCCAGGCAATGCAAAGGTCTGAACTCTTTGTGATGGGAATTTGAAATAATCACATTATGTCTGTCAAGGCTTTGTATTTGTAGAGGTAAACAGTAACAATCAAGAGAAAAAGTCTGCAATCTGTATTTGTATTACAGGGATAATGACCAGGACCCATTGTACTTAATGGAAGAATAGTGTGGCATCGCCAGCTAAGTCTTTGAAGTACAAATATGATCGCACAAGGTTTCCCATAGAAAACTTCTTCCTTGAACTTTGTGACCGTTGGTATTTTGCTAAACCTAGTTCCATAGCCTTATAAAGGATGCAAGGGAATTTCAATAAGAAGGTCATGAAAGTAGACTTGGGTTGTAGAACATTTTATAAGGCTTTACTTCTGTAAGTCTCAAGGTAATTGTAAACATCCAGTTTTATCAGTTCATTGCATCTGGGAAATAAGTCAGCTGCTTTTAGTCATGGAATAAAGACAGGAAGAAATTTAAAAGTTCAAAGCTCTGAACTCTCTTAACTCATTTTTTAAACAATTACAGAAGATATTTTGTCAACATGAATAAATAACACAAAGTGGTACTTGAATTAAAATTGGAGGTGTTGCTACACTAGATAAGTATTTATATATTATTAATGGTAAAATGGCCAAGGTAAATTGGATAATGGGGCTGGAGGGGAGGGACACATTATTTTTTTTGTGTGATATAAAACAAGTTTTCTTTTTTTCTAGTACCAGTTTGCTCTTCTAGAAGCAATATTTTCCATCAGTGGAGGAAAAAGAACTATAAATAGGGATGGTGAAAGAAAAATCTGGGGGAAAATATCTAAGCAAGATGAAGGCTTAATTCATGTTTTGGGGTCACTTTATAGAAGGCCATATGGTTTTGCAAAAAAAATCAATCAATCAATAACACTGGTATCTAGTAAGAAACACCTGTTTGCGTCCATTATTTACCATCCAGGTGATCTAGGGCAAGTTATTTCACCTTCCTGAGCCTTGATGTCCTTAACTCTAAAATTAGGAGTCCAAATGAATTTCATGGAGCTATTGGGGGACATAAATGAGATATCACCTTAAAAGCAGCTGACCAATGGTATATAATACCTAAAACACATTCACATCTAATTCACAGTGTCTTCACTAGTATAGCAAAACTATATCAATTTGTATTTAAAAGAAATCTGCGTTGGGGCGCCTGGGTGGCGCAGTCGGTTAAGTGTCCGACTTCAGCCAGGTCACGATCTCGCGCTCCGTGAGTTCGAGCCCCGCGTCGGGCTCTGGGCTGATGGCTCAGAGCCTGGAGCCTGTTTCCGATTCTGTGTCTCCCTCTCTCTCTGCCCCTCCCCCGTTCATGCTCTGTCTCTCTCTGTCCCAAAAATAAATAAAAAACGTTGAAAAAAAATTAAAAAAAAAAAAAGAAATCTGCGTTAATGCAAGAAATAAGAAAACTAAAAGAGTTCCATATTTTCATTTCCCTTTAATATACTGTATCTTCCTCTGTAAGTATACTGAGGGATTTTATTAGTGGCAATGAATTAACCACCCCTTTATATAAATGCACTTCTTCCTGTTACCTTAGACTCTCAGGATAAAAGACAGTGGGAAACTTGCCTTTTTTTTTTTTTTTTTTACAGGTTTAGGAATGAAGGAAATAAGTTAAAGCAAGAGGCTAACGAGATACGCAATTTCTTCTCTCTCAGTGGTACTTTTAGAGAGGGGATCAGAGCTGCTAGGGAAGAGCACCAAATGTGGAATTATTTAAGGTGACTTTTATTAGTTGGATAATGACCTGAGTTCTGAGAACTCAAGTAGGACTAGCCATAAATAAAGAAATTCTAGAACCAACGAAAAAGATTTCTGCACTTTCACCTTTTTAAAAAAAATTTTTTTAACATTTATTTTTGAGAGACAGAGATACAGAGCATGAGCAGGGGAAGGACAGAGAAACAGGGAGACACAGAATCTGAAAGCAGGCTCCAGGCTCCGAGCTGTCAGCACCAAGCCTGACCAGGGGCTCAAACTCACGAATCACGAGATCATGACCTGAGCAGAAGTCGGATGTTTGAGGGCGAACGCTTAACCGACCAAGCCACCCAGGCGCCCCTGCCCTTTCACCTTTTTAAAAGGGTTGGGAATGGGGTGCCTGGGTGGCGCAGTCGGTTAAGCGGCCGACTTCAGCCAGGTCACGATCTCGCGGTCCTTGAGTTCGAGCCCCGCCTTGGGCTCTGGGCTGATGGCTCAGAGCCTGGAGCCTGTTTCCGATTCTGTGTCTCCCTCTCTCTCTGCCCCTCCCCCGTTCATGCTCTGTCTCTCTCTGTCTCAAAAATAAATAAACGTTAAAAAAAAAAAATAAAAGGGTTGGGAAGATAGAAACTGAAGTGTTACAGTTTTTAAATGTAGTTAAATTTACTGAATCTTTATTGTGGATCAGGCACTAGGCTGAAAGCTTCTTTGTTTTTCGAAGCTTATTTACTTATTTTGAGAGAGAGAGAGAGAGAGAGAGAGAGCGAGTAGGGGAGGGGCAGATACAGAGAGAGGGAGAGAATCCCAAGCAGCCTCCATGCCCTCAATGCAGGGTTCGATCCCACAACCCTGGGATCATGACCTGAGCCAAAATCAAGAGTCAGACACTTACCTGCCTGAGCCAACCAGGTACCCCTTGGCATCCATTTTAAAGTTAACAAAGTAGAGACATATGATATCTGTCCTTCTCTGACTGACTTATTTCCCTCAACATAATACCTTCCAGTTCCATCCACACTGCTGCAAATGGCATGATTTCATATGTGGATCTTCAACGTTTATTTATTTTTGGGACAGAGAGAGACAGAGCATGAACGGGGGAGGGGCAGAGAGAGAGGGAGACACAGAATCGGAAACAGGCTACAGGCTCCGAGCCATCAGCCCAGAGCCTGACGCGGGGCTCGAACTCACGGACGGCGAGATCGTGACCTGGCTGAAGTCTGACGCTTAACCGACTGCGCCACCCAGGCACCTCTCATATGTGGATCTTAACAAAAGTCCATGGGGGAAGGGAAGGGGGAAAAATAGTCACAAACAGAGAGGGAGGGAGGCAAACCACAAGAGACTCTTAAATACAGAGAACAAACTGAGGGTGGATGGGGGGCTGGAGGAGAGGAGGAAATGGACGATGGGTATTGAGGAGGACACTTGTTGGGATGAGCACTGGGTGTCGTATGTAAGCCAATTTGACAATACATTATATTAAGAAAATAAGAATAAAGTTAACAAAGTAGGCCAAGATCATATAATTTTTAGACAGAGGATACCAGCATTTAACTCCAAAGTCCTAGCTCTTGACTACTTCACTGCACTGTTCGGTAACACCAGTACATGTCATGAAGCCTCCACTGAAACATTTCCACTTACACAGCCTCCTGGTATTTAGCCATATTTTATGGGAATGAATTCTTCAAAAGGAGCAGTATGGTATGGGATACAGTCTGATAATTTGTCCTTGTTTTCTTTAGGAGCCTGTAAAGTCTCATGTTGGGATTCCTATTTTAAGTGAATTTATAAGCAACACAATCCATTTTCTTCTCCTCTTGTAAGTATTATTAGGTACAAATTTCAGGGAACTCCGATTGTCGGATTGTTTTGCAGGAAATTCTCTCCTGTGAGGTAACCTCTTGCTTTCAGTAGAGGTAATAATTAGTTACCGTCTCTGTAGCTCACATTTATTGAGAGCTTAGTATGTGCTAAACTTTATATATAACTTATCCCATTTAATTCTTACAGATCTCTACAGGTAGGCACTACTATTATCTCCGCGTTATGGTGAAAGAATCAGTCTCGAAGGAGGTAAGTTTTTGTCTTGCCCGACACTACAAAGCTAGCAACAAGTAGTGGCAAGATTTGATTCCAGAGCTATGCGCCTACAAACCCAAAGTCTCCATCATGTAAAAGTTGATTGTAAAGTTGATCATTGTAAAAGTTGATTAAAGTCACATTTTACATTTTACACTCTTGGGCAAGACATACAACCTCACTGTTCCACAATCTCCTCTTTTGAAAAATGGGAACAATAATATAACTGGCTCTCAAAGTAACATGAATAGATATGACATAAAGTACAGATAAGAGTTTGAAAAGTTCTAGAGCATATAGTAAGCATTAGATAAATGCTAACAGAAATTTTAATTCTACCCAACAATGTTCTTTGAGTAGAAATGCTAAACTCTATATAAATATCTTTGTGTGTTTCTTGAGGTCCATGTAGAACCAAGTTACAGTAACGAGAGTGAACCTTTCTGGAAAGAACTCAATCTGATCACACACTGTTAAAATGCTACAGTTGTTGGAGGTTAATCCTACTTGGATTTGTCCTTTGGTTCCAATCCCACTGTCCATGTGAACTAGTGTCCAATTTCTATGGAGAAAGGAAGCTATAAGTGAAAGCCCCTATACTGTTTTGTGATCCAAAATATTTCTAAGACTCTGGTGTATGGAAACGGGAATGCAAGGTGCCATTTCTTTATGATCAAAGTAACATGGGAAAGAGACCCTCCTAAAAATGTTTTCTAAGAAGTTAATAGCGTATGCACTTTTTCTCTAACTTTGCCATTCAGGTTGGCCACCTTAGATGGCATCTCATTTTACACCACATCAAAGGACTATCCTGAAGGCTTACATTAAAAAAGAAACAGGCTTTACATATAGCCCTATCCTTCTAAAATTGTTTGATTTTGAATTTCTGGAAAATATTAGATTAAAGGCATATTTATTCTATATTTTTCCTTGGCATCTATGAAAAGTGTCAAAAGCTTTTTAAATGGGGAAGAGCATTACAAGTTCAGAAAAGAGTTATAAAACAAACAAACATAGAAACAAAAAATCATGGGACCATATTCACAAAATCTACCAATTTCTGTACAATGTTGACCAAAATGAAGGCAAAAGCTATAAACATACATATTTAAAGTAAGCCAGAGAACTGCTAACGATGTTTCCAATGATATTTTAAATAAAATAAGAAGGAATAAAGGCATGGCAGTCCACAAAAGACTTGGGGAATGGCCCTAAGAGAGTCAACATCAACACTAAGCAAATAGCATAGAAGTAATTGATACCGAGGCTCAAAAAGTTTTGACCTCAAAAAATCCATCTGGAGGTAACATGAGAAGAAGAAGAATAAAGAGAACAAAGACCAGATTTGTAGTTAAAGATGAGTGCAACTGAGCAGAAATAAATCCAGAGTGATCACTTCTAAAACCACAGTAAGCCAAGAGGCTCTGTTGAAACCCAAGATGACCTCAGACAAGTTCACCTGCTCACCCCCAAAAGAACCATGCAACAAGGTCAATAAACAATTTTGAGTTGATGAGGACTAGTGAGGCACCATTCCCAATCTGAAGCTGTCCATGGCCCTGACTCAAGCCATTAGTGTGTTCCACACTGCTCTTAATCTAAGGGCTGGTAACATTAATTTCTTCATTCAAGAATAGTAACAAACATAAAGAGTCCAACATGAGACCCTCAACCAGAAGCTACAAAAACCTTTGTAAATGAACAAAAGGAGAAGAAAATAAGATAATACACTAAGAAATAGAAAACCATTAAATTATCCTGCTCTATGCTTAAAGGGATTATAAGCATATTCATAATCAAGGGGTTATGAATTCTTAAAAGGGATTTGGTGAAGAGCTACAGTGATCAAGGACACACCATACGGGGCGCCTGGGTGGCTCAATTGTCTAAGTAACCAACTCTTAATTTTGGCACAGGTCATGCTTTCATGATTTGTGAGTTCAAGGTGAGTTCAAGCTCTTCGTGGGGCTCTGTGCTGACAGCATGGAGCCTGCTTGGGAGTCTCTCTCTCTCTCTCTCTCTCTCTCCCTCCCTCCCTCTCTCTCTCAGCCCCTCCCCGCTCAGGTGTGCACATGTACATGCTCTCTCTCTCTCAAGAAACAAATAAAACAAAACAAACAAACAAAAAACACCATAAAAACATGTGGCCCTATGTAAAAGTCACCAGAAGTAACACATAGTATTATTAAAGTCTTCAGATATTGGAGCTATCAGATACAGAATATAAAACAGCTATGTACTAAGCATTTTTAAAAATAAAAGATTGACTTTTCTTTCAATGCACAAGGACAAAAAAGTAATGATGAAAATTTGAAAAAGAACCAGGTAGGATATTTAGAGAATGGAAGCATTGAAATTAAACATTTAGTGGATGGATTAAATAGGAGATTAAGCAGAGATGAAAGGACCGTGTGAAGAAATTATCAAGAATTAAGTAATTATGAAGAAATCAAGATGAAAACAAAGTGAAACTAGGAGATGAAATATGCAAAAGCTACATGAAAACACAGACGTATAGAATAGGATTTTCTAGCACACATCAAATTCAAAATGTGGAGGGGGAGAATAGAAAGAATGAAGGAGAGGTGATATTCAAGAGATACAGCTGAAAAATTCCCTGACTTGCAAGATAAGCAGCCTTAGGCAATGAAATCAAAATATAATATGCCATTCAGGGTAAACAAAAGAAATTAACACCTAGACATATTGTAGTGAAAAGGTATATTATCAAAGATAAAAAGAGGACATTATAATTATTCACTAAAAAAAAAAACTAGCAAAGATAATAAATTAAGAGCAGATTTCTCAAGAGCAAAAATTGAATAAGGAAAATTGTAAAATAAAATCTTCAATGTTTTGAGAGAAACTGCTATGTGCCTATAATCATGAATCCAGCAAATCTTTATTTCCAAAAATGGGAAATAAAGATTTTCTTACATTAAGAAATGTAAGTTCACCATTAGACTCTCACTGAAAAGATCAGTATTGGGGAGAAAGAAAATGATGTCAGAAGCACTATCTGAGATACAAGAAGGAATGGTAAGAAATTAATAAGGATGAGAGTAATAAATATTTACAAAATAGTCATTATTATCATATTTGTATGGTTGGAAGAAAGAATTGAAATACTGGAAAACAATAGCATACAATTCAAGAGAAGGGTGATCACAGTTAATGGGCAGTATCTTTGCTTTCTTCAAAAGAAGAGGTTAACTGTGTCGACTAACTTCAGACCTTGCTAGATTATTAAATGCACATGGTACAAGTTCAAGCATGTCCATTGAAAGAACAAACTGGAAATGTATGCCTTCAAATCCAACCTAATGGGATGAAAAGCAAAAGCAAAATACATTCATTTAAAAAGCAGAATCTTTATTTTTTACTTATTTTTATGTATCTATGTTTTTGAAAGGAGAATTTTTAAAAGCATAGAAAAAAACAAGTCAATAGCACAATATAAGATACTAGAACACATACTAATAAAGTAAATAACCAAAACAAATAAAATAAAACTAAATGTTCCAAATAAAAGATAGATTTTTTTTAAGGATGAACTTTTAAAAATCTGGCTATGTTATGTTTACAAGAGACACAGTTACAAAATAAAGATCCAAATGTGTTAAGAACATGGAAAATGATATGCCAAATCAAGAACTGCAACAAAAAAACTCCGTAATATCTATTTTATATTAGAAATATGGACTTTAGTCCAAAAAGTATTAGAGACAAAGACATCTCTACATAGTGATAGAAGTTTCCAGGGGCACCTGGGTGGCTCAGTCGGTTGGGCATCCGACTTTGGCTCAGGTCGTGATCTCACGGTTCAGGGGTTCAAGCCCTGTCCGTGTAGGGCTCTGTGCTGACAGCTTAGAGCCTGGAGCCTGCTTTGGATTCTGTGTCCCCCTTGCTCTATGCCTCTCTCTTTCTCTCTCTCTCTCTCACTCTCTCTCTCTCTCTCTCTGTCAAAAATAAATAAACATTAAACAAAAAGAAGTTTCCAGTAATCAGAAAAATATAATTCTAGACACTTATACACCCATAAAATAACTCCAAAATATGGAAAGCAAAATTTTATTTAAACATGAGACATTGACAAATCTAACAAAAAGTGAAAGATTTCTAAACATCTGTCTCCATTTAATGGCCAAGTATAAAAAATTGAATTGTATTGATTTGGCATCCAGATATTAGAGAATACACATCTGCTCAAATGCACATGGAACAACAACAACAAAGGCGACCATGTAACAAGCTAAAAGCAAATCCCAGCGAATCGTAAACAATAATTATTATACAAACTATATTACCTGCAGTGTAATTAAGGGATTCAATAACACAAAAGTAGGGGTGCCTCAGTGGCTCAGTCGGTTGAGAGTCTGACTTTGGCTCAGGTCACAATCTCAAGGTTCGTGAGTTCGAGCCCCACATCATGCTCTGTGCTGACAGCTCAGAGCCCGGAGCCTGCTTCAGATTCTGTGTCTCCCTCTGTCTATGCTCCTCCCCTGCTCACACCCTGTCTCTCTCTCAAGAGTAAATAAAGATTAAATTTAAAAAAAAAATAACACAAAAGTTAAATAAAGTATCCCATACTTTTAGAAATATAAAATACAATTCTAAAAAAAAAAAGCCACAGTTCTATATAGCTCATTTGCAAAATAAGTATTCATAATGCAAATTTAAGATATTTAGAACAAAACAATAAAAAAATACACATCCAATGTTTGTCAAAACCCATGGGATCCATCCAAACTAGTAATTAGAAAGAGATGTATAGCCTTAAATAATTACTTTAAAAAGTGCAAATCCATTCTAAAAAATTAGATACGTAACAGTAGACTAAATTTGAAGAAAGTAGTAGAGGGGAGAAAAATTTGAAAGCAAAAATCAGTAAAAGACAAAATATAGTAAGTACAACAAAGATAACATGTATACTTTAAAGACTGCTGAAATAGACAAGCCTCAGCCAAAACTGAAAGGGGAAAGTGAGAAGAGACAAACAAACGTTAGGATTTTTAAAGATAGCATAACTAAATAGTTAATGAAGATTAAAAAGAAAATCAAGGGGCGCCTGGGTGGCTCAGTCGGTTAAGCGTCCGACTTCAGCTCAGGTCACGATCTCGCGGTCCGTGAGTTCAAGCCCCGCGTCGGGCTCTGGGCTGATGGCCCGGAGCCTGGAGCCTGCTTCCGATTCTGTGTCTCCCTCTCTCTCTGCCCCTCCCCCTTTCATGCTCTGTCTCTCTCTCTGTCTCAAAAAATAAATAAACGTTAAAAAAAATTTAAAAACAAAAACAAAAAAATAAAATAAAATGATAACCATGCAGAATATTATGCTAAAAGCTTTCAAAACTTACATGACATGAGCAGTCTTAGAAGTATGTAAGTTATTAAAAATCGCTCAAGAAGAAACAGAACTATCTTTTTAATTTTTTTAAAGTTTTTATATATGTGTGAGAGCTAGAAACAGTATGAGTGGGGGAGCGACAGAGAGAGGGGGAGACACAGAATCCGAAGCAGGCTCCAGGCTCTGAGCTGTTAGCACAGAGCCTGACACAGGGCTTGACTCACAAACCGTGAGATCATGAGCTGAAGTCGGACCCTTAACTGACTGAGCCACCCAGGCAGCCTGAAACAGAATTTTTGAATAATCCTATAATTAGTGTATAAAGTCAAGTAAAAATGTGCAGATCTTCTTGAGAAGTAAATAGCAGGCCCAGATGACTTTACAGTTGAATACTACGAAGTTTCCAAGGAATAGATCATGCCTATCCTTCAGAAACTCACCAGGAGAAGAGAAAAAAGAGGAAACACTCCTTGATTCAATCCTTAGACTGACTGGTAGGTCCCAGAGCTACAATAAAGAAAATGAAGGTGATTCAGAGAAGACTTCTGGCCAGTACCAAAAATTTGGGATAATCCTCAACCTCAGATGGGATAGGAAGAATGGGGTGGGTGGGGGTGATTGAGTACCTGCAACATAGACAAGGAATAAGAAAACCAGGAATCATTAGCATGTGCAGGGGCCATCACAGTGAACAAGGGACTCTTACTAGGATAGAGTGAGTATACTAATTAGAAGAGAATATTTAGAAACATAATTGGTAATTTCAAGGTGATGTAATTCAATGCTAAAACGTTCCAGATATTAAGAACTTGATTCTGAGTTTTACAAAAATAAGTCGATGTACCAAAAAGAAAAGTAGACCGTGATTTATGAAGGAAGACCATCATAAATCAAGCAAAAAATGAAGAAAAATGATGGCAACCCAGGGTGGGGGGGAGAGAAAAGATTTGGAGAACAGAGTACGCAGATTGTTAAGCTATAAAAAGTGGGAATTCAAGAAAAAGAGAAGGTAGAGATAGAGCAGAGGCAATAATCACAGAAACAAAATAAGGGTAAGCCATCATTGGGTGAAAAAGGAGGTGAACCGTTCAGATCGAATGGTCAATCTAAACACGTGTAATGCACACAGACACCGCCGATGCTCCTTGGTCTGATTGGCAAAATGTATCCGAGAATGTTTTCCAAGAATAAGTGCCCAAGAATTCCAAGAGTACGTATTTCAAAATATACTTTATAAGGGAAACAAAGTGGCTTTGGATTGTTCACATGCAAAATGAGAACGCAAAAGAGAGAAAATATTTATTACCGTCTTGAGAAAAGGCTGTCATCCTAAAGCACAATCCCCACCAGTAGAGCATTCACCTAAGAAAGCAAAGAAGAGGGGTTTTCATATATCAAAGGTTCAGAACATATGCATCTGATGAAGTTTAAAAATAAAGTTGTGGAACATTATATGTGGTAAAATTCAGTTTAGGTAAATGTATTGGATGTTTACGGTTTTTAGATATTAAAAACTACAATTTCATACATAAATTATATTTTTTACAGTACAATTTCATATAGACATGCCCAAAGGTCTGTAAGAAAACTCACTAAAATATTAACAATACCTCTGAGGACATGAGTAGGCGTTAACTGGAAACATGTTTTATGTGATTTAATAAAAGCCTTGAGATGCCTCGGTGGCTCAGTCGGCTGAGTTGTCTGACTCTTGATTTTGGCTCAGGTCATGATCCCAGGGTCGTTGGATCAAGCCCCAGGACCAGCTCTGTGCGGAGTGTGGAGCCTGCTTAAGACTCTCTCTCTCTCTGTCTCTCTCTCTCCCTCTCTCTCTCTCTCTCTGTCTCTCTCTCTCTGTCTCTCTCTCTCTGTCTCTGTCTCTCCCCCCCCACCCTTCTCCACTTGTGCTCTCTCTCTCTAAAAAAACAAAAAGCATAAAAATTATTTTGTCATTGCCAAGCAACGATGCCCATGAACGTTCTCCTTTGAGGATAGTCTCCTAATCCATGCTTAACTCGTGTTAAACATGTTCCCTCTTCTGGCACCTCACGGAGGATTTTGCTCTTAGAAACCTGACATTTAAAAAAAAAAATTGTTTCCAAAATGAGCCCAAAGGGCACACATGTCTCTCTTGCTTTCTAAAATGACTGCCAAATTTTGTGTGTCCCATGCTTAGTGATGCATACACAACATTTAGCTTTTTATTGTTTGTAAGACAAGAGGGTCAATAAGTATCTTGTGGATCCTTTTGTTTATTAAATTTCCCCCCTAAAGGAGCAACAATCAAAACCCTCCAAATAAATGACACAAAGGGAAAGCACGCGGATTTTGTGTGTGTGTGTGTGTGTGTGTGTGTGTGTGTGTGTGTGTGTAATTCTTCAAATTGTAAAATCAGCAGAGATACTGCAAACATGATCGGTCACACATTAAAATCCAAGGATTTTGGGACGCCTGGGTGGCGCAGTCGGTTAAGCGTCTGACTTCAGCCAGGTCACGATCTCGCGGTCCGTGAGTTCGAGCCCCGCGTCAGGCTCTGGGCTGATGGCTCGGAGCCTGGAGCCTGTTTCCGATTCTGTGTCTCCCTCTCTCTCTGCCCCTCCCCCATTCATGCTCTGTCTCTCTCTGTCCCAAAAATAAATAAACGTTGAAAAAAAAATTTTTAAAAAATTAAAAAAAAAAAATCCAAGGATTTTGTTAAAAGCAATGAACATGAACTCGACAGTGGTCTGGCAACATATCATTTCTAATCTCACTGTATCTTTTTACCAGGGGCTGGTTCATCTGTCACCTCCAATGACAGAGAAAGGGGAGACGCTCGTTTGTTACAGCTGGCCTACAATTTCTGAGACAGATTCTAAGTCTCTTGAGTATTTAAATACGATCGATCCCAAACCCTCTGATTACCAATAGGTTTGAGCACCCATTTGAGGCCCCGCTGAGCCTGCCCATTAGCATTATTTGGTGCCAAGTCAGAGAGAGAAGAATTTTGAGGCACAGAATCAAAGCCAGCTTCAAAACTTCGCACGTGCGTGGGCAATGCTAGGTACTATGGGACACACAGAAATGAATAAGTAAGCAAATCCGCCGTCAAAGAAGGTAGTATTTTTAGCGGCATAAGGTAAGAACATGTATGATGATATATTCCATACTGTTATATACAATATAAAAAAAATACAATCAGTGCTATTAAGAAAGTGAAGCACAAAGACCAAGGAAAGGTAAAGGATGGACAGCTCACATCAAGGAGGAGATATCAAGGGGGAAATTGTGGGTGCGTGTGTGGATGTGAATGCATATGTGTATTCGCACATCTGTGGTGTGACGGGGAGGGTGGCATCTGAGCCATTTACACACAATTTATGGAATTTGAGAAAATTAGAAACGGAGAGGGGGGGAGCTGTATGTAGATCAAAGGAACGGCATCAATAAAACAATAATGTCGAGAAAGCTTGGGAGTGAAATGGCGGTGCAAAATCCCAAATTCAACCCAAGATAATTTGGCATGCACTCGATCAATCTACAAATTTTGTTAAAGCAGGTGATCATAAAAACCAGAAGATTTCATCTAAAAGATACGGGTGTATATTCATTCACCAACATTGTAACCTAAAACCAAGTACCCTTCTTTGAGTATGGACTCCCTGATTGGAATTCCAAAGGCATCATTCTCTTATAAAGCATTTATCTAGGGGCGCCTGGGTGGCGCAGTCGGTTAAGCGTCCGACTTCAGCCAGGTCACGATCTCGCGGTCCGTGAGTTCGAGCCCCGCGTCGGGCTCTGGGCTGATGGCTCAGAGCCTGGAGCCTGTTTCCGATTCTGTGTCTCCCTCTCTCTCTGCCCCTCCCCCGTTCATGCTCTGTCTCTCTCTGTCCCAAAAATAAATAAACGTTGAAAAAAAATTTTTTAAAAAAAAAGCATTTATCTAGAATATCCAGCCCCAATTTCTTTAAAGTGCGAGGTGAATTCATAGACACTTGTGAAGCAAACCAATTGCAGAATTTGAGGCTTTTATTATTTTCTTCCAATGTTTTATACTGTCCTGCCCAATTTCAGTAACAATTTTTTTTTTTAATTAAGTTTATTTATTTTGAGAGAGACAGAGACAGCACGAACAGGGGAGGGGCCGAGAGAGAGGGAGAGAGAGAGAATCCTAAGCAGGTTTGGTGTTGTCAGTGCAGAGCCAGACTGGGGATTCCACGTCACAAACGGTAAGATCATGACCTAAGCCAAAACCATGAGTCAAATGCTCAACTGACTGAGCCACCCAGGTGCCTGCCCCTCAGCAACATTTTTAAATAGCAAGTACACTTGGGAATTACAAACAACCAAACCCTGAAGAGCATAACCTCAACGAAAGTTAGATGAACACACCGAATGTGAATTAACCCGGGAGTGGAGATCTTGTGTTGGTCTGATGAGGCAGTTATGCAGAGAAGTCTGTTAAGAAAGCCTCTACTGCAGTCCAGAGGCATGAGATGCAGGTAGAGAAGCCGGGGAAATACAGCTGAACGGGAAAATCGGGACTGTGTTGAAGGAAGCATCGAGAGCTCTGCTAAGGGGGCGCCTGGGTGGCTCAGTCTGTTGCACGGTGCACCTCCTTACATCGGCTCAGATCATGATCCCAGGGTCCTGGGGTTGAGTCTCGAGTTAGGCTCTACACTGAGCATGGAGCCTGCATAGGATTCTCTCTTCCTCCCTCTGCCCCTTCCCCACTTACACTGGCTCTCTCTCATCTCTCTCTCTCTTAAAAAGGAAAAAAAAAAGGGGTGGGGGAGATTAACCTAGCAATCGAGTAGGATGAGAGGGAGTAGGCAGAGAGTGGGGGTAGGAGTGTGGATTGTGCAGGGAGTTTCTTCCACAGTCTAGATTTAGGTCCGAAATTGCAAACTGGTTTCCAGGAGGCTAAATACGGCTGCCAGATATATTTTCTTTGGCTTGCACTGTGTTTTCTCAAGTTCAAAATTTAGTTGTCGATGTTTAGAAATGGGGAGACCATGACCACGGACAAGACAGTTAAAAACAGAAAACCTGAAAAACAATTCACGGGAGCCGAGTAGCAGCTGCCCTTCTAGCCAGAAGCTCTACAGTCCCCACCTCTTTCTGCTGTCCTGACACTGAGGCTGATTTGTTTTTATCTTGCCTATACCACGCACTCATGTATGCGCTCTCCCTAATCTTTGTAGTTATAGAAGCTGGAAGGTCTGTCCATTTGATACAATCGAAATACAGGCTGTCTAGGAGAGACAGGGAGAGTGGGGGTCAGGTATATTAGAAGCAAGGAATTCTGACTTGAGAAAATGGCTGAGGAACACAAGTAATATTTTAAGTTGTGACACAGGATGAAAACCCCAGGGAAAAGGGTAGACAGGGAAAAGCAGAGCGCAGAGGATACGACGCAAGGAATGGCTCCATTTAGGTCAGTGAAAGAGGAATTAGAAAAGGAATAATCAAGAAGGCAGGACGAGAGTATTTCATAAAGGAGAGAGTCTGATTGCAGAGAGCAAGTGTTACAAAGAGGTTGAGAAAAACCAGGCTTAATATACACACATATTTAAAACATGTAAAATTATGACTGGATCCCCTAAGTCTAGGAGTGGAGACAAGTTATCTCGGAGTATGATTTTGTTATGAATAGGAAGCTTCTAGAGTGGACCCTTAATTAGCTAAATATAATCTACTGTCTTACAGAAATAACAGGACCTTTCATCAGCTAACTGCAGCTGCCCCTGGCATGCAAAGTTGGGCGCTATTGTAGGTGAGACAAGAAAACACTGATCCCTCTTTTTAGACTCTAAAATTAGCCATTTAAGACCTCCACTGCATTGAGATTGTCCTCAATGCGATCCACTCACAGGGAAAGGACACAAAGGAGATTGGCCACAAGGGAAGGAGTAGTCTCAACAGATGGTCTTTGCTCAGTACTAGAACCCTGCTAGGCATGCAAAGAGGGGTTGCTCCCATGTGAAAATTAGAATAACTCCTTCCAATTCAGCCATCCCATCATGAAAGGGGTCCTGAATCCAAAAGACTAAGCATGAGAAATTGAAAGAACTGCCATCTTGAGAGCTCACGTTCTCTTGGCTGAATTAAATACCAGATGATCTAGACTGTCCTCTTTCCAAAAAATCCCAAGATACTGAAGCCTTGGGACCAGGAAAAATACCAATCAGTGCCCTACACTCTGGAGAGCAGGATTTCATTGATGACATTTTGTGACACAAACAGAAAGAACAGTAAGTGAACCTGGGCTGCCGAGTAACTTCTCACAGTCTCCATTTTTCTTTTCAGGAAGTTTGGAAGCACAACCAAGTAAAGTCCCAAGGTTCTCAGGGAATTTGGAAAGGAAGATAGAATAGGATCCATGAATGATAGTTTGCTCATGCTAAGTTGAGCAAATCCGAGGATCACAAAATTTATTTCAATATTGAAGACATATGACCTTCTTTTTACTTTTCATGTTGGTAAAGCAGAGTTAAGTATTAAATTCAGAATAAAGAAAGATGGCAAACATTTATAGGCCTGATGGAAGAAATCTGTGGCTAAGTACGAAAGATGTGGGACATGGGAAAAACGGATTCACATCAATCAGTACCTTTTCTCAGAAACAGAGCCAGAGGGAAAGTGACACAGACACCACTGGGGGTAAAAGAATTGAGGATATTCTTTTCAGATGGCTTCCATTTCAGTCAAGTAAGAGTCGAAATCATTCCGTGTTGAAAATGAGGGAAGGGCACCTGGGTGGCTCAGTTGGTTGAGGGTCAGACTCTTGATTTCAGCTCAGGTCATGATTTCACGGTTCATGAGTTCGACCGCTGAGTTCGACTCATGAGTTCATGAGTGCTGACCGCTCAGAGCCTGGAGCCTGTTTCAGATTCCATGTCTCCCTCTCTCTCTGTCCTTCCCCCGCCTGCACTCGGTCTCTCTCTCTCTCTCTCTCTAAAAATAAATAAACATTAAAAAATATATAATAAATTAAGACATGTAATTTTCAATAGTTTTCATAACTTTCTTATCCTTTTTCTCTTATCACTCAGAGTCCAACCCTTTACCAATAAGAGAGCTGGCAGAGAAATCATGAGCATAGAACAGTGTTTCTATGGTTCCTTGACTATTTGTGTAAGAATCTGTCGGGGAGCTTGCTTAAAAGGAAGATTCCTGGACCCCACCCAGACCGATTTGACAGACTTTCTGGGATCTGATGCCCGCATTTTACAAGTTTCCCAGGTGGTTCTTATGCAACAAGCCAGCACTTGTCTGAAGACTGCTGTTTTAGAACCACTGTCTTAGCTCATGTCTAGTCCAGCAACTCTTAGGCACGACTACTCACCCACATCCTGTTTTTAATCGGTGGCTCTGTCTGTAGTTTTAGAACTAAAATAAAAGAGTCACACACTGTGGTGAGGAAATGGCAATTCTGTCTAATTAGGATCAGTCACATACCCATTACTGTCTTCTATGTTTCCCCTATGCATTTTTAAAAAACACTTTCAAAAATTTGCCTGTACATCACTTATGGTCAAGAATTGAAGGATACTATAATTAAGTATAATTATATACTTTTATAATATTAAACTGCATTGCCTAGTCAATCAGTTTATCATTGTCCACTATTTAGTTGTGGTGGTGATGAGGTTTAAAGATGTATTGACACATTAACTCAATTTCTGGACATTTGGGGACAAAGCAATTACAAAATTTCACCCTCCAAACAGTGTCAATTATGTACTTCTCATTTCCTTTCTGGCATTACAGGTTCATTAGCATTTGCAGATTCGGATAATAAACAATTGGGGCAAGAATGGAAGACACTGTCTTCAAACATCCACTGAGAAGGGAAGGGGTACTAGGCGATATCTTGTGTGCTTATCATTTTGAGCATGGACATCAGTAATAATTTGTAATCTTACCTGAATGCTCTCAGGTTATAATCACGAAATTGACACTGTCGTAAAGAAAAGAAAAGCTTACTGCAAATTCAGGTGATTTGCTTAGAACAACAGTTTTATAATTTCCCTTATCATATATCTGATTGATTGATTGATTGATTGACTGATTGATGACAAACAACTTTTTTTTTTTTTTTTTTGAGAGAGAGAGAGAAAGTGCATGTATAAGAGCAGAGAAGGGGCAGAGGGAGAGGAAGAGAGAGAATCCTAAGCAGGCTCTGCACTGGGCAAGGATCTCAAGAGCTCAATCTCAAGACTGTGAGATCATGACCTGAGCTGAAATCAAGGGTCAGATGCCTAACTGACTGAGCCACCCAGGCGCCCCTCATATATCTGTGTTAATGTCATAAATGAAGTGAAGTTCTTTGCACTCCTTCCCTAAAGGGTTTATGTACAAAAATAATCACTTTTCTGACTCCAAATTGAGTTAGGTGGCCCTTGTATAGGCTCCTAAAATATATTATATATCTTCTTTACCTTAGAGTTTATCATAATATAATATGTGTCTTCTGACACAACTGTAAGTATTGAAATAAGAAACTTCTATCTGTTTTCAGTTTCTAACACAGTTCCCCCTAATTAAAACCGGTCAGTTGTTCATTGACTTGTTGAGTGATTGAAGAAACAAATGAAAACTGAACATAAGCATTCTTTTGTGAATCAAAATTCTTGTCCCTTTAAAAAATATTTCATTCATCTGGTAGCTACAAAATTATAAGAAGGAAAATTGTATATGCCACCAAAGGTGAATTAAGCTGTGCACCTAGGAAAGGCTAGTAGACAGTCTCACGAAAGATATCACAAAGTGACACTCTTTATCATGGAGAATTTAGTTAGCAGTAGGTGTCCCCACCGTTGTAGATTTAGAAACTTGATTCTGTCATCATCAGTATTGTTCCTTGTAATCGGTCCTTTCTCTGGTTGCTTTTAAGATTTTCTTATTGATCTAAGTGTTCCATGGTTCTACTATAATGTGTGAGTGTGGGTGGATGTTATTTACCTGCTCAAAATGTAGTCTTTTTTGACTCTCGTAATTCATGGGTTTTTTCTTGGATTCTGTTAAATTCCCATTCATCAGCTTTTCAAAACAGCAACCCTCTCATTTCCTCTATTTCATTAGATGTATCCTCAATATTTTCATTCCCTCCTCCCTCTCTTTAACCTATTTCTAATCTTTTCACTCTTTTTGTCTTTCTTTCTCTATGTGAACGTAATTTCCTACATCTTTTAGTTCACAAATTCTCCGTATCTATGTTGGGTTGTTTTGCTCCTCCCATCTGGAAGGCTTAAGTTCAATGACCATGTTTTTAGAGTAAAAATGTGCTTAAATTTATTTAAATCTTCCCAGTTAATCTTGATTAAAATAAAATTCCACCGTGCTTCCTATTCCTTCCTTTTATTCTTTTCAATCAACTTCCATGCACTTCTTTTTAATAAACTATTTCTTGAACAGTTTTGGTTTTACAGAAAAATTCTGGAGATAGTTCAGAATTCCCATATACCCAGCACCCAGTTTCCCCTATTACTGACATCTTATGTTAGTATGGTACATTTGTTACTGTTAATGAATGAATATGGATGCATTTTTAGTAACTAGAGTCCATACTTTATTCAGAATTTCTTTTTACTTAGTGTCTTTTTGTTGTTGTTGTTCCAGGATGCCATCCAGGAGACCACATTACATTTAGTCATCATACCCACCTTGGCTTCTCTTGGCTAGGACAACTTCTCAGACTTTAGTTGTTTCTAACGATCTTAACCATGTTGGGAGTTTACAGTCAGTATTCTATGAAATGTCTCTTAACTAGGATTTGTCTAATGTCCGTCTCATTATTAGACTCAGGTTAAAGGTTTGAGAAGGAAGACTACAGAGATGTAGCTCTTCTCACTACATCATATCAAGCCTACGTGTAATCAATGTCACCTGTCACTATTGATATTGATCTTGATCACCTGACTGAAGTAGTTGTCAAGTATCTCTGCTGTAGAGATACTTTTCTCTCCCCTTTCCATGCTGTATTCTTTGGAAGGAAGTAACCACGTTTAAGGAATGAGGTGCTATACTCCACCTCTTTGAGAGTGGAATGTCTACATGAGTTATGTGGAATTTTTCTGCACAGGAGATTGGTCTCTTTCCTTCATTCATTTTTATTCAGTCATCCATTTATATCAGTATGGGCCCACCCATGGATATTTATTTTATATCTTTGGCTACAGTCTAATACTCTTTTAATTAATTTGTTGCTCACACCTCCACATTTGGCCATTGGAAGCTTCAGTCTCCCTTTGATATCTCCATTACAGTGAGGTTTTGTTTTTATATTAAATACTTTACATTCTGGCACTACAAACTACTCCAGGTTCTTGTACACTTCCTGCCCCAGTTCTAGAATCAGTCATTTCTGCAAGGAATCTTGGCTTCTTTTACTGGAAATGGATTTAGAAACCAAGATCTTGGTGCTAGGTCTGCTCATTGATTCTAGGGTATCTCATTCCTTCTATACCTTCTCTGCTGACAGAGCAAATTAATATGTGTGCGTATATTAACCCATGTATATAATATAACTATAAATATTTCTCTGTGTAACCATCTGTATCAGTATTAAGATAATACTGAGTGCATACTGATGTCTCTATCTATAACCCATTTCCACATGGACCACCCTAGTCTCTTCCCTTACTTACAGTAAACTCCCACTCCAATAGAGAAAATCCAGGCTCTCATCATCAACCAGTCATTTATTAATAGTTCAACTCTAATATACATGTACAGAAGTATCAGAATGGTTTACAGCCACCCCTATCAGAAAAAAAATTTTTTTTCAACTGGGATATGTTTATGTATGGTTTCTTTTACCTTTAATTTTATAGACTAATCATTCCCAAAGTTACTTAAGTTGGCTCCTTTTCCTTATCGTTTCTTAAGTAGGTTGTTTCATACATTAGTAATACAGTCAGAGTGTCTTGTCCCATTCTGCATTCAATCCTGGGATCCTCCAATGTTTTAAACGGGTTTTTGTTAATTCTCATACATTAAGTTATTTTTTGTGCTGTAAAGTTCTACGAGTTTGGACAAATAGATAGTGTCATGTATCCACAATCACAATATCATGCAGAATAGTTTTATCATACTTGTCTTGGTCTGCTTGGGCTGACATAACAAAATTCCACAGATTGGATGGCTTAAACAACAGTTGTCTCACAGTTCTGGATGCTGGGTCCAGATCTAGTCCAACATTAAGGTTCCACAGGGTTTGGTTTCTGGGGAGAGCTCTCTTCCTGGTTTGCAGATGGCTGCTTTGTCCTCAAATGGCCATTTCTACCCACAAGGCTCTGCTCCTGAGCAGTCAGTCACCAGAACTGTGAGAAAATAAATTTCTGTTGTCTAAGCTTCTCCACCTGCAGTATTTTGTTTCCATAGCAGTATTTTGTTTCAGTAGACCAAGTAGACTTAGATCTATAAAACTCACCAGGGCTCCATCTATTCAACTTTCTCCACGTACACATCCCTCCATCCTACCCTAGACCTCTGGAAACCACTGATTTATTTCACGTAATTTCACGTAAATGGAATCTTATAATAGCCCTTTCAGATTAGCTTCTTTAACTTAGCAACAGGCATTTAGGACTTATCAGGTCTTTTCCTGTCTCGATAGCTCATTTTTTATACCTGAATAATATTCCATTATATGGATATACCACAGTTTATCCACTAACCTATCAAAGGACATTCAAGTTGCTTCCAAGTTTCAGTGATTACGAATAGAGCTGTTACAAACATCTGTGTGTGGGTTTTGTGTGAACATAAGTTTTCAATCAGTCGGGTTAATACCTAGGAGCACAATTGCTGAACCATATGGTAAAGCTATCTTTAGCTTCATGGGGAAAAAAAAAGCCAAACTGTCTTCCAAAGTGACTGTGCTATTTTGCATTCCTACCAGCAATGCAAGAGCTTTTCTGTAGCACTACATCCTTGATGTCAATTGGCATGGCCAGTTGTTTAGATTTTAGTTATCCTGTAGCCATGTAGTAGTACTTCATTGTTGTTTGAATTTGTAAATCCCAAATGACAAATAATACTGCATTCTTTTCATGTATGTATTTACCGTCTACGTATTATCTTTGGAGATGCGTCTGTTTAGATGTTTCGAACATGGTTTAATTAGGTTGGATTCTTAGTTTTGAACTTTAAAAGTTCTTTTTGTATGTTGCATATAAGTCCCCTTCTAATATGTTTTTTTGCAAATATTTTCTCTCAGTCTATGCTTTTTCTTTCTATTCTGTCAACAGTATCTTTCCCAAAGCAGAAGTTTTTAATTTTAATAAAGTCCAGTATATTGCTGTTTGGTTTCATGAATCATCCTTTTGTTTTACCTAAAAATTCATGACCAAACCAATGTTATCTTCCAGAAGTTTTAGACTTTTAAGTTTTATATATAGGCCTATAATTCATTTTAAGTTACTTTTGTGAAATATGTAAGGGCTTGCATATGGATGTCCAGTTGTTCCAGAACCATTTGTTGAAAGCACCATCCTTTTTCCATTTAACTGCCTTTACTTCTTTGTCAAAGATCAGTGGCTATATTGTTACAGGTCTATTTCTGGGTACTCTCTTCTGTTGTGTTGATTTACATGCTATTCGTTTGCCAATATCATGCTTCTTACTATTGTAGACTTACAGAAAGTCAAGAAATTAAGTATTGTGATTCCTCCAACTTTCCCCTCCTCCTCCTCCTTCTCTTCATTCTTCTCCTTTTTCTTCACTTTGGCTATTCTAGGTTTTTTGCCTCTCCATAGAAATTTTACAATCAGTTTGTCAGGGTCTACGAAATAGCTTACTGAAATCTCAATGAGGATTTCACTAGATGTATAGATTAAGTTAGGAAGAAGTCACATCTTAACACGACGAAATCTTCCAGTCCTTGAACACAGACTCTCTATTTATTTAGATTTTCTCAGACTGAATTTTTCACATATAGTAACAGTACATATTTTTTCAGGTTTATACTTAAGTATTTCATTTTGGGGTATTATTATAAGCTTTGCTGTCATGTTTTTGTTTTTGTTTTTGTTTTCATTTCAAACCCCAGTTGTTCAGTGCTTGTATATAAGAAATCAACTGGCTTTTGTGTAGTAATTTGTATTCTGTGAACTTTCTGTACTCACTTATTACTTCCAGGATTTTTGTTGTTGTTGATTCTTCCTGAATTGCTACATAATCGTGTCATCTGCAAAGTTTAATTTCTTGTTCTCAGTTTGTATATACTTTTTGTTTCCTTTCTTGTCTTAGTACACTAGCTAAAACTTTTAGCACAATGGTGAATAAAAGTGATGACAGGACATCCTGAGTTTGTACTTGATCTTAGTGAGGAAATAGACAGTTTCTCACCATTATGATATTTGCATATATTCTTTAATAAGGGACTTCTCTTCTATTCCTAAGAAATATAAGTCTTATTTTCTTTCAAACTGCTTTATTTTCTCAAATTCTGATGATTCTGCTATTTGTGGCATCTCCTGACTTTTGCTCATGGTTAATCATTTCCTTCTGTGCTTTGTAGTTTTGATTATGAGAATTTTATTTTGTTTTTCTGTGCATTCCTGACCTATGCTCATAAAGATGTACCCACATAGAAGTGACAAATTTCATCGTGTCAATCACTGAATTCACTTCAATACACTCAAATTCCCTGAGAAGAATTTTAAAGAAGTAGCTAGTTCACACTTTAATATTCTTTGAAGTTTCCTAATATTTCATGCACCTGAGGAACAATGTTGGGAGGTCAGTAATGGACCTGAATTCAGTTTCCTCTTCAGCTTTTTTGCTTAGTTATACAATCTTGGCCAGGTTCTTTAATTTCAGAACTCTTTAATCTTACTACTTCTGTATTAAAAATTGTTAACATTCTCCATTTATATTTACTCAAAGAAGTTTAGAAAAGACTCACTGTATTATCAAGTTTGTGAACTCCTTGAATGATGTTGTGAACAAATCCTAAAGCACCTCCTTGATCCCCACCTCCTGATATTCACGCCTTGCGCAATCCCTGCTCTTTGAGCTTGGATGGATCCCATGACTTACGTCTAACATAATATGGCACAGTTGGTCAGATGTCACTTGTGCAGCATGTCCTGAGATGTGGCAAAGATGATGTCACCTGTATGGTTACATTGCATTATGTAAGGCTGCCTTGCTTGCGGTCTCTCTTTCCATTGCTGGCTTTTGGTGAGCGAGCTTCCGTGAATCCTATCTATGGCACAAAGAAATGATTCTGACAGCAACCTGAGGGAGCTTAGTAGTGTTTCTTTTCCCAGTCAGAACTCCAGGTAAGAAGTCATCCCAGATGACACCTTGATTGCAGCCTCATGAGTCCATGAGCAAACCCAGCTAATATTTGCCCAGACACCTGACCCACACAAATTTTGAGCTGATAAATGTGTTTTAAACCTCTAAGTATGTAGTAATGTGTTAAACATCAAAAAGCTGATAGAAGGGTGCAGCCTCAATTAAGTAGGTAATGCCTTTTAAAAATGTCAGGGGCACCTGGGTGGCTCAGTCAGTTAAGGGTCTAATTTTGGCTCAGGTCATGATGTCGCGATTTATGGGTTCGAGCCCCAACGTCAGGCTCTGTGCTGACAGCTCAGAGCCTGGAGCCTGCTTCCAAGTCTATGTCTCCTTCTCTCTCTGCCCTTCCCCTGCTGATGCTCTGTCTCTGTCTCTCAACAATAAATAGATGTTAAAAAAATTTTTTTACAAAATAAAAAATAAAAATGTCAAAAAATTAGGTATCAAGAGGTCATCCCAGATCTCTTAAAAATCTGCTTTTAAAATAATCATTTCATGTAAGGTGAATAGGTAAAGAGATAGAGATAGAGAGAAGGGGGGGAGAGAAAGGGAGGGAAGAGACTTCTGACACTGAAGAATAGCATTCTTTATTCCAGAAAGGTATTAACTTTTTTATTGCCCATATTCTGTAAGGAAATAGATACAAAGTACCAATAACCTTGTAAACTGAAGGGTTGGATATAGTTGTTATGTAGTATTTACTATACTTAAGTTGTATACATCCATAAATATACTGTATGATCAGTACACACAAATTATACCCAAGTTTGATTTCTTCAGTTCAAACTAGGATTTTTAATACTATTTGTACATGCAACTAAGATATAAAAACACTACAAAGTAGAAAGTGATGAAGAAAAGCTCATTTCAAAAAAACAGAGTACCCACGTTTCTGACACCACAAAGCTGGTGTTCCTTTAGCCACATGACAGAATAATTCTCAAAATGCTTCATTCAAACTTGGCTTCTCGATGCCTGCCATGCGACAAAAAATGCATTTTCACAACCAGTTATCAATTAGTGAAATCCACCAATATCGCATATTTGACAACTTTGGGATAAGCAAAAAACAAAGCACTTAGCTTTTCAATTATTTTCTCAAAAATTACATCAAAGTGAGTCATTGTGCTCCAAAAGATTAGAGAAATGAAGTCTTCTAGAGCCCCACTGAGGTCACAAGTCTGAAAAGCTCTGCTGTGAGAAATTTACCCACATTTCCACTGAACAGCTAGTTTCCTTACAACTTGTGAACACACAAAACATGAGATACCCTTCCTTCCTGTACTTTGGTTAAAACGTGCTTTTCTTTCTTTCCAGAACATATCAAACTCTTGACTCTAATTCTTCTTACCTCAGACTATAGTAAAATTCGCTCTGTCCCTTCCCTGAACTTTTTTAGATTTGACGATTACTGTAAGGAAGAAGCATTATACTGTATTTAACACGTAAAGCCAGAAGAAAAGCAAATAACCTATAACCTGCTTTCCCAGATGATCTGTGGAAGTTCTTAAAACACTGATCACGTTGTAGAAGAATTTAAAGCCATCTTTCCTCAAATAAACATGATGATTTCTTTCCCCCGGATTTGGCAAAATAAGGTTAACAAAATACACTGCAGATGATCATTCTAATCTATGATGGGAAATAAACAGTGTCAGGCCATCACAACTGGTTTGCAAGCCCTTGCTGAAAATAAATGTATTGTTAACCACGTAGCTATTAATGTGCCCATGTTTGAAAACTAGCCTGTGGAGGCCAAGAGAAAGAGTTATTCTAAATGTGTTTGTTTTCTTTTTTACCAAAGACAATTTTTACCCATGCAGAGTCTCTGAGGGGTGTGCTTTATGTATTCTCTGAGGAGTGGGGGTGGGGGGAAGTTCTGTGGTGATGACCACACAGAACCAGCAAAAGAGTAAACAATATCTCGAAAGACTGAAGACAGGCCAGAGCCAGAAAGAAATGGCTTTCGATGTAAGCCTCGCCCTTGGCCATGGGAACTTCTCTGAATTCCTCCTCCTTTCTGTAGGCCTAACACCTATCTAACAGGGTCGGATCACATGGAAAGCATCTTTAACCTGCTAGGTATTCAGTAAGTGGTACACAGGATTGTAACTGTTCCTGTGAAATACTACAAACTGCTTTTCATATGAATGATTCTCAAGCAGAGCCGACTGGATAATTCTAAGTTCAAATAATTAATGGAAAGCAGGTTCCAATTAGAAATCTTTTTACATTTTATTTTTTAACATTCATTTATTACCCTACAGGCTTCCTCACGCTTCCTTTTTTTTTTTCTTTCTCAAAATGACTCATTCTTTTGATTTAAGTGTGGTTCCACTCAAAGTCACCTATCAAACATCTTTCTCCCAAACACACATACACACACACACACACACACACACACACAGCTTTAAATCAGTAAGGACTATTTATTACACTGTCTACTCTAGAATATAGGTCATGAGCAGCTGTATCACCAGAAGAGAGTAACCATGGACTTCAAATGGATACTGAATGAAAATGTGATTGAAAGGCTAGAAGTAATGTGATACTAACATGACCAACACGCAAAAGAATGCTAAGGCAGTAACTGTGGAATCTATAATATAAAGTGAGGAATAATGCGAAAAACTCTACAGGAGAAAAATCCTTTTCCTGGCTTTAATTTTTCAAATTTCAGACATTTGCTCAAAAACAAAGATTGCAAAGTTGTATGCAGGATCTTGAGAATTCTAGACTTGCCATCAAAGTTTAGGCAGAACAAAAGTTGAATTGCGTAAGTGACATTCTCACCTATTTTGTTTAGGCTGACTATAAAAAAGGCCGTATCATAATCTTCCTCAGCACCCCTATTAGACAACATGTTTCCATGGATCTCATGGATCTAAACCCTAATATTAACTTATATGCCTCCTGCTTTATTGTTGCTGTGTTTGTGAAACATAGCTGACTATCATCTTTATTTATAATCCTTCACAGATTTAAGCAGAAAATGTTCAAAATTGCCTATTATTAAGCCTCCCTGGAGGCTCCTGATCTTAAGCAAACATATGGTTCCGTGACCTACCAATGAACCTACGGAAGGTATCCCAAATAATTATATTCCGTCACTCTTTTATTTACACTTGACTCTGAAAAGTTCTCAGTTTTTCACATAGATAATCCAGAAAATAAATATAACCCTTGCCTTCACAGGCAGCATTAAAATGAGCAGGAATGTGCATTAATTTGTTATAGTATCTAACTTATGACTTAATTCCCCTACCTTCTGGTTATAAACAGAGCTTTCCCGGCTACAAAACGACCTAAGAAGCAAAAATCATAACACAAAAATTTAAATAAAGGTCACTATTGCCATGAAATGGGGTTTCAGTTTTGCAATCCCTCCACAGTTTCCCACCAGGCCGGGTGGAGTTGTTCTAAAACAAGTCTAGAGATATTTACGAAATAAGCTAATACAAAAGGGCAAGACAGCCCATCAGAAGCGACTCTCTTCCTCTTCTACTGCACGGTGAAGGCCGGGGATGAATTTTAAGAGTTGTTTCCGGACACTTCCCCTTCTGCTTTTCCGGGGCAGGGTCCCAAATATGTTTGACAAGTTGCCCTCCCACAAGGGGGACATGGACCCACTACTGGCAGTACTAATGCTTCGGTTCCTCCTCGAAGAAGACCTCTTCAGAAAATCGTCCCCATCCCTGGGGACAAAGCACTCATCATCTGTGCTCGTCTGTCGACTGAAGGCTCCCCTGCTTGAGTCCTCAGACACACACGTCTGGTAGCCATCTTCGCTGTCCATCGTCATGGAGCTCAGACAGCTACTCTCGCTGGATAATCGATTCCGGTCCAGGAGGGCAGGGCTGGGCCCAGGCAGGGTTCCAAACAAAACTGAATCATCTATGTCCATGTTCTCCAAACTCGAGCAGTTACCTGAGTCACCTAGAATGCAGAAAAGAGAGTCTACTGTGGAATGCCTATGAGCATCACTCCCTCCGAGTAAATACACAAAACTTCTCTTCAAAGGGTGCAAAAAAGAAAGAGTAAAAGTGAATAATATTTTTCACTGAGTTTCGCCTATATGAACAAGTGACTTATTTTGAGGCCATTTGATAAACCTTGTAGGGGTGTTTCCCAAACTATTGTTCGTGGACTAGCTTCCATGTAACAGTGTTCCACGGTCACAGAAACGGTAATGCTAAATGAAATAAATTTAAACAAGATTCTTCGTATAAGAACAGTTCAACTCATCTGACAGTATGCCAGGGTGAATGGTCAATCTCCAAGAATATAATTTCATTTTTTTTAATTTTTAATGTTTTATTTTTGTTTTAATGTTTTAATTTGTTTTATTTTGGGGAGAGGGAGAGACAGAGCACAAACAGGGGAGGGCCAGAGAGACAGGTAGACAGAATCCAAAGCAGGCTCTAGGCTCTGAGCTGTCAGCACAGAGCCCAACATGGGGCTTGACTCACAAACTGTGAGATCATGACCTGAGCCGAAGTCAGATGCTCAACCGACTGAGTCACCCAGGCACCCCCAAGAGTATTATTTCTTAAACTGAAGTGACTCTGCAACATTCATTAAAATTCTCATAGAAATGGGGTTCTAAAGAATATCTTTGGGGAAAAAATAAAGAATATACTTGGGGAAATGCTGTCTTATGGACTTCCTCCATTTAGTTCCTCTGATTTTTAGTTACTGTATTTTTGCTTATTTTTTTAATGTTTTTATTTATTTTTGAGACAGAGAGAGACAGATCATGAGCAGGGGAGGGGCAAAGAGAGAAGGATACACAGAATCCGAAGCAGGCTCCAGGCTCTGAGCTGTCAGCACAGAGCCTGACATGGAGCTCGAACTCACGGACTGTGAGATCATGACCAGAGACGACGTCGGATGCCCAACTGACTGAGCCACCCAGATGCCCCAAGGTACTGTATTTTTTAAATAATTATATAATTACTGTAACATAAGTTGAAGTATATGGGAAACACAGTTATATAACCTGAGCCTATAGGCGGATTATAGAGAATTCAAAAGGTGTTTAAAACAGAAAAAAATACCTTCCAGCCTCAATATTCCTTGTTTTTTCCCAGACTACTTTAACACTTAAATGCTCTGGAATGCTAGTGTGCCCAGAAAACATCCCTGTCCTGAAATAAGTAACAATTCATTTGTACAAGTTGAATTTGATTGGCTTAGTTAAATTTGTTCATCAACTTTCTCTGTATCTGGGCTCTCCAAACTCGAATTTTAATTGCACACCAACATCCATCCTGTCCATACCCCACTTGCTTATGTACTACCTGAGTTGGTTGGTATGCTGCTGAAAGAAAGGGGATTAATTGTTATACCAGCCTGAGAATGACATAATTAGAAGGTGACTCTGCTTCAGGAAAAGAAATAGAAGCGACTTTATTTTTCTATTTGATCTGCAAGGTTCAATATGTGAGCTCTGCACTGACTAGTCATAACGCTTTCCTTTTTACTAATAAAACCTACTTTACATCATCTGTCAACGAGTTGATGAATTCTTTTTGATTGGAAAGCTTTGAGAATCTCATGCCTTGTGTATTTATTCTAGGCCTAGAAAAAGTAAACTAAAGAAGTCCTTCAAACTCTCAAAAAGAACATGTACAAAAGTCGCTTTACGCGGAGTCGTTTCCCTTAATCCTGAACGAAACACCTTGTCCGTACAAGCCTGTTCCTATAGAACCCCAGAACTGCCTGTACTTATTAGACCAAACCCCATCTCCACCGCAGAATGCTCCAGAAGCGGAGGCAAAAGTTTCCTAAACACCCTCAAGTCTACAGAAATCCAGGAGGTAGCTGGATTTTTATACCTCTGTCCTGCTAGGACACTTCAGACCCCCCCCAAAAGAATCTATTAAGAATTGTTTTAATATTAATTTTAAAACATACAAAAGAGAAGTAACTTATATATAAATTTCATTTAAGAGAACAAAATTTTAACACAAACCTCTATGTCATACATTAGTGACTAATTATGAATTAAATGTCTTTTTTCCCATAAATAAGTTATGACTTGAAACAGACATTCTGGGTTATAAATGGAGACTTTAGCTCAGTGTTATCTTAAGAAGATATAACCTATGTTTCACACCCACATACCTAGTGGTTTCAGTGAATTATTTGTATGTACAAGTTCATTCCTCGGGTTACAGGAGTCACATAGCAAATGTCGCATCAACAAATTTTCAATCAACCCATTCCCTTCAGAATTCACACAACTGCGAGAGCCATGCATTGACTATTGGGATGATCATTCCGATTTCTGTCTTGGGTTTATGGGCCAAGAAGAAGAGATTCTCTGCACTCATGTAACTTGAATAATATGAACAAATGACAGGAGCTCTACCCAAGAAGCGTGCTACCATTCCAGCTTCCATAGTTTCTGAGACTCACACAACCCCCGAGCCATAAACATTGTCAGGAATTTAACTCATCTATGGCTCTTCTAAAATCTCCACGTGCCTCTTGCAATTGTGCACATGCATGTGAGCATGTGCGTGTTTTCATGTGCCGATGTGTTACACGTATGGAGGAGAGGAGGTGACTGGACTTACCCTCCAGATACATAGGTCACTCCAAAAGTCATGACAAAAAACATACACTAGCATTCCTGATCCGTGCTAGACAATTTTTTCTTACAACGATGATAATCTTAAAATAACGTAGAGGCAGAAATACAAAAAAAAAGATGAATGTTAGTGTGGTTTCTGAACAGGAAGTCACATTTACCATGAAGCAGACGCTGTTCCTGTAACTGCAGAGATCTGAACTCCACCCATTTTTTCTTCAAGGTTTGCTGATAAAGAAGAAAAAAAGTGTTAATTATTGGGAATCCCCAGTGAAGGTAGCAATTTACTTCTGGGTGTTGAGATTTGTCATTAATTTTTTTCTTCCTTTCTTTCTAGCACTAACAAACCCTCTCATTCATTCAGAAGATTATTTTCTATACAAAAGGGGGATATTGGGAATACTACTTTCTCAAGAAATAATCTAGTAGCACCAATGAGTTGAAACAATCGACAACAGAAACAATGACTTTTTTTATTTTCATTTGTTTTAAATATTGCATAACTGATTGGGTCTGTGTCCATTTACTAGCTGTTGAGGCAAGGATTTACCATGTAGGCTTCCCCCATGCACAAGATGAAGGCCTTCATAGAATCCAGACCCTGGGATTGTCATGAAAATTAAGTAAATTAGTAGATGTAGAATGTTTGGAACAGTGATTACAACTTAGTAAATGTTCAGTAAATGCCATCATTCTATAAGCCTGGGGCATTAAACCAGTGTTTTCTGCTGCACACCTATTTATCTTTCATACCAAAAAGGGGAAGCTGGCCTGTCTGAAAGGCTTCCTTTGGAGGGCTAAACTTAGAACACTGCTAATAAGGACCCTCACTTAACTGCTTCCTTCCTTGGCTGCTCAGCACGAGAACAGCGTCCCAGGGTGGGAACGAAGTGGCTGCTGTCAGTCAAGACTGCTCAGGAGACCTGGCCTAACCCATCAAAGGGGCTGAGGTGAGGAAAATCAAAGCCAGCCAGGCAGAAGAAACCATCTGACAAGGATAGCTAGAGGCTCATTCTCCCTCACATCCTTTGGCCTTTACCCTACCCCCGGTCCTTGCCGGTTGCCATCCCCACAGCAAGCCCAGCAGGCAGGCACAGCTCAGATTTGCCTATGGCCGCTTCATCCCAAAGGAAAGGCAGCCTAGTTGGAAACAGGCACTGCTCGGTGAGAAACAGTCTGGAAGAGGTAGATGAAGGCTGAAAAGAAGGAGGGAAAAAAGCACATTTGGAAGGGGAAAGCCTAAGGAAAAGAAAATAATACACTTACAAGAATATCGTCGAATGCTTAAGGGAAGAATGGCTTTCCTCAGTTCAGGGACTGAACTATCAGTGGGTGGGATTTTCCAAGCCTTGGTAACAGTAACACTAAGCATCAACCCTTAGAGTTACCTATATGATATGCAAGCATTAAATCAAAGCCATAAAATGCCTGGCTCAGTTGATGTCTTGTGTTTTCTACATTATACTTTAGTCAGCGTGTCTACGAGATGGCCGGGCTACCTGAATTACAGCTCCTTTTATTTGTGCAAACTGTGGTCCTGTGAAGGTCAGAGTTAAGGACCCATGGAGAAAAGACCTAGGATCCAGCGCCTTCCTCCTTATAGGGGTCTATCTCCTGCAAGAGAATAGAGTCCAGGAGAGGAGCACAGCATAGGCTGACAATCAACACTAAACACAGAGAGAAGCTTGCACTTGCTTTCAGAAATACAAAGTCAGGCCTTGCCAAATAGTTATTTTTTGTGAAAACAAACATTTTAAAATATCTAATCCGTTGATTTGGTCCAGTTATCTAGGCACGTCATCATTTAAACCAAGAAAACACCAGAGTAAAGAGCAGATGTGTCAAAGTGATTAAGAGTTCTTGGTCTCTGTGGAAGCTTCCCCATTTTCCTCGGAATCTGTTTCTGCCTGTTCTTAACATTACAGTGGTATATTTGGACCAACGAGAGCTCTTGCCATCAGAAGAAAATGAAAGCATATGGGAGATCTAACGCCATTGGGCCCTATTGCCTCAGTGTACCTAGCTCAGGGCCTGGTATGCAGCAGCTGCTTAGTAAATATCGGTTGAATGAATATATCAAAGGATGGCTTCCTGAAATCAAACTCAACTCTCACAGACGGGTATTTTGAGTTGGATGGATTTCCAACGTTTCCAATATACGTGAGACATACAGATAAACATTTCCATCTTTACGACTTTTATAAAGTGCTCTTGTGGATGATACGCGGTTTAATTTTCCTAACTGTCCTATGAGGTTCCAGATTAGAAAACAAAGGTGCAACGTACCAAATCCTTCCCAAGGGCTACAAACCCAGTAAAAAGCAGAGTTAGATTAAAAAGTAGCCCCTCCAGCTAGCACAGTGGATGTGCTGTTTTCACGTTAAACATCTGAATCAGAGGTCCCGAGAAAGGGAATCCCTGAAGCCATGGCTCAGAAGGGACCACTCTTTCTAAAGAAGAGCTTGTGGCCTCACAGAGTCTTTGAAATATCAGTGCGTACTTATGTGGGACCCACACACTAAATGTCATTGTGGGAAGGGGAAGCCAACTTGACCCTGGTTACACGTCAGATCCAGACATTTCTGGCTCGTGACCATGAAAACGAGGCTGAGAAAAGCTGCTAATGGTGGCTATGGCTCATGTAGAACTCGAGCCTAAAGAGGCAATTGTATAAAAATGCAGCCTCATGACCTGAGCCAAACAGGACACTAACCCTCTAGAAGGCATCCACACGGCCAGCCCTGGCTTGGGATTGGGAGCCTCGAAAGTGCAGGGTGGAGGAAACCCAAGCACAATATTGAGTGGAAGGGAGAGACCACCATATAAGGGAAATGGGCAATATAAAGTCCAAAGGTATGAAAAGCTAGAAAACTGATTGTCAGCACATGGATTCTCTCCAAATAAAATGAAAATGAACAGTGTCCAAAGAAGACTTTAAAACAAGAATATTTATAATCCTCTGAGGAAGAAATGAAACCAATGTTGATCGGAACAAGAGATCTGAAACAAAGAAGTAAAACAAGAACGGATAGACATGAAAAAGAATGATCTGAAAATTAAAAATCAATTAATCCTGGGGCGCCTGGGTGGCTCAGTGGGTTAGTCATCTGACTTCAGCTCAGGTCATGATCTACCAATTCATGAATTCGAGACCCGCATCAAGCTCTGTGCTGATAGCTCAGAGCCTGGAGCCTGCTTCAGATTCTGGGTCTCCCCCTCTCTCTGCCCCTCCCCTGCTCACTCTGTCTCTCTCTCTTTCTCGAAAATAAATAAGCATTAAAAAAATTTTTTTTAAGAATCAATTAATCCTTAAAGCTGGATGGAAATAACTCATTCTATAAAGCATAAATACAACATTACTGAAGAACTAAACAAGAACCTAACAAAGAAGATAAAGTGATACAAAATATGAGTGGTTAGGAAGCAAGGGAAATAAATCAAAAGATTCTAAAATATGTCCAACATGAATTCCAAAAGATATTTCAGGGAATGGTTAAGAAGGTATATTCAAAGAGATCAAGATGATAGTTTTCCAAAACTGAAGAAATTCATAAGTCTTTAGATTGAAAAGATAGTGCAATTTTTAAGCAATATAAATTTAGAAATGAATCCAGACCTAATCACATTTCAGTGAAACTTTAGATCAGTAAAGACAAAAGAACATCTTAAAAGTAACCAGAAAAAGACAAAAGATTGCCACAAATTGAAATACTGGTTTTTGAAAAGACTCAAAAACAGAAAATCCTCTAGAGTCCCATAAAAAAGGGCATAAAAAGTAGTACAAGTAAAAATGGGGACATAATCCCTTCTTGTGAAGAAAATAAAAATACGAGAACAGAATTTTTATTTATTATCAACTTATTCGATAAATTTGAAAAATTTGAAAATTTATTAACAAAAACATTAATTCAATAAAACTGACTCAAATAAAACAAAACAAACAAAACAGAAATCCTGAGAAGTCTTATAATTAATAAGGAAACTGAAACAGAGTTTAGAAGTATTCTCACCAGAAAAGAACCTTAAGCCCAGATGATTCAGATAGTTACAAGAATTCTAGCAGAGAAGAAAAGGGGAAGATTCTTCCCAGCTCACGCGAAGAGTCCAGAAAACATGACACCAACACTAAAGAAAGATAGTTTGAGAAAAGAAAACTGCAGGCCATTTTACCTATAAATGAAGCTACCTTCAAAAATCCTAAAGAATATATTAGCAAATCAAATCTACAATTATATAAAAAAAAGATTGTAAATTATGACTAGGTTGCATTATTCTAGAAATGCAAGAGTAGTTTAACATTAGAAAATCTTTAAATGTCATGTGCCATATTGACAGATTTTTAAAAAATACATAAACAGGAGGGGTGCCTGGGTGGCTCAGTCGGTGAAGCATCTGACTTCAGCTCAGGTCATGATCTCGAGGTTTGTGGGTCCGAGCCCTGCATCAGGCTCTGTGCTGACAGCTCAGAGCCTGGAGCCTTCTTCGGATTCTGTGTCTCCCCCTTCTCTCTGCCCCTCCCCTGCTCACACTCTGTGTCTTTCTGTCTCTCGATAATAAATAATTTTTTTAAAAAATTTAGAAATACATAAACAAGAATAATACATGCAGAAAGCAGTGTTTGATAAAATTTAATACACAAGCACTATAAAAACTACCAGTAAATTTGGTATGGAAGGGAGCATCCCAAATCAGAAAAGTATATTCATAGAGAGAGCTCGTTCCTAAGAGGAACAAGTGGGAATTCCCTTTAAAATCAAGAAAAAAACAAAGATGCCTATTATTATAGTTTTTATTCAACACTATATTATAGGCTATAGTCAATGTAATGAAGAAAGAGAAACTGTTATTCTCAACGGTTACTATCTTCACAGAAAACCCAAAATAACCTACAGATAATTTGTTTAAATGATGTAGTTTAGCAATAGTTTAAACAAGATAGTTTGAATGACAGCATAAAAATTGACTTTATGTATCTATACATCAACCTCAATCAAAACGTTTATTTTTTATAAAGAAACTATAATACGAACAAAAGTCATTCATAGAAAGGGATACATCTAGCGAAAGACATAGAGGATCTACTTGTGTAAAATTATGAGACTCTGTTGAAAGAGACAAAGAAAACAATTAAAAATGGTAAGACTATGAAAACTTTTCCTCTAAGATCAGGAAGAAGACAAGATGTCCACTCTCACCACTTTGATTCAACAGAGTGGAAGTCCTCGCATGATAATCAGACATACAAGGAAATAAAAGGAATCCAAACTGGTTAAGGAAGAAGTAAAACTGTCACTATTTGCAGCTTGTATGACACTATATATAGAAAACCGTAAAGATTCTACCAAAAACTATTAACACTAACAAACTCAGTAAAGTTGCAGAAGACAAAATTAAAATACTGAAACCTCTTGCATTTCCATACGCTAATAATGAAGTAGCAGATTATAATTGCATCAAAAAGAACAAAATATCTAGGAATAAATTTAACCAAATAGGTGAAAGACTTCTACTCTGAGAACTGTAAGACATTGATGAAAGAAACTGAAGACAACACAAACAAATGGAAATATATTCAATGTCCACCCTTTGGAAGAATTAATATCATTAAAATGTCCATACTACCCAAAGTAACCTAAAGAGTCAATACAGAATACAGTCCCTATCAAAAGACAAACAGTATTTTGTAAGTTTATTTATTTATTTTGAGAGAGAGAGAGAGAGAAAGTATGAGTCGAGGAGGGGCATGGAGAGAAGGAGAGAGAATCCAAAGCAGGCTCAGCACTGTCAGCACAGAGCCTGACATGGGGCTCGAACCCAGGCACCATGAGATGGTGACCTAAGGCCAAAGTCAGATGCCCAACAAACTGAGCCACCCAGGCGCTCCATGAATAGCATTTTTTAAAGAACTAGAATAATCCTGGGGTGCCTGGGTGGCTCAGTCAATTAAGCACCAGACTTCGGCTCAGGTCATGATCTCATGTTTGTGGGTTTGAGCCCCTGCATTGGCTCTGTGCTGACTCCAGAGCCTGGAGCCTGCTTTGGATTCTGTGTCTCCCTCTCTCTCTGCCCCTCCCCTGTCTGTGCTCTATCTCCCTCTCTCTCTGGAAAAATAAATAAACGTTAAAAAAAAATTAAGGGGCGCCTGGGTGGCTCAGTCAGTTGACCATCCGACTTCGGTTCAGGTCATGATCTTGTGGTCTGTGAGTTCGAGCCCCGCGTCGGGCTTTGTGCTGAAAGCTCAGAGCCTGGAGCCTCTTTCAGATTCTGTGTCTCCCTCTCTCTCTGACCCTCCCCCATTCATGCTCTGTCTCTCTGTCAAAAATAAATAAACATTAAAAAAAAAAGAACTACAATAATCCTAAAATTTGTATGAAACCACAAAAGAACCCAAATAGCCAAAACAATCTTAAAAATGAACACCAGAACTTGAGGTATCACAATCTCAGATTTCAAGATAAACTAAAAAGCCAAAGTAATCAAAACATTACACCAGCACAAAAATAGATACATAGATCAATGGACTAGGATAGAGAGCCCAGAAACAAACCCATACTTATATGGTTAATCAATCTATGACAAAGGAGTTAATAATATACAATGGGGAAAAAACAGTCTTTTCAGTAATTGGGAAAACTGGACAGCTACATGCAAAAGAATGAAACTGGACCACTTTCTTATACCATATAAAAAATAAACTCAAAATGGATTAAAGACCTAAATATGAGACAGGAAACCATAAAACTCCTAAAAGGAAACATATGTAGTAATCTCTTGGACATTGGTCTTAAAAACATATTTTTGGATATGTCTCCTCAGGCAAGGGAAACAAAAGCAAAAATAAATTATGGGGCTACAACAAAATTAAAAGCTTTTGCTCAGCAAAGGAAACCACCGATGAAGCAAAAAGGCAACTGAATGTGAGAAGGTATTTGCAAATGATATCTGCAACAAGGGGTTAATATTCAACATATGTAAAGAACTTCCATAATTCAACACCAAAAAGCCCCAAATAATCCCACTAAAAATGGGCAGAGGACCTAAATAGACATTTTTTTCCAAGGAAGACATACAGATGGCTAATAGACACATGAAAAAAACACTCAACATCAGTTATCATCAGGGAAATGTAAATCAAAACCACAATGAGATATCATTTACATCTGTCAGAATGGCTAATATAAAAAACCCAAGAAATAAGAAGTACTGGGGAGTATGTGGAGACAAAAGAAACTTCATGCACTATTGGCAGGAATGCAAATTGGTGCAGCCACTGTGAAAAACAGTATGGAGTTTTCTCAAAAATTTAAAAATAGGCGCCTGGGTGGCGAAGTTGGCTAAATGCCCCACTCTTGATTTTGGCTCAGGCTATAATGTCACGGTCCGTGAGGTCGAGCCCCAAGTAGGGCTCCGCACTAACAGCTTGGAGCCTGCTTGGGATATGCTCTCCCCCCCTCTCTCTGTCCCTCCCCCACTCACGTGTATGTTCTCTCTCTCTCTTTCTTTCTCTCTCTAAAAATAAATAAACTTAAAAGAAATAGCCAAGATGTATAGGCACCCTAAGTGTCCATAAATAGAGAAATGGATAAATGGTGTCCATAAACAGTGGAATATTATTCATCCACAAAAAAGAATAAAATCTTGCTATTTGTGACAGCATGGATGGACCTAGAGGATACTATCTAAATGAAATAAATCAGACAGGGGAAGACAAATAGCACAGGATTTCACTCCTATGTGGAATCCAAAAAAATTCCACAAACAAACAAAACAAACAAAAAGAAACAGATTCAAAAAATACAGAGAACTGGTGGTTGCCAGAGGGGTGGGGAGTGGGAGGATGGGCGAAAAAATGGCGAGATCGTCTGTCACTAAGAAAACTCAATACAGGGGCGCCTGGGTGGCGCAGTCGGTTAAGCGTCCGACTTCAGCCAGGTCACGATCTCGCGGTCCGTGAGTTCGAGCCCCGCGTCAGGCTCTGGGCTGATGGCTCGGAGCCTGGAGCCTGTTTCCGATTCTGTGTCTCCCTCTCTCTCTGCCCCTCCCCCGTTCATGCTCTGTCTTTGTCTGTCCCATAAATAAATAAAAACGTTGAAAAAAAAAATTAAAAAAAAAAAAGAAAACTCAATACCATACAAGTGTCAAGCATTTTAAAATTGAGCTATCTACATACAATGTGGTATCCATCAAAATTCTAAAATGTACTTACAGAACTTGACAACCTGATTCTAACATTTATATAGATGATCAAAGAACCAAGAATAACCTGGACGTTTTGCTCAATGGAATACCAATATTTAAGGTAAAATAACGGAGTTTGAGATAAACAATGGATCGGAATACGGAGCCCATAAGAAAAACCATGCATATATGAAACGTGCTTGAAAACAGAGGCTTCTCTGCAGTTCAGTTGGGGGAAAAGACGGACTATACAATAAGTAGTACTGAGAGAACTGAGTATTCATATGAGAATCAGAGAAAATTAGAATCCCATCGCAAACCACATGTAAAACTTAACTCTGGATGCATTCAGAATGTAAGTGTAAAAAAGAAAAACCTTAAACCTTTTAGAAGAAAATATAGAAAGTGCAGATTACCTACAAAGGATAAAAAAATAGGAGATCTTTCATAAACAAAAATATCAAAGGCGCAATACATTTAAAGTGCTAAGGAGACAGAGCATCAGCTAAGAATAATTCAGTCACCTCGCAAAACTCTCCTTCAGCAGTAGCAGTGAAAGATTTTCTTGGCAAAGAAAGACCTACTTACCCTTGCTAAAAGCAAGTACTACGGCAAAAAAAAGAAAGTAAACCCAGAGGTAAGGAACAGAAAAAAACAGCAAGCAGGCCAATTCAACGTATGAGTGTATTTGTTCACTACCAGATATCTGCAACAGAAGCCTGTAGTTTTTCTTTCTAAAAGTTGATAAAATTCTCCAAAGGCAAGCAATAATAAGAAAGATGGGGTCTTAAATGGACATTTAAACATGTTAACGTTCTTATGATGTTCTATGAGAGGATGGGTATATTGAAGAAATTCATGCATCGTTTAAAAAATAGGTAAGTATGGGGGCGCCTGGGTGGCGCAGTCGGTTAAGCGTCCGACTTCAGCCAGGTCACGATCTCGCGGTCCGGGAGTTCGAGCCCTGCGTCGGGCTCTGGGCTGATGGCTCAGAGCCTGGAGCCTGTTTCCGATTCTGTGTCTCCCTCTCTCTCTGCCCCTCCCCCGTTCATGCTCTGTCTCTCTCTGTCCCAAAAATAAATACACGTTGAAAAAAAAATTAAAAAAAAAAATAGGTAAGTATGAATATTAAAACTTCAAGAGAAAACATTGAAGGAGCAGAAATTGCTTAGAAACATGAAACGTGTTTTTTACAGGAGAATTCTTTATTCCGTGAAATATAGTCCTATTTGATCAGTCATACTTTAAATAACACCACCGGTTTATTTTGTACATTTCTTTCCTTTTTCTACAAAAGGTTAAAGAAGCCAGGTTTATTTAACAACAACAACAACAACAACAACAACAACAACAACAACAAAAAGATGTTCACGAATACTCTCTTTTACAAAAACAAATTAAGTTTTGACAGTTTTAAAACCTAAATAGGGGAGCCTGGGTGGCTCAGTCAGTTAAGGATCTGATTCTTGATTTCGGCTCAGGTCATGACCTCACACTTGATCCAGCCCTGAACTGGGTTCTATGCTGAGCCTGGGGCCTGCTTGAGATTCTCTCTTCTCCCTCTCCCTCTCCCTTTGTCCCTCCCCACTTGCACTTATGCTCTCTCTCTCTCAAAAAAAAAAAAAAAAAAAAAAAAAACCTAAATGTAATATGAAGCACTGTTTATTACATACAAAATATTCATGATAAAATGTTAGAGGCATTCCCTTTAAGGTCAAGAACAAGAAGATTATCACTCTTGAACAACATGGGGGGGTTGGGGCACTGACCCCTGCACAGTAAAAAAATCTACATATAACTCTGCACTCCCTAAAAACTTAACTACTAATAGCCTACTGTTGACTGGAAGCCTTAATGATAACATAAACAGTTAGCACATATTTTGTATGTTATGTTACATACTGTACCCCTACAATAAAGTAAGCTGAATCCTTGCACTTCAAACCTTTGTTGTTCAAGGATCAGCTATATTTGAATAATCAGGGAGTAAAGGGCCAAACCTTTCAGTATCTGCAGATAATATTGTGTCTAAATAAAAAAATCTAAGAGAATCTACAAACATATTGGAATAAAGAGACTTCAGCAAGACTACTGGATTTAAAATTTACACAGGGGCACCTGGGTGGCTCAGATGGCTAAGCGTCTGACTTCAGTTCAGGTCATGATCCCACGGTTTGTGGGTTTGAGCCCCGCGTCAGGCTCTGTGCTGACAGCTCAGATTCTGTGTCTCTCTCTCACTCTGCTCCTCTCCTGCTCGCTCTTTCCATCTCTCTCTCTCTCTTTCTCTCAAAAATAAACATTATTTTTTTTATTTACACAAAAGTAAATAGCAACAACCTAAAAGATCTTTTAAAAGTAAAAGATCATATTGGAGCACCTGGGTGGCTCAGTTAAGCGTCCAACTCTTGATTTCAGCTCAGGTCATGATCTCATGATTCATGGGATCAAGCCCCCCATCAGGCTCTGGTCTGACAGCACAGAGCCTGCTTGGGATCCAATCTCTCTCTCTCTCTGTCTCTCTCTCTGTCTCTTCTCTCCTCCTCTCTCCCACTCATGCATGTGCACTCTCTATCTCTCTAAAAATAAGTAAACATAAATAAATTAAATTAAAGTTAAAAGATCATATTTATTATAGCAAGAAAACTTAGAAGGTACATAAGAATAAACATAATAAAAGATATACAGCAGTGCATGAAGAAATTATAAAATATTTTTGAAGTACACAAAAAAAACCTGATTTAAAAGATCAAGTCCTATGTTTGAAGTAGGAAAAGTGAAAACCATAAAGATGTCAATTGATATTTATTCTATAAATGTCAATTCCCATCATAATCTGAACAGAGGAATTTTTAAAGAAATTTTACAAATTAACTCAAAATATAGCAATAAGTACAATAACAAGAGTACAAAATCAGTGTTGATACAGAAGGAAACAGAGGTTATTGATGAACTAGATGTGGGGGGAGGGAGGAAGAATACAAGATAAAACAGAAACAGTAACTCTACCCTCCCGGGCGCAAAAATTAAAATGTACACACTTCAGGGGCGCTCAGTTGGTTAATCGTCCAACTTTGGCTCAGGTCATGATCTCACAGTTCGTGAGTTCCAGACCCACATCGAGCCCTCTGCTGTCAGCACAGAGCCCGCTTCAGATCCTCTGTCCCCAGCTCTGCCTCTCCCCAACTGGCACGCACATGTGCATGCTCTCTCTAGTTCTCTCAAAAATGAATAAACGTTAAAAAGAAAAGAAGTACATGCTTCACAAAGAAAATTGATAAACACCAGCTATTGCTAAACACAGTCCAGGCAAGCAACCTGCCTGTAGTAGGCCGTGTGGTCTCTGCTTAGACTGGCCCCCTCACTGCCATGCAGGGGAGATCTCTGGGATAAAGAGATCATTGCAATCTGTAGGACCATGACTCACATGCACATGGGTGAGGGCTGTACTTCACGGCCTGGCAGAACCTCACCCATGTAGCAAACTGAGATTTTCAAGACCCCCAAAAAGCCATCCCAGGGAATTGTATCTAAACATCCTGCAATATGCACTGTCTCCTGGAAACTTTTTTTTTTTTTTTTCCCCGCTTCAGAGTTGACTGCGTGTTGGCCAATGAAAGGAGATTCAAGGACAACCACAGGAGCAGAGGGAGATGATTTCTGGAGGAAGAAAGAGGCTGAACAGAAAGACACAGAAGAGGAAAGTGGAAAAACAAAACTTCTAGGCCCTCCTGCAAACAGGCAACACGGGGGGAAAAAAATGAAGAAAAGACCAGCAACTCCTCCTTTGTTTCTTCCCCAAACAAAATGTAAATCAAGAGAGATCACAGGTGCATGAATGAAAAGTCCTTCAAGTGATGTGCCTTCCTGTTGCTTTTCTGAGCCTCACAGAAACACCGAAGGAGGAAGGAAGAACGTGATTTGCACTGGCTTGTGGAATTTAATATTCCTGTAAAGATAATTGTGTGGCTCTTGATAATTCAGCAGTTTAGACTCATCATGACATTTCATCTTCAAGGGCTATTTCAATCCCTCAAATAGATTTTTATTCTACCACTCACACATTCAAGGATGAAAAAGGTACCTCGCTGTATTAAATTAAATTACCTTTAAAACTTGTAGCTTTGCTTCCAGCTCTGTTCTTTTGAGAATCATTGTTCCATTAAGAGTCTCTATCCTGTTTTAAGAGAAAGGGAGGGGGGAAGGGAACAGCATGAGTGATTCTTTCAAACAAGTACCATCCTTGTAGATTATGCCACTTTGAGCACAGACTACACTTAAAAAAGCAACATAAATGTTATTATTTCCATGGCACGTCAAGTATCTGCACCTAGGCGGAATCTTCTGACAATATTCAGAGAAAGAAAATGGAACAAAAGCAACACAAAAACAAAATGTCCCCTAGAGAGGGAGGTTGAAAGAAAAGATACTGTTTAACCTGTAACCGATGGCTCGCTTTATAGATGCCAGCGTTATGGCAATGATTGTTGTTCTCTGATGGAATCTGTTCTTATGGTCTCTGACTGAATCACCTATTCTATTTGGTGAATATTTACTGGGCATTTACTGTGTGCCAGAATTTAGATAGTCATGCTTAGCATGAGGGGTCCAGCAATGAAACCAACATGCAATAGGGATTTTCAAACAGTGGAAGCACCATGCTCTTTCTTGGAAAAGGGAAACATCCTTTCTTTCCTGGGATGCTAGGGACCTTTACTCTGTAAATTGACTTAATTTCGCAGCTCGAACAGACGGAACCGAAACCACTAAGCGATAATAACCTTCTTATGACTCTCACATCTTGGAGCCTTTTAGGTTTATAAACCTTAATCCTAGCATTATCAGTTTGATGCTGTTCTTTTCTCCCTATACCAAATGCCTTTCTAAAAATAAAAGGACGTGTTCTGTCCTGAGTGATTTGTTTTGTGGGCTCATGTTGAGGCCTTTATTTTGACTACTAAGTCAGCAATCTGAATAAGGTAACAAATTCCATGTGTTAGTCACACACCTAAATATTTTTAAAGTATTGGTTCAAATTCCTTCTGACAAATAAGCTGTAACTATTTATTAAGATTCAGGAAATCTTTCAAGTCATGGGGGAATAATAGCATTAAATATGGAGATGAATTTTTCTCTATTTCTAATAGCATCATTCCCAAGATAATGAAATGATAATGAAAGCCAAGATGTTGTCTCCTTTCTCATTAGGATGGTCTTGTCTCTGGTCACGAGTGAGGATCCCTATGAATCTGTTTCAGTGGGAACTTTAATGCTGACCTGAGCTGAACAAGCAATAAATGTCTATGTGCCAAACCTCAGGAATACACTGGTCACCCTCTTCAGTATTTATACAGTTGTCTCTCATTTTCCTGACGTCTGAATTTCCATTTGTTTCCACCCACTACTCCTTAATTACATACCTGTGTTCTACCCACTTCAACCATTTGGAACATAGCCTCCTCATTCTAACTGCCACCATTTCCCCTGGGATTCTATATGACTCCAACCATATAGATTCAAGTTTCTCTGGAGTAAAGAGCTCCTTTACCCTGAACTCACAGGATCCACAGAGTTGGACCATCAGGAGTCCCACACACAGTAAGAACATCTTTGAAGCTTTAGACCAGAATAATTGAAGAGCATCCAGAGGATTTTCTATTGGCAGCTTGCAATGAGCAGCTGTGGGGTAGCTGAAGAGAACAGATCTTGGCTTCCAGAGTGGGTGGTCAAATCCTAGCCCAGTCACTTACTATATCATTGATCTTAATTCCACCTAACTTAAGCTTCAGGCACTTGATCTATAAATAGAAATAAAACTAACATCACAAGGTGGCTGTGAAGGACGAGCGAGATAATGCACACACACCCCACCTTAGTCAGAATAAATGCTTAAATTACTTAGCCTGACAAGACCCATGCTCTGCCCCCTGGCCAACTCCCTGCCTTCATTTCTTATATTCTCCCTAATCTACCAACCACCCATCACACTGGTTGTTTCTCTATCTCTTGGACATGCCAAGCCCATTTTGAGAATTCACAGACCTCTCTCTTTGCCTGAAAGGCTCTCACCAGAAGTTCACATGACCATCCCTTCTTTTTCTTTATGTCTCAGCCCAGATTTCCCCTCCTCAGGCAAGATCCCTCTAAACGCAGGTAGAATCCTATTACTCAGTATTCTACCCCGTTCCTCATTTTACTTTCTTAATAGCAGTAACCAAAAGTTGAAATTTCAAAATTACTTATTTTGAAGGCTTTCCTTGTCCATCTCCCTCCACAGATAATAAAGCACTACAAGAGTCCTTGTCTTTGTCTCTCCTAAGCCTATATCACAAAGCTGGAAACATAGTATTTGCTCAATAAATATCATTTGAATGACTGAGGAAATTCCATCTTGTAACTAATTACTGAAGTCTTATTAGGCTCTAAAGGATGGTATGGTAGAAAATTCAGTCAAATCTCTAGTTGGGGAGAACACTCTCCCATGAGTAAGTCTGGACTATTAGTAAGTGTGAGTGTGTGTCGCAGGGCAGGGAGGGTTGACCAGAGTTTTCTTCCTGCTAAATGGAACACTAGAAGAGAAAAACAATTGGCTTGTGGTGTGAGAGTAAAAAACTCAGCCCTCCTGACCTTTTATTTGTTCTAACCACAAGATTATATCAACCATGGAAGCTGGACTAATTCCTCTCTATCCAAAGAGAATGTGGTGCCAGTTTAGTTGAATTTGACATTAAGATAAATAAATAAATAAATTTTCTAAATGCCATCCCTCCCACACAGATGTAGAGGCTATTGATGTCCTCTGACTTTAGATGTTGACAATACTTTCAAGTTTGAGGAAACCTTGAGAAACAAAAGGGACTGATAATACAGGTCTGTACCCGATCCCAAAGCTTTGGTGCACTGCCTCCCTTCTTGTGATCCTGAACAAAAAGCCTATTCATTCACTCAACAGGCATTGTGAGAGACCATAACATTTCTGAAGCCCCATGGGAAGCAGATGGATAGTTACGTTAACACGTTTCCTGAAGATCTGATCAGGTCAACGACTTGTTTGTGGGTAAAGCCTTCCGTGCTCACACCATTGATATTTGCAAGGACATCACCTGGGAGATGCCAAGGAAAGTGAGTGTTAAAACACTTGCTTAAAGAATCCCTCCTGACATGCAAATAAAACAAAACAAGCAAGCCCCAAACCTTAGCAACATAAAAGAGGGAAGAAAATTCAAAGCAGCAATCATATCCTGACCTTCGGTAGCATAAAGATTTCTTTTCTTGCTATTTAAATCATTCCCAACATGAGCAAAGTTATAAATTACCAGTTTGCAGGCCAGCGTAGTGGGCTGGGCTATCCTCCTGTATTTTGCAAATCAGAGTGCACATCTCAGAAGAGCACATGTTCTGGTTCTGGAGCCTGTAAGTCTAAAAATTCAAGTGATACATAATTATTATTCAAAAAATTCAAAATCTATGTGTCAAAAAATAAAAGGGTGTTGATTACGCAGCAGAACAGGTAAAAGTACAAAGAACAATTGGAAAGGCTTTCTTGAATATAAACTGAATCAAAGGTACCAGTCCTGAGATTCTATGATGAAATCTGTAGCCAACCCTTTTCATTAAAAAAAAAAAAATCCAGGGTGAGACTAAAAGTGGGATAAGACTGGCTCAAGATTTTCCATTTTCAAGCCTGAGAGACCACCTGATGCTCTCATTATTACATATCTATTAAGAAAAATTAGGTTTCTTATTTCCCAATGGGATAAAACAATAGTAGCCAAAAAGCAAAGAGAAAAATCTCTGTGTGGTTCTCCCAAGCTAAAGCACTCATTACAAGAGCATATGGAACAGTACACATCCAGGAAGGGAGATGTGCCAACAATAATTATTTTAAATCAGAGCTCTGCAAATAATGACAATCTGCCCTGTATTTTTTCAAAAGTGCTATAATTGACGTGATTACCTTCTTGTCTAAGTGCTCTCTGGTATGCCTGCCTGAATACTCACCGGTTCATTAGTCACTCAACTAAATTAGAAAAAGTTATGCTTCGTCTCTTGCCTCAGTTTGTCAAAAGCCGCTTGGTTTTGTTTTTATTTTTGTTTCAAATTGTACCAAGAACACTCCATAAATATTGCTCGATATAGTGGCCCAGTGACCTATAACAAACATATTTTTCTTTTTCACACATTTAAGTTACGAAGCCTGGTTCCATTTAGAATCAAAATCAGTATCTGAGTTGAGTAATCTGATTCCTAAAGTTATTCCCATTACAGTACTGCTTCTCCGTGGAGAAATTAATGCCTGATGTTCACTCCTTCTTATTTTACAGACGCAGAGACTCCAGAACCAGAAGTCAATCATGTGCATGCGACTCCTAGAAACTTGACTTAGTTAACATCCAAGAAATCTCTATTCACTCTGCAAGGCATTTAGAATCCCTATATCATAAAGGTACGAGGGACCTTTAAAGGTCATTTATTACACTTCGCTCTATGTCAGATCCCTTTAACAGCTTTTCTGCCAGGAAGTCTTGCTACAGCCTGGACCCTTTCAGGAATGAAAAGGTGATCTAGTCCATGCGGTACATGAACCAAAGCTCTAACAGTCACTCCTCTGGGAAACCACCGTTATAACAGCTCTTATTAGCAGTGAGAATCTGCCCTCCAGGTCCAGTGATCAAAGTGAGTACAATGAGGGGAAACGTGTTGATTTACACAGCCAGCATATATGCGCACAACCAGTGTAAAATTTGTGGATTGGGGACAGAGAAGAAAAGGCAGAAGCCCCATAGTTCTGGACTGAAAGAGTCAAATAATCCCCCCCGCCCCCCTCACACACACACACACACACACACCCCTAGTCTTCTAGTTCCCATTTTTAGAAGCCAATGACAGAACAATCCTCTGCATTTCTCAGAGATATAAAAGTCACATTGCCCTCTCTCAGGCCCAGTGACCTTTATTCTAACACCTGCCATTGTTTGATCTACTGGTACCGGGCACGTTACTAAGGACTTTATATGACGTATTGTTTCATTTGAAACTCCTAAGAATCCCACCAGGCAGCACCGAGAGAACATGAACTTGGTGTGTATGAATCTAACATTTGTGTTGCTATCAAACTGTGTGGCTCTCACTAACAGTATAAAACTAGCACCCAGGGAAATCCAAAGGGGATGTGTAGTTTCTTTGCCAATGTGCCCTTCACTTGGTAGACCAGAACCCAAATACATGTTAACCATGGGTGCACGATGGGGATACATGAGGCTCTATCTGGTCTTCAAAAAATTCCCAGAGTATTTCCCCTATTTGATGACTACTGCAAACCTTAGGACTGTTAAAGAATAGATTATGGTGTGGGGACGCTTGGTTGGCTCAGTCGGTTAAGCGTCCGACTTCCACTCAGGTCATGATCTCGCTGTTCGTGGGAGCTGTGGTGACGGCTCAGAGCCTGGAGCCTGCTTCTGATTCTTTGACTCCCTCTCTCTCTGTGCCTCCACTACTCTCTCTCTGTCTCTCTCAAAAATAAATAAACATTAAAAAAAAAAAGAATAGATGATGGTGTGGAGCTGGCAATGGAAAGCAAATACCAAGAGGAAATTGGCAGAGGACTGGGTTCCTGCTTTACTGGAACACACTGCAGTTCAGAAATAAAATCATTAACTCGTGTTTATCTACAAAGGTTCTAGCTGCTGTAACCTGCTGTCCACTAATGATAGTTTTGACTTGTGCTCCATGTGGAGTCCGCATTCATGGTATGGGGGAGAAACATGGGGAATCAATGACATATATCATAGAAGAGTAAGAAGAAAATCCTCACTTGTTACATTAAATAGGATAAGTGGGTAGTCATCGATCTTGTTTCCAGTAGCAACTGCTACATACCCTCTGGATAATTCTCATTTAAAAGCAAGCACAAAAGGCAGTGTCTCCACAGCAGAGAGAGAGAGCGTTTCGTATGAATGGGGAGTAAGAGAGAGTACTATGCTTCTAAAACCTCATAGAAGAATCATAGGTGTCACCGAATTTAAAAGTAGAATAGTTCAGAAAGTAGAAAGTATCTTTCTTCTTCCTATAGCCTTCTCCCTATTCCTTATAGCTAGGGTTCCATTTGGTTTCTTCATTCAGAAGGCATGTTTTACTTATTAGCAGTTTCCTGTTCCTAATCTTCAAATACACAGCATCTTTCCAATTTGGGGGTTGATATTCAGTCACCAAAGTTTTTTGAAAGCAGCACCAAAGTTAATCTCAAAGCTGATGTGCACTATAAGAATACGATTATGCAAAAGACTATGATTATCTAAAAGAAATGCCAAAGTGTGATGGAGAAAAAAAAAACAATAATACATAAGCTATTACTGTTGCACTTAATCGGACTGGACTTCATCTGACCTAACTCACCATCTTTACAAATATGGCCATGAAAAAGCAGAGAGCAAATAAGAAATGAAATTTTTAAGCTATTAGAAATTGAAACCTATATGAGGCACCTGGGTGGCTCAGTCAGGTGTCCAACTTCAGCTCAGGTCATGATCTCATGGTTTGTGAGTTAGAGCCCTGCATTGGGCTCTGTGCTGACAGCTCAGAGCCTGGAGCCTGCTTTGGATTCTGTGTCCCCTTCTCTCTAGCCCTCCCCTGCTCACGCTCTGTCTCAAACTCTCTCTTTCTGTCTCTCTCTCTCAAAAAATAAACATTTTTTTTGAAATGTCAAAAAAAAAAAAAATAGAAACTTACAAAGACTGTTAGAAACTTCCTAGAGCATGAGACAATATGCAGGTAGACCCAAATGTTCTAAAATGTTTCAAACAGTAATTATAAGGTGTTGTCATTAAGAAAAAAGTCCAATTTCCTTCGCCATATCCAAGATGAAATCCTTAGTATCTCAAAATGTAACAGAGGTTCCACAGGAATACATGCAGTCCCATATACACAAATATACACGCTTTCAAGTATTTCTTGAATGCCAGAGAATAGATTTAAAATCTGATATACAGTACAAAAATGATTATGCAAAACACATCCTAAATGCAAATATATAAAATGCACATCTGTAATAGAGTATTTCACTTTCTTATTTAGAAGATCTGGCTGAAACCAAGTGTTTCTGATCAGGCTCAGACTTACAGGAAAACTAAAGCAACTCAGAACAAGGAGCTGAGCAGGTCTCAGGGGTTTTATTTTGGCTTCAATGTTTTCTTTCCTTGATGGCACCCAGCACGCTGAAAAACTCCCCCAAACCACTGCACACTGGATAAAAGTCACAGATACAAGTCACGGAGCCCATGATTCTCTGATCCTGTCTTCACTCTTTCTTTGCAAATATCATACTATCAGTGCCACTTTCTTCATTAAAATCTGGAAAATTGAAAACTGCCCACCTGGATTTCAAATCCAAAAGTTCCATTATCTTGCTTTTCCACGGTAACAAGCTTTCTGTAACAAAAAAAAAATTGAAAAATATGCATGAAGACCAAAGTATCACATTTGTCACAGACGTATCATTAAATAACTGCCACAATTACGAACAGCTGACGTTCATGTAAACTGTAGTATGTGAGACTCTGTGTGTGTGTGTGTGTGTGTGTGTGTGTGTGTGTGTGTGTTGTCGTCCACAGTCTGAAGAGCTGTGCTCCTGAATGCCTTGGTGAGAGACACAAAAATACATGAATCTCTTTACCTTTGAGACCAGGAGAAGTCACCTAAAGAACTTGATCTCGTCAAAGCAAGCTGAAAAATAGAATAAGCACACAGTTATCCAAAGGTCCTTAAGACACAACTATGAAGTGTTGTAAATCACCAAGCACTTTGTTCTTTGTCACCTTCTTTGGCCCAGCTCTGGGAAATTGTTATGGAAAGGTAGTAATTTCCATTTTCTAGTGGTAGCAAAGGAGAGCGGGGGAAGGGGAATGTTGGAGCATTAAAAGGCTAAATGAGGCTCAGATAATAATACACCCTGGCAAAAAGAGTCCACGTAATGTGGCAAAACTCCAAAGCTTCCAAAAGGAATGTCATCTCTAATCTCTATTTAAAATAGCCTCTGAAAGATTAACCATAGCAATTTCTAATCACACGGAAATCCAAAGAAAACAACACCCACAGAATGGCATATAAAACTCAAATGCTTGATAGTTTTTTGAGATACTGATGAAATGACTGTATTTATTATAATAGTTCAATATGTTACTGTTTTTAACAGGATAAAATAATCTCTAAAGAACCAACTCATATGCAGAAGCACAATTCAGGTGAAACCAGGGACTCCAAACCTCAATTCTGCTTATGATTGATTTTTGCAGAAGGTCTGGAAGAGTGCGGTGAGATCTGTAGCCAAGAGAGCAAAGGAACCAAATAGTATAAACAACAGGAATACTATCACCTTTCCTCCTCGGCATATTTTGGAAAAAGATCCTATAAACATAAACTTCTGAGATACCTTCTACCCTTGTAAATAGGAAACGTCAGCAAAAGGCAGCATCTTGTTTTTTCAGGTGATGGCTGTTTTTTCTGTGTTTTTGTGTTATTGTTTAGGAATTAACAAATGGGAATCAGCCCTTTCTCAAATGTTGGTCCAGTGGCCCAAAATGTAAACTGCAATCCTAGCTAACCCATGGGTGTTTCATGGTCAACCTGACACGCCTGTCATCTATCAGTGAATACATAAAAATGTCAGGGGCCGCTTGGGTGGCTCAGCCAGTTAAGTTTCTGACTCTTGGTGTTGGCTCAGGTCCTGATCTCGAGGGTTGTGAGTTCAAGCCCCACATCGGTCTGTGAGCTGACGCTGTGGAGCCTGCTTGGCATTCTCTTTCTCTCTCTCTCTCTGCCCCTATCCCGCTCATGCTCTCTCTGTTTCGCTCTCTCTCTCTCAAAATAAATAAATAAACTAAGAAAAAAAAAGTCAGGAGATCAACACATAATCCAAACAAATAGAGGTTGAAAATCAGAAGGCGAAAAACACATAAAATTAATGCACAAACAAAACCCTCATTAAGGCATTTGTTAGGACAGAAGCCTACGTCACTGTAATGAATCTGAATTATCAAGTACGAAATGCCAGCCTTTTCACAAACTTTCTGAAATGGCTCAGCGTTCAGAATTTGGCTACTGATTGGTCAGTTAAGCTAATGTAAGGAAGAGATGATCTCTCCTCGCTTTGATGCAAATTGATTATGTTTTGGAATTCCTTGTCTTTTCAGTTCCACCCCTCAAATCATTTGCATCATCCTGAAGTCTGCAATCAGAAGGCTCAGACCCAAAAAGATTCTCTAGATTTGCCAGAAATTATTTATTTTCAATTTGTAAGGACTAATGATAGATGGCCCGCAACAATGTGCATAGTTTATTTCGTCCTGATTTGTCCTACTAACCACAAACATGGGCGAGGGACGACTCAGCTATGCAGTAGGGCTGCCTTCTTATAAAAGAGAGCAATAAACTTGATATTCCCAAGTATTTTCATCTCGCCAGCACACTGCACTCACATTGTCTCAATCGACTTTCATTATTTGCATCTCCCGGGCTTTTATCCTTGTTTCCGATTGCAAGCTTCGTAGGTAGGTCATATCTACCTGTTACCTGTTATCGTAGCCAGGGCTTATATTTAAAAATACTACTCTTGCTATCAATATTCATCATATTAGTCACACATTCTTGTATGTGGAGACTGTATGTGTATTTATATAAAGGGTATGCTGGATCAGATACCTCACCTCTGTACAGAATTACCTTTATCCTTAGAGCCACGTGGGGACTGTACTTGTTTTATTTTCTACCCCAGTGCCTAGTGCAGTGCCTGGAATATAGGGGAAACTTCAAAATAGCTAAATAGACAAATAGAAGTAAACTATTAGACACCAACGTAAGTAAGTAGTGGTGCAAGATCAAGTTCAGGAGAAATGCATTAAAATGTTCTTCAACTTTGCCCTTCATCAAATTTTAAATATTTGCAGGAAAAACTCAAGGGTAATCATTAAAAATAGAAAATTAAATTTAAGAAAATCCCAAACACGTGACAACATCAAAAATGAAAAACAAAACAAAACGAAAAGAACAAAACCATCTCAGTCCAAAAACAGCAAGAACCATAAAGGATTAATAGGAAACAAAGGAAGTTCTAATGCCTTAATACATAACTGCCAAATGAATAAATGGTGGCCAAAATGAATGAGTTATTTCCAGCCTTTCCTCAGCAATTTTAAATGCCCTTTTGCCAGGCAAATAATCACAGCACTGACAGGAACGTTAAGATTTCATCTGGTCCACCTGTAACCTGCCTTCTAAAGTAAAAAAAAAATCATTCCAGATAAATTCAAATATAAAATAGTTTAACTCCACAAGACAAACCCAAATCCTCTACACAGAAAGCAATTTTCCTACTTTTCTCTGGCTCACCTCTCTATCTAGCTAATCAACTAGTTGAAAATATTTGCCTAGCACACCGTGAGGCGCACGGCAGAGACCCAATTCCTGTGGATCAACTGATTTGGGTTACCAGCAACACACACACAAAATCAGACTAAGTCAAATTGTAAATTGGTTTCTACTCTAGATCAGCGATGAACCTCTCTTAGGCACCTAATGTTTAAAGAAAAAACAGTTTCAACAAATTAGGCACCATCAAATTCTCTGACACGTGCCACATCTTGACACACAGCCTCCTTGCATGTGATCTGGGCTGTCAGACTCAGGCCATGTGAAAAGGAATGTTCCCAGGGTTCAGCCCGTGCTCAGGCACCCGGGTATCTGCCGAAGTGGGAAGAAGCATGCCTAAGGCCTTATCCAAAGCATCACCCTTTGAAAAATATTGTGCCTACAGCCCTTTTCCTAGAGTGAGCGGTCCTGTTCTAGGCTCTAACCTGTTCTAGGCTCTAACCCGTTCTAGGCTCTAACCCGGGGCGTCAGTGCTCCCGAATGCGCTCCCAGCCAGAGCCTTTTCTCGGGGTTGCAGCGGAGACACCAAAACGTATGGATAAGGAACGGGTGTGTGATGAACGGCATATGCCGGCAACAGCTGTCTTTTATTACACATTATCTAATATGAGAACTCTAGGTTTGGCAATTTGGCAGGCCTGCAAGCCACACATTCAATGACGACCGCTGATTAGACAAAGCTCCTTAACCCCTTGTTAGCCACTAATATAAAGATGCCTGGGGTTGAGTTTATGATTCCTCTTCTTTTGTTTTTAGTCAGAGGGCTTCAAAGATCAGGCATTAATATTCAAAACGGAATTTTTGCCGCTATGCGGTGATTTACAATGTCCCTCTTTAGGGGGAAGCCAACACTAAATATGTCAGCTGTCAGTTTGCAAAAGATCAGGGTAATCTGTAGCTCAGCCAGAGAGCCAGCAGACTCACAGGAGCTCAAAGTTCAATACTGCAGCCACTTCTGCTGCTAAGTAACAGATTGTTACTTCCTGGTCCCCACCGAGTGAATGCATTTCCGGAAAGTATTGGGGGTGGAGAGAGGATATATATTAACATGTTTCTTTTGTTTCTATTGTTTGTTTCAAAAGCCCAAATCCTGTGCCTTGTTCTCTTTTCCAGTCTCTGCTGCAATCTCCCTAATTGTTCCAGGAATCCAGGTGTTTTGTTTTGTTTTGTTTTGTTTCTGTTTCCCTTTTAACCCAGGAACCTTGGGTTAGCAAGACTCTACAGACTATTCTAAGATACAGCAAAATAACGGAACCGTGTGCAATTTCCTAACTCGTAAGTGCCCTTAAGGAACCCAAATAAACGTCACAGCTTCCCAAGAAAGTCTCACTGTGGACTCATGAGCTTCTTTTCCAAGAAAAACTGTGGGCTATTCACTCAGGGCATGCCACAGTATGAATTAGAGAATACTTTCCCAATTATTTCGTAGTGAAATTAACACAGTGTTCTACCTAAAAGTATTCAGTTAATGATCAAGATACCTTGTTGCAGTTAGAAACTTGGGAGTTTGGGGTCACAGATGGGTGAACAGACAGAAATCATGTGAAAGCTTCTGCAGGGCAGAACCCATCCCAGAAATAGACACGTTACAGAGTTTAGCACAAAATTCCGGATCGGAACTTTTAAGTGAATTCACCCTTTCTGAAGTTGCCTATTGAGTAATAATTCAATAACCTGGAGAACGTCAGGCAAAGACAACCTGTGGTACCAGTGAGGCACATTCCAGTTTCTAACCCATTTGTCAGGTCCCTGGTTCTTAAACTGCCTTCCAACTGCAACCTACTACCCTTGAGGGAGCGGCCCAGAGGTACAATCACTACTCCTTTGTTATCACCACATTTATAAAGCCTATCTTTATTTCCTCCCGTCTCCTTCCCACACTGTTTCCCATTGCAGGGATTTTTACCCCCCAAAAATATGTTCAGAAGTAGAAGCTGTACTGAGATGTCTGTCGCCTCCTACAAATACAGGTATTGAGATAAGAGGTACACACAGAAATCTATTTTTAAGCAATTCCAAGTGTAAACACCCAAATGCTTCTGAAGATTAATCTGAAACTACATGCTCACCAGATACAGCTTTGCAGAAACCAAAGCCAACAATAACGAGAAGTATGAACTGTTGACGTCAGCCCTGAAAGTGTTGAAAATAACAGTGGGCAGAAAAACACCTGCTCATGTGGTTGCCTCACAGGGATCTTGTTGCCTGCGATTCAGGGAGTGCCAAATGGGTGATTATTCTCTACAAACCACTTAAAGGAAATGAACATCCATTTGGAAAAGCCTGAAATGTTGGGATAAACTTGCATCAAGTCTCATTGATGCTAACTGTACAGAATCATAAGTATCATGCAGAAGAGAGTTTTTGTTTTGCCTTCTTTTTTTCCTTAAAGTCATTCTCACAACAGGAAGAAAACACTGTTTAAATAGGAGTTTGCTATGGGAGAGAATAGGAGAAAAGGGAGAAGACGGGGCCTAAAAAGATGAGAACATCAGATAGATTCGTCGGTGTGAGAATGTGGGCATTTGTGTGTATATAGGTTATATACCTATGCACAATGCATGTGTTTTGTGTGCCCAAATCCCTCTCCTTAACTCCTTCCAGTAACCTCGTACTGACTGCCTTCTTTTTAGTGGAAGCTATCTTCCCTCGAGTTTAAGACCAGATGTGACTCCTCCGTTTTCACTGCCTTTCACAGCCAAGTCTCCGGGTCTCCTCTCCATTCTGTCCATTTCCTTTTTCTCCAACTACTATAAAAGTTGGTCCCTCATTGCTAGTCTCTACCCAGGTACTCACCATGTTTCTAGAGTGAGGCTCCTAAAACCCTCTACTGCTCAAACATGCCCAGTGGCTACCTGTGTTGGTCAAATCACTGCTTCCTCAGGGGAAGTGTTTAGTAAAGCAGCCCGCCGGCTTCTCGGCCTTTACGCTAAGATCAAGCGTAAAGGAGCCCAGCACCAAGGTCTCCACTCCCCTTCAACAGACACTTATTGGGTCTCCCAGACATAATAATGTGCTGTTACCTCAATGTGCCCTAAAGGCCCCGAGATCTGTGCCTTGGCATTAATTATTCCCTTGCTCTGGAATACCGTTCAGAATTGGAACATCCTATCCTTCAAGGTTATATTAAAAGACACGTCCTTGAATTAGAGCATTTATGTTGTGTAATGCCTATTTTGTTCTGCCTACTGAATTGTTAACCCTAAAAGGCCAGGAAATGCATTCTTTTCATCTCTGTATCTTCTACACACTGCTCCATATCTGAAACCTGAATAAAGACCTTGGTGCTTCCTATAGCTGCTTTATTTTCAGACAGGCAGTAAATTGATAGAAATGTTCATCACTTGATTAAACTTAATGTCATAAAAGCACTTTTGCATTAAACGAAGATCAAAAATCCCAACCATGGCAAATTATGCCTTATCTTCATTGTGAAAAATAACGAGGAATCAGCTGTATACATGGCTGAGAAAAGATCATGACTCGCCCACTATGCTCTAACTCTCTAATCCTGAAATTAGAAGGCTTAAGAGGAGCACATGATATACATGCAGGATTGAAGGGCAAAAATTCATGCTTTAAAGCAATTCCAGTTCTAAATTCAGATATGCACTTGGAGCCTGATAGCAAGTTATATAACTAAAACCTGAAGAGGTGCTATGGTTAAAAAATTATTTTAAAAATTGGAAATTGTAGAATCAAAGAAACGAAAAATAAACTCAGCTGGACATGGATTTTCCTAAGTGAGTTTTCATCTCTAGGGAAATCCCTTACAATAAAAATAAAAATGAGAACATGATGGTTGAGCACCAACTTCACGTCAAGCGCTGTGTCAGGCACGGCGCATTTTCTTCACTTACGCCAAAGAAGAGCTCCTTAGGGTGGCTCTATTATTATCTCCATTACAGAGAAAAGAAAACGAAGTCTTAGGCAAGTGGCTTGCCCAAGGTCCCACCAGCTAGTAAATAGCTGAGCTGGTACTCAATCTGCCAATTTATCCAGTAAAAGCCTTCATTCCCAATGGCATTAGGTATGTACCTGTGCCCCCGCACTGAAAATAATTTAGTCAACAAATGCTGTCCTGGAGAAAAGGTACTCTCATTCCATTGAAAATGACTATCACGGAGTGAGGCTGGGAGGCATAGAATCAATGGGACACATATGGGGGAAAAGATCAATGATTCTCAAACGGGCCACATCTGCATGCACTCTCTAAGTTTGATGCCCTTAACGATTTTCATTTTACCTGAACACCTCTTCAAATGAGAAAAACAATCTCCTTTTAAGTTTGGCCTTGAAAACAATATTTTATCATGGTCTTAAATCTTTTGGACTTCTCCATGAGCAACCTGGGCTTCTTAGCTGTGTCCTCCCCCATACTCTTAGTGACTAATTCCAAGCCTCTAAAGTACAAGTTCAGTGCAAAGTCAGATAAACATATCACTCTGTTCCCAAGAGAACAGGAAAACTCTGAAAGTACAAAATAGTAATCATACCTGCTTTCTTCCCCGAGGCAAAGTGGCCACTGTGTCTGCCAGCATTTGAATCCTTCTATTATCATCCATTCGGAAGCTGCCTGTGAGTGTGGAGTCAGAGTTATAAGATGGACCAGCACAGTAGTCCACCAGATTGCCATTGCTGTTCTGTTGCAGGAGCCTTTGTAAAGACATTGTGAATAAAGATTACTCCAGCTAGCACATGGTTGAGTGGCCTTGCAGGATGGGGGAAGCTAAAACTCTAACCCTCTGACAAGTAATCAAAAGTAGCAAAGCAGAAAGAGCCCATGTGACTTCTGTGGTTTTAGGTACTTGTTACACAAACCCTATCTTGCAGTTCACTCCCATTTCTCAATGCTTTTTTTTCTTTAAGCCCCTGGGAGAAACAATACTTTTACCTTTAAAAAAAATCAACTTATTATTTTCTCTTTCAAAAAACCAGAACTCTTATGCTTTTATGAGCTGTGGCAAATTGTGTTCAAAAAACCATCTGCCTTATTTTAAAAGGAAGAAAGAAATATTTCCCCAAGTTCTGCCATTTGTTACCCACCCATTCTCCTACTTAATATGGGCAGTTCAATGTCAAAGTCAAGATACGCAGACATTCAGTTCTTGTGGATATAAGCAAGAATTACAGGGTCCAGTCATAATGTTCTCTTACAAAGTCCTTGTAATGTACTTTCCCCAAAGTACACCCTAGCTCATTAATGTTCATCAAAAAGGCATTATATCTGCCACTTGGATAACCATTCAGCATTCTTCCAGTTGCCCTTCTACTACTTTGTCCTGACTAAAATTATCCATCATCTTACAAGGAACAATGGGAGGAGAAGACCAGCATGTTCAGAGCTCAAAGTTGACCCTCTCTTAGACTGGACTTTGCTGCAGCATCAGCCTGTGGTCCTCGGGGAATAATGGAAAGAACAGGAAGTTATCAGGCAAACCAAGGTGGCGCAAGAATGTTTCTTGTTGGTCCGGGCATGAATATGGGTCAAGGATGCCATCATGAAGTACTCAAGATCACAGATACTTTTTTTGGTGGGGGTTTGAGACCTGTAGTTTTGAAGAACTGGTTTCAGAGGAGGAGCGGGGATGTAAGTAGAGAAAAGAATCAAAACAAAAACCAAAAAGAAGTTTTACCTACTAGAAAAAGTCAACTGCGATTTTCAAAATAATTGTGAAGGTCAATAGTAGGACGTAAAGGAGTTAGAAAGTTTTGAACTAAAATGGAGGTCAAGGTAAATCCAGGCCGAACAGAAGCTGCCAAGTATAAAGGGTAAAATCTTGAACAAAACGATGTTTCTAAAAACATAAAAATATCTAAATCAGGGATTACAACTGCATTTGCCTTCAGGGCCCAGATGGGTAAAATAATATAACATAAATGTGTAAAACAAAAGAGAGTGGTAGAGACTTTGACAACTAAAGAATGTGTCAGTTATGAAGACATTAATGTGGTGTGTGTGTGTGTGTGTGTGTGTGTGTGTGTGTGTGTGTATGTGTGAGAGAGAGAGAGAGAGAGAGAGAGAGAGATTTTAAAACATCTCCAGGCTATGAGGTACATGACTTAAATCAACACTATTAATTGAGGACAGCAGTGCACCTGCCCCCTCAGAATTTTATAAAGTTAAGTAAATATTTTCATATTTCAAAATGCCAAATGGAAATTATACACTTGCCTGATATAAGGCCATATAGCAAAATGACAACCAAGCATTACAGATGGATGCCAAAATTGTATCAATTTAATTTGTTATGCTGACCTTAGCTAATATAAATTATAAAAGTTTATTATTAAATTAAGAAATTAGAAAAAAAAAGCTTTACTTATTTTATGACATTTGTTTAAGAAGGAGAATCTTTCAAATCGTAAGATCCATTGCTGTGCAACCAGAGACAAAGGCAGAGCTGACATTCAGTCAGTATATACCAGATTGGTCAGACTTGTTAATTATATATTTAGGACCTGGCCTATTTTGATTGGCCAGTTTCCTTCTCTGATTGTCAAAGTCTTGTGTCATACCAGTTATTAAATATTTTTAATAACATCCTCCATCAAAAATAGCCTTTGTGATAAAATGTGGAGAAATACTAATATTTTCATACAAATATGACTTCAAGCCTCAAACCCTTGATTCACAAAGGTGTTCTACTATTTACAATTTATTTGTTCTATAGAATTTACCTCAGAATAATTACACTATTCCGAACTCTCTTCCTCTTCATCCTCCCCTTTATTTTATAAGGCTGATTCAGAAAATAAATCAGATCAATCTATCTACCTACTCAAAAGATTTCAAAATTGCCTCATTGTCCACAAAATAAAATAAAATAAAACTTTTAAAAAGTCCAGTTCTTATCTAACTTTATTCTCTGAAATGTCATATCATTTTTTTCAGATCTTTCTTTTGAACTTAACATATGATACTTAGATTACACCTGGAAAGTAAGAGCCAATTTGTATCTTTAAATGTATACTCGTGTCCTATGTACAGAAAGCATTCAAGCAATGTTTGTTAACAAAAAGGGGAGGGAAGTAGATATTCAACAAAAATGAATTAATATTCATCTAAAGCACCAAAGAACAAAAAACTAAACTGGTAGAAAATTCTTGTATTATGGACCCATAGTCCAAAGAGCCACAATCTTATGTAAAGAGAAATCTGAGAGATGCAGAAAGAATCTCTTTTAAAATATGTCTGTCATGGGGTGGTGCCAGGGTGTCTCAGTCAGTTAACTACCTGAATTTTGGTTTCAGCTCAGGTCAGGATCTCATGGAGTTGGAGCTCTGCATCAGGCTCTGTGCTCTCTGTCCCTCCCCCACTCATGTTCCCTCCCTTCCTCTCTCCTTCTCTCCCTTCCCCATTTCTCTCTCTCTCTCTCTCTCTCATCTATCTCTTTCTCTCTCTCAAAATAAATAAGCTTAAAAATATATATATGTCTGTCGTCTACTCAGAAAGCTAACATCCCATTATTGGGGGGAGGACATTCTTATTTGAGGCATTTTTTCATAAATATGCAAATACTTGTGGATTGAGTTAAGTTTTAGTACAAATGAATTGAACCCTGAGGTGCTGGAACATGGGCAAGATGTGATAGAGGCCTCTGAGAAGGGTATATACCTAGAGGACAGAACATAGAAAGACAGGAGGGTCTAGAAGGCAAACTTGGCCAATTCCATACATAACACCCATTAAACTCATAGACAGCTATAAGAAGGTTAACAACAGCGGTTTCAGTGCCTAACTTTTTGGATTCAAATCCTGGCTCTACAAGTAGCGTTTGACCTTGGAAAAGTCATTTATTCTGTCTGCTATGGACTGAATTGTGCCCCAATATACTCATATGCTGAAGCTCCAAACCCCCGTGTGACTGTATTTGGAAACAGGACCTATAATTAAGGAGGTAATTAAAATTAAATGAAGTCCTAGGGTAGAATCATGATCCAATAGAATTGATGTCTTTATAAGAAAAGACATCAGAGAGCTAGTGCCTGCTAGCTTGCTCTCTTGTCTCTCTGCCATGTGAAAACATAGGGAGGGGGTAGCCGTCTGCAAGCCAGAAAGAGAGGAAAGAGAGCTCTCACCAGGAACCCAATCTATGGGCACCTTGATCTTTGACTTTCCACCCTCTAGAACTGTAATAAATTTCTACTGTTTAAGCCACCTGGTCTGTGGTATTTGTTATTACAGTATTGGTCCAAGCTGACTAATATGCTCTCTAAACCACAGTTTTTACATATCTAAAATAAAAATTTGTAGGGAAGAACAGATAAAATAGTCCATGCATAGCGCTTGGTTCAAAGTAGAGTATTACTATTGAATTTTAAGTAATAAGAATTCAAAAGGAAAAACTTCAAAGGAAATTACTTTAATTCTCTATGAAATGCCTTATCTACTACCAAATGCTCATATATGCAGCAAGGATGAGCAGTCTAAAGGCCAGCGTACATGTGAAAACCCTTGTTGTCCTGTACCATTTTGCAATGCTTGCAAAACACTGTCAGAGCCAACGTCAGAAATTTCTGGGTTTCCATTACCCCTAATTTATCTATTCATTAGAGTAGATATGGGACAGAAGGAAATGGCTGCTCAAAAAAAAAAAAAAAGAAAAAGAAAAAAAGAAAAACCCAAGAATTCCTTTGTGTCCTTCAGGTTTTAAGACAGTTGTTGGGTTTATTTTATTTTGGCTGTTTGCCTTTATTTGCACAAGAAGTCTTTATTTGCTTCCTGGAAAACCATAGGGTTTTGTTTTGGTTTGGTGTTTGGTTTTGCTTATTTGTTTTATTTTTGCGTTTTGCCTTCATTTACACAGGAAGCCCTTATTTGGCTACTTGCACTGACATAGACACAGGTTATAGTCACACAGACAATATTTGAGTCTTTTATGTTTGAGTTTATGTAAGGTAAATTTAATTTGGTAGGGCTACTCTCATATCTGAGAGCTGACTAACAGTGACAAATGGTTTGTCCTATTTCTCACCTATTTGTGTGATTGGACTGGGTGGATGGGTGTCTCTATCTTCCTCAAAAACTCTGTGTGGGTCCCTGGGATTCTGAGAGAGTTCCTTAAAGGGAATTCTCCTTCTTCAGAAAAAGGTAAACGACAATCAGGGCTGGCTCTGAAAAATAACAAGCTCAGGAAAGGGAAATAATAGAAACAGAGATCATGAAGTCCCTATATTAGAAACCCTAATGTGGATACAAACCAAATATTAGCTTCAAGTTGTGACGTACTTATTTAAAACCACACACACACACACACACACACACACGCAAGACTTTAAATCTAATATAAATAATAGTTAACAATAGATCATATCCATTATGTTTTATTACAAGTATAAGGAAATTTTCTGACCTATTAAAGCTTAGTCCAACCAGTCATGAAGCTATGGGTAGACTACAGTGCCACCTAAGAGATTTAGCTGCTGAATTCATCTGGGGTCCTAAACAGATTATCTAGATCAGGTGTTCATGAATCCATTCAGTAAGATAATTTCAAGCCTTATTTCAAATGTAAAAACAGATTATCTTTGTGCATTCATTTTGTGCATTTATCGCATAGAAACATAATCAACTGCTTTTTAAAAAAATTTATTTACATCATTTTACCTACTTCAGGTTTAGGGAGCGTGCTCTGAGCATGATGGGAATATGCCAAAGATGGGTCTCTAAGAAGGTCCATGTTAAAGGTATAAAGTCGTATGTGGGCCACTTTGAGGTGATACGTTATGAGTGTAGGTTTTATCCCGGATGTTTGTGGGTGTGTCAATACGTCTATACAAAATGCTCTGTAGGTACGAAGGACTTAAGTCTTCAGGACACAGTCTCTCCAAATTATTTTATTTATTTTAGTTATTTATTTAATTTGAGAGAGAGCACGCACGAGAGAGAGGACGTGTGCGCGCATGCAAAGGAGGGAGGGGCAGAGGAAGAGAGAAAAGACTCTCAAGCAGGCTCCACACTCAGCACAGAGCCCAACGCCAAGGCTGGATCCCAGGACGCCGGGACCGTGACCCGAGCTGAAAGCAAAAGTCCGAGCTCAACCAACTGAGCCACCCAGGCACTCCCCTACAATGCTTTTGAGACTGTACTCCTCAGAATGTAAGAAGATCCTTGAGTTACCCGGAGGAGAAAGGAGTGCCAGCTTCCGGAATTTCCAGCCCTGACTGGAACCACAGTAGCTCCATCTTTATTTGCTTTGTACTGTGTTCCTCCTCATACCACATGGTTTCCTTGGCTTAAAAAACGAAAGCTTCAGCCTTATAGAACAGAGAAAAGAATCACAACACATACTGTGTGAAAAATAATAGCCTGTTAAGTCACTCGTTAAGAAAGTGTCAGTCCGCAAATGAGTTTCCCGGTATTCACAGACATGGCTCTCTTTTGGAGGGAAAAACACCAACAGTGAGATAGCTAGGGTTCGTGGGGACAAGCCCCAAATGAAAAACGTTGTGTACCTGAGGCGCTTTCTGTTGCCTACTCCTGTGAAACTGTTTCTCCTCCGGTACAGAACCAGAAAGGGGCCACAATGCAGCCTTATATACAAGCCAGACTTAAAATGGGAGACCCCGGCTCCAAACCACACCAATGAGCTTCCCGAATTGCCTGTCAGTATTGACCAATCAGAACAAGGCCCTTCCAACCTTTTTGGAGAAGGGCACTTTCTCTGTGGGAGGCCTGCCTGACTGGGGTCTGTCTGTCCGTTGGTGCCGTTGCTCCTGTAACAATAGTAAAGACTCTTTAAGCATGAACACAGAGTAATGAGTGACCAGTAGCCCAAGGATCCCTAATTCTGGATTTGCTGAAAAAAGGTTTTAAACTACTTTTTTCCCCATGAATTTATTAAGAGAAAGGTGAAGATGCTTTAAGCAAACTGAAGTACATTTTCATCCTAAAGAAGTCATTCTCTGATATGAAGATGCCTTTCTCAGAAATATAAAGTCTCTAAGAGAAATAAATTGGCCACCTAATTACCAGAATATTTTCCTTGCTTGAGGATTATTATCTTAAAAAAAAAAGTAGCTATTTTTTTTCTTTTAAAGTTGCTTCATTAGTAAAGCATTTGGGATATGACCAACACGTTTAAACACAAAGGTCAAAATATGTATTGCTTTTTATTCTAACAACCATAAAATAGGTGAAAAGTATCAGCTACACCTAATAAAAATTACTTCAGTAAAGTATGTGGTTTCCATTTGAACATAGGGGTAATTCACTGAAATGCGTTCATTCAGATCCATTTGAGTCAAAGAATAGGACCTTAAGCATGTGGGTAAGAAGATAAAATATTTATAAATAGATAATATATACATATGTGTGTATACATAGATGAGTGTGTGTGCGAGAGAGAGAGAGAAACTGTAATCTTTATTGGTGATATGGTTGCATAACTAGAATATCCGTGACAATCTGCAAGCCACTGAAAAGCAGACTCAGTAGACGGTTTTCTTAAGTGTGAGTTTCAAAGGATACCATATAAAGAGAAACGAATTCATCATACTGCAGCAATGGATGAAAAGAACTGAAATAACGGGGGAGAGAAACATTATCAAAAGAGCCAAAAACCATAAAATAGGAATGAACCTAGCATGTTTAAGATTTTATGAAGAACATTATAAAATCCAGACTAAGGAAAAGAAATACCATGTTCCTATATGAGAAGAGTCCTTCTTATAAAGATATCTGTAAATTTCCTAAAGTATTCAATGTACTGCACATCAAAATCCCCACAGGTTTTGTTAGCTTGTTTGTTTATAACATTGTATATACGTTCTTACACTCATCTGAACAAGAAAGTACACAAGACTGGCTGAGAAGAATTTGAAAATAATAGTGGTAGGTAAGTATGGGAATTGAGAAAACTATCGTACCTGAGTATCAAAAAATATCATAGGAGTTAACACCATCAAATAGAATAGGTCAATAAAAAGAATATTAACAAATAGAATATTGTCAAATGGATAGAGAATCCCAAACACATCCATGCATATTCAGGTATTATATCATTAAAGCAATTAATTTCATCAGGAAAAGAATAGACTCTTCAATAAATGTGGTTGCTACCCATGTGGAAAAAAATTAAGTGATAGTATTTTATTACAATGAATAATAAATTCCGGATGGTTTAAAAAGTTAAACGTGGGGCGCCTGGGTGGCGCAGTCGGTTAAGCGTCCGACTTCAGCTCAGGTCACGGTCTCGCGGTCCGTGAGTTCGAGCCCCGCGTCGGGCTCTGGGCTGATGGCTCAGAGCCTGGAGCCTGTTTCTGCTTCTGTGTCTCCCTCTCTCTCTGACCCTCCCCCGTTCATGCTGTCTCTATCTGTCCCAAAAATAAATAAATGTTGAAAAAAAATTTAATAAAAAAAAAATAATAAAATAAATTAAAAAAACGTAAGAAAAAAAATTTACATATATGAAATAGTAGTGGAAAACATAGAATATTATAGTAAGATCAGGTTGGGAATGGTTTTCCTAACAATATAAAAGTCCAGACAGCATTAGCAACATAAAGATTAAAAATTTATGTCCAATGAAAACTATAATGAACATAGATCAAAGCTAAATGGCAGATATCAAGAAATTGTGATGCACAATTGATTACAGAAGAAATACAAGGCATCAACACATTTATTAAAGGATATTCAAACATGTTAGCAATCAGGAAAGTAAAACTTGAAATAATAGACACTAATTTTACCCACCAGATAAACAAAAAAATAAGAATTGATAATACCTAGTACTAGTAAAGTTATAGTTAAGTGGACTCTTAGGACTTTGTAGGATTATAAATCAATAAAGCTTTATTAATAATTTGACAGTATTGAAATCAAAATATACATACCAGGAATTCTACTAAGAATTTACCATACAGAGGTACTCTTAACACATGCAGAAAACAGTACAAAAATGTTTCTTGTGACATTGTTTGTAATTATGAAAAATCGGAGTTTTAAATGTATATATATTGGGAAGTGTCTAAGTAACTGATGATAATTCCATGGAATATTCTGCACCCATTAGAAAATACAAAATAAATATGTACATGCATAAAGATCTTTAAGGGAAATAAAGCAAGAGAAAAGAATAATGTGCATAATAGGATCCCATGTTTGTTCCTTAAAAAAAGATCATTTATGTAGATGTGCACAAACATATGCTAACCTGTGAATACTGGTTACTGCTGGAGAAGGTGCTGTGGGGGCAAGGGAGGAGGGGTATGAAAGAAGCCCTACAAAATTTAGTCTATGTGTTTTGAACCTTTAATAACAAATATGCATTCCTATACTAGTTGGTCAACTTAAAAAATACCAACAATTCACAGAGAATGTTAAAAAGACAATCACCTTTTGTTGATAATATCTTAGCATTTTCAAGGTCACCATACCTGTTTAAGCTTAGTGATGAGAATTATTGGATGTGTGGTGTTTGTTCACAGCCTACGATTTTGCTTTGTTTAATGGGATATTTTGCACCCATTTGGGGAATTCTTTCATATTTCTTTATCGTTTTCTGTCAACCAACTAAACTTCTTCCTCAGGAAGGACCGCTGGACTCCCCACAACATAGCGTAGTAAAGGAGAGGAACACAATCACAAGCCACTGATTTTTATGCAAGTAAAGGGCACCGGTTCGTCCTATTGAAACCCCCTCCTAAGTGGCAGAACTGCCAAGTTCAGTTCTCATTAGTCTTCTATTACCCCTCCCCTTCCCCACCACACACGCATAGCTCCATTTCAAAACCCAGATCTTTCATCAAAATTCAAGGTAAACAAGTGACAGTGTTCCTTCCTTTTCCCTCAGTGAACACGTTGCATCACCCTCAGTACTCAGCTTTGTCTTAACTCGCCCAGGGGCTGCAGGCAGTGCCACCCCACAGAATGGGGAAGGGTTTCGGAACTGTAGAAGGGAGCTTCTTAGAAAGCAAGAAACCTGTCTGGGACTGGAATTTTGCATACTACTTGGAAGACTAAAATACCTACTTGCTAGGTAGGTAATTTCCTCCTGGCCTTTGAATAAAATCCAAACTCCTTAGCCTGCCCTTTGAGGTTGTGTATATTCTGGCAGATCCTATGACCTCATATCATACCACACCCTGGTTACACTGGCCTTACTTCTGACCCTCTAACAGAAAGCAGTTCCTCCTCAGGGCTTCTTGCACTCACTTTTCTCTATGCCCAAAACAGTGCTCTCCCCACCATCTTCAGGTGGCTTGTCCTCTGTCTCTTCAAAGTTCAGCTCAAGTATTGCCTCTTGGCGAGGCCCAAACTATTCCTAACTGCATGGATAAAGGTGTTAAATAAGCCAGTCCAAGCAGAACAACTCTGGGAGGGAGTGTGCACCTTGGAGTTTCCTAAGTAGACAGCTCTCCAATCTACTGAACCCCTGGAGCTGCCTGGATTGACCTTACTACCTGTAAGGGATTTGCTTTCGACAATAGCAAGAGAGGCAGCAGAGAAAGGCTAGCAGGAAGCAACTTAATGGAGTGTACTTCACCTTCTCCATTTTTGCTTTTAGAGTCTAGAGAGATGGGGTGTGTGTGTATACGTGTGCATCAGAAGGAAATACAGAAGAACAATAAGGTAACTCTTAGAATATCAGAATTCTCTATTTTACTTCCATCCCTGTCTACTTACAAAAAGAAGGAAAGACATGAAATCTTAATTTCTCTGAGATCCAAATGTAATACAGGGAAGGACAGTATATTAGTCATTTCCATGTGTCCATAAAGTTATGAACAGAGCTGGCTAAAATGGGCATCTATAAATTTTTCCTATTATTTAATGGAAATAATAAAGTCAGACAGACACTGTACAAGGTAGTAAGCACAGGAGACAAACCAATTACAATGCATCCTTCTTTGGTAAATCCATAGTTAGAATCTTCAATATAGAATCAACTAAATATACAACTGAAAAAACATATATATCCTTGAAGTCATAAGAAAATACTAGCTGAATTTACCGAATGTTAGACTGGAAGGAACCTAAGAGTCATCTCAGCTAACTCCCTTAATTTTGGGGTAACAACAACAACAACAACAACAACAAAAACAACAACTAAGCCCTAGAAAATGTCTCACTGAAGAGACAGAGTAATTTCATGGCAGAATTATAAGTAGACTACTTGGTATCCTTCGATCCTACAAGCATTTACTGAGTATATAATCATAGTAACATCTCGGCAATGTCTAAAGTGTTTACTCTCATAAAAATCATAAGAATAGTATTATATTTATCATTATTTTTCAGATGAAGCTCACATACTTGCCTAACCTTACACAACGAATATCCAGGACAGTCAGGATTAAAATCCACAGAAGACATTTCCAATGATAACAACATTAATCACTGTGCAATATTGCTTCCCCCAAACTGCTCTAACACTATGGGGACATAAAGATGAGCCAGATAGGACCTTGCCCTCATGGAGATCAGAATCCAGACATAGAGGGAAAAAAGTCTCTCAGAATGATAGCAATTAAAACAATAATTCAAGGGGCACCTGGCTGGCTCAGTTGGTTAAGCGTCCGACTTCAGCTCAGGTCATGATCTTGTGGCTTGTGAGTTCAAGCCCCGTGTCGGGCTCTGTGCCCGGGCACAGCTCAGAGCCTGGACCCTGTTTTGGATTCTGTGTCTCCTCCTCTCTCTGCCTCTCCCATGTTCATGCTCTGTCTCTTTCTGTCTCTCAATAGTAAATAAACGTTAAAAAAAATTTAAAAAAAATCTAAAAAATACTATGGATTTACTAAAGAGGGACAAATTATTTCCTCTACTGTAGCTCAGTTCATCCCCCTAAGAAATTTACAATCTAGATACAGTGGTATGATTTGTACATAATTAAATCATAATAAAAAGGAAGAGTACCACAGGGACTGAACTGTGTCCCGCCCCCCAAAATAATGTTGAAGTCCTAACCCTTGGTACCTGTGACCTTATTTATTAGAGTGTCTTTGCATATGTAATCAAGTTAAGATGAAGATTTAGGGTGGGCCCCAATCCAGTATTATTACCCGTGTCCTTATAAGAGGAAAACATCATATTGAAGGGAGACACATAGGAATCACACAACGTGGCAGAGACAGATTTTGGATTGCTAAGCTTTGTGGGTGCAAGTCAAGGGACACCAGGGATGAAAGGGCACCACCAGAAGCTGTGAAGAGAGAAGGAAGGATTCTGCCCAGAGTCTCAGAGGACACATGGCCCTGATGACACCTTGATTTCAAACTTCTAGTTTCTAGAACTGTGAGAGAGAAAAAAAAAGTCTGAGTTAAGCGGCTAAGTTTGTGGTAACTTCTCATGGCAGCCCTAGGAAACTCATACACATCCATTCTTCCTTATATTTAAAGAAAGTATAACAATATTAAAAGTGGAATGTGTGGTCAATCTCAAGAGCAGGTGGTTATTCAGCCCCTCCTTGATCTGGGTGCTGATTCAGAACACAGCGAAAGGTCTGTGAAGTGACAAGTATTGACATTTTATACACAAATTCACGACAAGGAATTATGCTGAATTTGGAAACAATGATACTTTCTCTTTAGCCAAGCACTGATCATTCTTTTTCACTAATCACCTGGATGGGGCTGGGGAGAAGGTTGTGAAATGAATGATCTAACCTAAGATAGGTAGACAGCTGGCCTAGTTCCCAAAACAAAAGCCTTGGGAAATTGCCAAGAAGTCCGGACACTAAGTTTCCGGAGGCAGCCAGCTAGGGTTTTTCCCTCCCCACTGACGGAAAAATACAGGAACTACTGCCTCTCTGGACGAACACCTGATCATATGGTCCTGCCAGTGTCAGCCAGAAAGTGGTCCACATCTCTTGTTGAGCAAGGATATGATCTACTTAAGAGTACTGATTTCCAGTGTTGAGCAAGCCTATCAATTACTATATATATATATATATATATATATATATATGCCCATTTGCACCTCTGATTGCAGAGGAAATTGTTAAGATAAAAGTAAGTGAGGACCAAATAAGGACAGTAGCAATGACTTAGGCTCCAGAAGATCTTGTTTCCTTCCCCAGCTCTGCCACCTACCAGCCTGAGGGCTTTGGCAAAGTCAGTGACAATTTGGGGTACGTTTCTCCATGGACTCAATGCCGGGGGAAATGCCACATCATTATGTGGATCAAAATAAATGACATAGGAAATGGAAAAAAGATCTATGAGATTGTAGTCTTACAAGAATCTAAGGGTTTTAAAGTTCCCTAGAGGATGCTAGAATTTGATGCACAACCTACACTCTTCTGGTACCATATTTCTAAAAACCACTTTGGTCCACTTCCATTATATACACCATAGCAGTGAGAACGTAGTATTTCAAACCCAGGGATGCCATCACATCAGCTACAGAGTAAGCTTCAGAGTCCTTCACATAGTTTGTGGCCCCTTCCTCGGCCTGTGTCCAGGACCCTTTCACAGCTGTGTATCCCTGTGTGTGACCTTACACGTACACTGCTTATGAAAGGAGTAAGGCCAACCTTTCGGCTTGAGCTCTTAGGCCCCTGGGCAAGTTACTGAACTGATCTGTGTGCTATTGTCCTCACCTATAAAATGGGACTAGTTATACTGCACATCACCAAGGAAAACACAAGAGTACACAGAACCTAGTATTGTTCAGTAAATGCTTCCTGAAACCATTATTACTCATACTGTTTACTCATATTGGCCCGCCAGCCACCCTGGACTGCTGTGTTCCTTCTATACACATGATTTTTTCCAACTTCTTACCTTTGTTCACAACACATTGTTCACCTGAATCTACTTACACCAGCTCTATCCGTAGAAATCCAACCTATCCTCCCAGGCCTGACTTAAACACCCTATCTTTCACGAAGCGTTGCCCGATGTCCCCAAGCAGATATGAGCATCCAAAACACATTTTTGGGGATCTCTCTTATGATGAATCACATTTCCTCCTCTCCCTTAATAAGTCGTGAGCTCACCTCTCCACCCCCCCTCCCCAGGATAGAATTCTTTCCTCATTCATCTCTGTATCCTTCCAGCTAGCACTTGGAAGAGTGACTTTCTCATAAGAGCTGCTCAGTAAGCATTTGATGAATGCATTCATAACCTGCCCAGAGCTCTGGCAGTTGATTTATTCTCCTGGTGGTTCTTTACTCTGGGCAATGTAGGCATTTGATGAATAATAGTTACTGTGTTTTCAATATCCATGTGTAATTTATGTTTTCTGGATTGTTTGGCTTAATTGTAATGAGTGTGAAATAATTTGGTAGTTTGAAAGGAAAACTTAATACGGTAATAATATACATTTTATACTTTATTTCTGTGCTGGTAAAGTGCCATCAACTGCCATTGAAATACTATACTTTTCAAGGAAAACTTCCATGTTAAATGTACCCATAGACGGTAAGAAGCATCCTAATATCAGAAATGTAAACCGTGGAAAAGATATGCATCAGAATTGAAGAAGTGTAATTAGGGCTCCTTTCTCCCAGCATAGACCCCTCAGTGCTCCAAGATGTACACACTTTATAAATTAGACTCACCTAGCCAGTCCTGTAGGGCAGAATGCAGCCTCTCACTTTGTTTCAGACTTCTCTTTTTCTACTTGATTGAACCTCATGTTTTGTCACTTCTGCCTCTAGAATGTCTAACGCCTCTAGAATGTCTAACGTCTAACATCTGACCACCTACCTGCCTCTTCCAAGCTCGGGCCCTGGGTCCAGCAGCCTACAACACAACAAAATGGTAGGCAACTGATCTCCCTACGTACAGTCTCCCCCAACCCAACTATTCCTGTGTGACTGTGTCATACCTCAGGCCTACTGAATAAAGTTTACACTTCTTAGCCTGGCATTAAAAATCAGTCAGAATCTAATTCTTACCTAATTTTCCAATCTTAGCTTTTAATCCAAATAAATTTAGAGTCCCCAAGGTGTGAAAGCCTTCCTCCTGAGAATATACCTAGCATTGTCATACCTCAGCATCTTTGTTTAAACTCTCCCCTCTTCCTGTGTCTGGGTGGCTCAGTCCGTCAAGCATCCAACTTTGGCTCAGGTCGTGATCTCACAGTTTGTGAATTTGAGCCCAGCATCGGGCTCTGTGTTGATAGCTCAGAGCCTGCAACCTGCGTCATATCCCATGTCTCCCCCTCTCTCTGCCCCACTTATGCTCTGGCTCTCTCTTTCAAAAATAAATAAACATTAAATAATTTTAACTGTCCCTTCTTCGTAAAACCTCCCCCTCTTTTCTATTTGTTGAAACTTCCTCCACTGTTAAGAGCTAAGCTCATGTCCTACCTCCTCGGTGAAGTATTCCCTGATGATAGCAGCCAGCCTATCTCACTACCGCTAAACTCCTATAAAATTTAGTATCTGCCTCATTCACACAGCCCTTGACACATCACCATATATTCTAGTCAGTTACGTGAATCGTCGTCCTCCTACTATTTGGATGAAAACCTCATTTTATATATATTTATCCCCCTCATGGGCTTAAACCACATATTGGTTTAGTAAAAATCGAATGGATAGATATCAAGTGAGTAAACAAGATTCTTGGAGCAGATAACTCACTTGACTGGATGTCACATGGAGGTTTCTGGAGTGACATGGGGGGAGTCAGAGCCGATGAAAATTACTGAAATTAAGAATTTTACTTCAAGCTATTCCATAGGCTCGTTTGACAGGGCACTCAGGAGCGTGATAGAGGAACAACTGGCACGCTTAAGGATGCCCCTTAAGGCTATTGGTAAAATAGCCACTGTCCCTAACCGATTGGTTTTGTTTTGACCAAGTAGAAAAAATGCAAAGTAGAAGGGCTAAACTATTAAATATTCTTGGGGTCACGGAGGGGAAACCCTCAAGTGTATGTCACCACCGAAATACCTGTTGTAGGTTAGCAGTGTCAGAAAAAGATGTCACCACTTTACAGGAAAGAGACGAGGAAGGAAAAATATGTCATTTTGTGGAAAGAGAAAAGGAAGCATTTCACGTCTTCCCTGCTGGTGGTTCAACTTCAGCCGACAGGCTCTGTACCGCGGAGGATTTCGGGACCACCCTCCTCGGCAACACTGGAGAAGCATAAAAATGAAGTCTGTAGAAGAGATGCATCTGGAGAGAGACAGTAATTACTGGCCAGGACTGATTAAAATTCTCGCTAGGACCTCAGAGAAGCGCTGAGCGTGGCTAAGCAAAGAAAGGAAAGCATAACTGCTGCTTCCCGGAGCACGTGTGGAGTGAGGAACAAAGACAGGAAAATATATCACTGGCTCCTAGCCACAAGCTAAGAAAGTGAATGAAGGAAAAGCCAGATTGTATCGATCTGTCGCTCCTATCTATGATATGATATTCAACGCCCTAATCAGTGTGTAGGACAACGCTTTTGCTCCCTGTAAGCAGATTGTTAATATTCCCTAGGTCTTTCTCATGCTGCTGCATTTCATCTCCCTCAATAACAGCAATCATAGGGGCAAAGTTTGTTTGTGCGAAACACTTGTCTCACTCATACACCTGGCAAAAAAAAAAAAAAAAAAAATCCCGTACGTGTTACACACTGACACACTGATGTTTCCTTCCCTCTTCACTCCAGAAAACAAACTTAAGGTTTTACTCCCTGAACCAGGGATGACAAGGTAGTTTTTGTTTTTGGTTTTTTCTTTCTTTCTTTCTTTCTTTCTTTCTTTCTTTCTTTCTTTCTTT
>NW_024412395.1:39487778-39686528 GCF_014898765.1 Herpailurus yagouaroundi
TTTCTTTCTTTCTTTCTTTCTTTCTTTCTTTCTTTCTTTCTTTCTTTCTTTCTTTCTTTTTGCCAGGTTGTTGACTCCCACCTTTCCCTGACCTAGAGAGTTGGTTTACTAGCTGGTTTCTCAAGTAGATTTTTAAAAAATAAATGCTTTTGAAGTATTCTGTCCAAGATGTAGGGCTAACATGAGCAACGGTCTTCAAGCAATTAACTTTGATTTGTTTTCCAATAACTGCTAGCTGATGATGTTACTAAACTTACGCCTTTGAACTTTTCTAAGGATACAAATTCCGTTCAGGAGTAAATGGGGTGGGCCTGGGTGGCTCAGCCAGTTGAGCATCCGACTTGATTTTGGCTTGGGTCATAATCCGAGAGCCCCACATTGGGCTTTGCGCTGAGTGTGACACCTGTTTAAGGTCCTCTCTCTCTCTCTTCCTCCCTCTGCCCCTCCCCCCCTCACGTACACTCTCTCTCTCTCTCTCTCTCTCTCTCTCTCTCTCTCTCTCAAATGTAATAATCAGTTATACCATTATAGATTTGTCACTCTCCACTGTATCCCTTGCTTGCTGTTTGCTATCCTTTGCTTAATGGTTTTGCTTCTGGAACATGGTTCACTCTCCCAAGCAAATGGAAAGCCAAACCATCTAAATCAATGAACTCCCCAGGAAAAACAGCGTACTTGAAAATGCTGGCAGTGTTTAGGGACACGCTAGTCTGTAATATGGCTTTTGTCATTTGCAAGTGAACCACCATGGCTTAGTGTAAATTTCCCTTTTTCTCCACTTTTTAAATGTGATTTCCCTGAAGGCAGGAATCATGTCATGAAAACTATGGACTAAATGGGATCTTTTTTTTTTTCAATATATGAAATTTATTGTCAAATTGGTTTCCATACAACACCCAGTGCTCATCCCAAAAGGTGCCTTCCTCAATACCCATCACCCACCCTCCCCTCCCTCCCGCCCCCCATCAACCCTCAGTTTGTTCTCAGTTGGACTAAATGGGATCTTGAAGATCATCTAGCCCTGCTTACCAAACCCTGAGGCCCTCTTTGTCATTCCCCAGGTAAGCAGTAGTTAATTATTTACTTAATTCCGTGGGTGCTTGAAGGATTTAGGTACAGAGAGGAATGCAGTTGTGTGTTATTTTGCTTTTAACTACTGGTAGTTTGTTAGTAATAGTTTTGTAATTGTCTGTCTTTTTCTTTTCCTTATTCCTCCACTTTTTTTACAAAAACTCTAACAAGGTTTGCAAAGAAACACAAAATTGGCATGCAAACAAGGTTTGAGAAAAAGCAGGGCAGGCTGAGAGGAAACCAGCGGTCTCCCCAGAAGAAAGTGTAGTTGGCATTAATTTTTCTATTTACATTCCTTTTTTTTTTACAGCTGTTTTTTGAAAACCGCTAAGAATAAACAAGATACAATGGGCTTTGTAAAGGGAAGGAAAAGAAGATAAGCGTTGCACCCAAATGCCAACATCACAGATTGAATAGAATTGCCCCAGGTTTTATGACTGTTTCATCCCTAGCTTGAAAAGTACTGTATATTTTTTGTCACCAAGGCTAATTTCATATACTTTGTACGTTTCTCCTGTATTCCTGGTGGATGAGAAGCCATTATAAAGTTTGAGATGGGGGGACCTTAGAAATAACTCAATACAATGCCTTCATTTTACTGATGGGGACAATCTGAACCAAAGAGGTGAAGCCACTTGCCTGGAGAGACATGGAACCCTGGAGTAGCTGCGGAGTAAGGCATGGGGCTTCCACTTCCCACACCAATGCTCCTTCTGCCAAACCACACCACCTTTTACCAGAAGATCATCATTAGAACCTACTTTGCCTTTTTCTTTTCTTTCCGCGTAACTCCAGGCTACTAGACTTTCAATCATTTTTATGATCTTTCAACTAATCAGTAAGATTGTGGCATGGCGTAAGATCACAGGTAACTTTTCAATAAAATATAAAACCATCAGTTCATTTGCCCATAATGGCATCTATTGTTCTAGCTCTCTAGCTTTACTAGTTTTCTGTTCCTCTTAATAAAAATAGTTCTTTGCTGCTATTTTCTGTTTGAAAACCAAACTCTCATACATATTTCTGGTTTTTGCTCTTTTCCTACTCTTTTTCATGTGCTACAGATCAGACTGCTAAGATTTCTGAAGCCTGACACAAGAATCGCTTAGTGCTCAATCCCGCTGCCTTACTGCCTGTCATCCGTCCATCAATTCAAAAATGAATATGTAGGAATGTATTTCACAGTCTTGGCAGGACAAATTTTTTAAAGACTCTGACTGATTTACAACATTTAACCAAATTGCTAGAAATATACCCTGACAAAAAATAACCCTCAATACTAAAACATAATTATAGGAAAGAAAAAATAAATTCTTTCTTCAGGTACCTGGAAAAAAGTCTGAGTTATAACAACACCGAATGAACTACTGGTTTTTGTTTTGTTTTGTTTGCCTGTTCTGCTAAATTAAATAAACTAAAAAACTTTTTTATGCTTGGTTATTTGAGGTGGGGTAGGAAAGGAGATAGAATATAAATTCAATCATGGTAACTGGCATTTCAATGGAAAACAAGATTAACATATTAAAACAATAAAAACCCATTGTACTAACTATGTACACTGGGTTAGCATGCCCTTCTTCCATGAGAAAGAAAGATACTATGCATATGAAAGGGGTCTCACATCCTAATAAATATTCTCTCTGCTAAGCCCTTGTTGTCTCAGGTGGAAAACTGGGAAATGCAAACTCAATACACAAATAATAAAGTTTAAAAAACACACATGCACACTGCCACAGGGTTTTTGTTCAATATGAGTCTACGTAAGAATAAGAACTTGGGGGTAGTCATTCCAAAAATGTTCCAAGTGTGCTGCTTAGAAAATTATGCCTTCTTACCTCTGGAAGAATAAAATGGAAAGAAAGAAAAAGAAGGCAGAACATAAGGAGAAAGAGGAGGAAAACAAGAAACAAAGAAGAATAAGAAGGAAAGCAGCAGGAGGAGGAAAAAGTCAGACTCTTCCTGAGTTAGGGGAAGGCTCTCACAGAGAGAGGAAGATAGTTCTGTTTGCACCCAGATCTTGCTCAACTTTATAATTCTTGACTTTCTACCCAACGGTCTTTTCTAATCACCATTCTGTCCACACTAAAGGTTCACCTAGAATCACAAAATTTAAAAGATATGATTAGAGTAAAAAAGTCCTTGGGACAATCCCCTTCCTCTGCTACATTTGACACACAAGGAAACTTAGGTAGAGACAGTGTATTAGATTTGCCCAAGAACACAAAACATTATTCTAAATAAACTAGAAGAGATAAATTCATTCCAAAACAAATTTACTCGGGGTAAGGGGTGGTAAGAGTGGTCTTTTATATCAGTTTAAGAGTAAGTTACACCTGCGTGTGAAAACACTCAAATTGGAGGATTAAAATGTCCTTTGTGAAAAACTGGTCACAGGAGTATCTTTTCCTGGTCCCTGAGTTTCTTAACTAGAAGAGCCTGAGTTGAACTGGTTGGTGAAAAGCAAACTTTGGCCCACTCAGTTTACTTCATATAAAAAAAACTTAAATATGGAGACTAGCGATAGAAGCAAAGAAAGTCCCAAGTTTAGCATGTCATAAGTTATGGATATTTGAAGAAGATGCAGAGAAGAAATCAGGAAGAAGCTAAGAGTTGAATGACACGGTTTGGATAAAACACAAAGGCTGACCTGATAATTAGTCTGTTGATTAACTACAAGAGGACAAGACTTGATGTCCAGACAAGAGCAACCCAGTTATTACTACTCTTCAAATGACTACTTGAGGTGACGTTTTCCAGAAAAGAAAGGCCATTCAACATTAGCATGTACTGTCAAGGAATTTGTGGAGTGTCTTTTTTTGGAGTTTTACAAAGTTAGGCAAGACTTCTAGGGAAGAGAGTTGGATGAAATCCAGTGGTTACATATGAGAACTGAGCATCCTTAAGTACCCATCTAGCCCTAACAAGTCAAGCAAAGGATCAAGAATGTAAAATAAGGTGCGGGGGGGGGGGGGGGCCTGGGTGGCTCAATTGTTAAATGTCCAACTTTGGCTCAGGTCATAATCATGTGGTTCGTGGGTTCGAGCCCTGCGTTGGGTTCTATGCTGATGGCTTAGAGCCTGGAGCCTGCTTTGTATCTCCCTTTCTCTCTGCCCCTCTACCACTCGTGCTCTGTCTCGCTCTGTCTCTCAGAAATAAATAAAATTGTGAATTTTTTTTTGGAAAAAGAATGTAAAATGAGGAAAAATATTGTATTCTCTTTTAAAAGTAAAAAACAGGTAAAAAAAGGAAATGGCCTTAGTCTATCTCCTAGCATTTGCAGAAGACACACATTGTTTGCATCTACAAGGACTGAAAGACACTGTCAAAAATTATCAGTTTGTGGGGTGACGGTTCCTGCCAGAGTAACCTAATTGTCTTTGACTCACTTTTTAATCTGGGTGGATGTGGTGAGAATGGCTGATGTTGCTTAACAGCATTTAGTGTTGGTGTTAAATATAGAAAATTCACAAAAAAGATTCTTATCTACAGAGGAGTGGAAAACATTGTCATACATGATGAAACAGTAAGACAGAGAGGAAGGTGGGAAATGTCCCCCTTCCTGTCACATAGTTCATCTGTGAACAAAGTTCCCTCTGGCTTAAAAAAAAAAAAAAAAAAAAAAAGACCTGTGCTCAAGAGAAATAGGTAAATGTGTGGTCGGGACTGAAAAAGCAAGTCCAATATGAATAACATTACCCCCAAGAAAGTACACATTACCTGAAGGTAATGATGGAAAATGATGCACTATTCAAAACTGAAAACAGGGTAACTAATTATTACAAGGTACGAAGAGAGTCAATTCTGAAAGTGATACCTTTTAATATGAGAGAAGGAAGATTTGGAACAACAAATCACAAAAACAGCTTTTCTTTAAAATAGCAGTTTTATGACTTTACTGTACAATTTTCTGTGACCCTAACCCTCAGTCTAGCTTACACATTAGTTGGATCTTATTAATATAGTTGAAGATGGAAATACACACTGGTGGTCTCACTTCTCATAAGCATACCACACAATAGAGCAATAGAGTCACCTCTAAAAAGAGATGAGGACGGGGCGCCTGGGTGGCGCAGTCGGTTAAGCGTCCGACTTCAGCCAGGTCACGATCTCGCAGTCCGTGAGTTCGAGCCCCGCATCGGGCTCTGGGCTGATGGCTCAGAGCCTGGAGCCTGTTTCCGATTCTGTGTCTCCCTCTCTCTCTGCCCCTCCCCCGTTCATGCTCTGTCTCTCTCTGTCCCAAAAATAAAAATAAACGTTGAAAAAAAAATAAATAAAAAGAGATGAGGAAAATAAAGGCATATATATATATATATATATATATACACACACACATATATATATGTGTATATATATATGTCTCCTCTGTATTAGGAGTTTGTTGTTAGACTTGACAAATTCTAACACACTAACACATAAGTGCACTCACTGTGCATCCAGTGTTTGAGAAAACTGTCCTATTGTCTTTCAACAATTATATCTCTTAAGCATCCTTTATTAAATCATATTTAAAATGTCTGACTTAGAATATATAATCAAAGTAATACGAAAACAAACCAATCATACACATTTCACCACACTCGCTTTATACGCTTTATATAGAGAAAAACTCGAGTTGATGGTCTGGATTAAATTTAACTTTTCCCCCAGAATCTGTGAAAATTCAATTCAAAACAACAACCTTTAGCAAAATCCCACTATATATCTGGCTCTAAGCTAAGGAAAAGCAATGCTGAATTTTGTAAAACATTGTCTCTGCCCAGAATGAGCCTACAGTCTAGTAAGAGATCAACATACCCACTTCCATAGAATAAAAGAGAGAAAATGGTACAAAGGATTTCAAGAAGACAGAACTGAGAGACTGATTTCTTCTCGGGATGGGGCAGGAGTTCTCTTTAAAGGAGGAAGACAAATTTAGAGATACTAGTATAATTTCAATATTTAGATACGGTGGTTATGGAAGACTCAACATTTCACATATGGATGAGGGTCCAAAGGGAGTCATCAAGAGGAGAAAACAGAGAGAGAACTGATCAGAGACTGGTAACAAGGCTGGTGTTTCAGGAGTGTGGGCTGCTTAGTAAGAGACAGCTACCAAGCACCTTACAGGGACTGAATGGGTAAGGGCTCTTATCTACTATGCTAAATACTTTGGACTTGATTCAATAATCAAAGGGGAATCACTCATTTTTTTGAGCAGAGGTATAAGTCAACTAAGTGGAAATTTTAGGAAAATTGACTTGATCGTAAATTAATTGGAGGAAAAAGAGCTAAAGGCCAGGTAGACTAATGTCATAATCTTAGAAATAGGCAATAAAGGCTTGAACCAGAGTAGTGTCCATTGGGGAAAATGGGAAAGAGGAGAAGCCAGAAGTACAGAAGTATAGGAATAGGACTTACATAGTGACTCTTAGGTATAAGGCACAATGGGAATGCAAGTTGAACTCTGAGCCATACTGAGGATGATGATACCTTGGGCAGGAATGGCAAGGAACCTAATGATTTCACTCCACTGTTGGACTCCAATTTCACTGCCACTTCTGTAGCCAAGCTCCTACAAATAGTGCTCAACCTCTGAGGTCCAAAAATCAAATTGCATTGGAAAATCTAATCCTCTCCTTCTCCCATGCTACAGAATTCATTTGTAATGGCAGGTCAACAATTGTTGAGATTGTGTAGTTTTCTAAAAACAGTAATTCTGAAAGCCGCACTAAATGTGTATCTTGAACTCAGCTAGATAATCAGAGTCTGACCATCCCTTCAGACTAATGTCCAATCAGAGAATCTGACCTGAGCATCCAAAGACTGTAATGGAATTTGTTTCAGTTGCTTCCTCTTCCTGTATGAGACAACTCCCAGTGGGTACCAAGAAGTCATACTCTACTAGTGAATCTTATCAGTAGAGGAAGAACGTGGCCTTTAATGACCTATTCAAGAGTAATGTTTTATTAAAGTAGTTTAAATGTTAAAAATAATAATGAACTAAAGGGTAAATGAGCCCAAACAACACACATGGGTGGAGAAGCCAATGTAGGCAAACATGACAGAAAGCTCCTACAGGTCACTGAGAAACATTTAGCCAAAGATATTGCCCTTGTGTCTCTGTTCGGTTTTTTCTAAATGCACTTAAATATGAACACAAGCTCTTTTAAAATTATATCTCTGGTTCTAAGCTCTTGTAAGCACATCATCATGGAACCTTAATGATCGTATGGTCTCCCTCTATTGAGGCCAAACTAGGAGGAAGAGTAGAGCCCCTGGAGCTTGAATTTCCCCAGTTAAAACCCCCACAAGGGAGGCAACAAGTATGTATACTGCAGGTGTACATGTGAATGTGGAAGGAGGTGGGGGAAAGATTATTCCCAGGGGCCAGGCTGGTCTGATTTGAGGTTATCGGTTTAAATGATGTGACACCAAGAGACGACAAACGTGTCAATGTCCAGTGAGCAGAGGAGATGGAGAGCTGACTGAGGAAACCACGTGTGAGAGGATGAAGGGCAGGACAGAGGAGAAGATACACAAACAGAAGCGACAAAATAAGATGTAATAGGAATGGGTTTTGAAACAAATTCTGTGAACAGGGACTTCCCTCATGTTTCCACATCTCCCTGTGCATAGCCCATCCCGCTTTGCTTGTTCACGAGATGTGTTCTTTGATGCCAGACCTCAGCGGGTGTTAGAGACTTCATGTCGGTACCAGAAGGCCCACAGAGATACCATTGTTTCTCTCATAGGCACCTATAATAATTTTTGCCACGAAATCTAAGAGCCAACAGAATGCAGCCTGGACACTTGGCCCTCACCTTTCTACCCCAGGCTTTCACTTCCATACTCACGTAACCACTGCCAAACCATTACTCGGGCTCTTGAGTCATCCAGGTGAGTTTCACTAGGACGGGGCAGGGCTTTATGCACGGACTATAGTCCCTAGAGGATGCAGTTTTCAGCACACCTGCTCACATGAAACTCAGCACGGCATTCGTCCCGGTTTCTCCTGCACAGTCAAATGGTACTTTTCACACACCTTTTTGGCAAAGAAAACAGCTCAAATGCATCTGCGGTTACCCCAGGGGAACCATTTTATAAGAACCTTTTCTTTTTAAATATAATTTATTGTCAAGTTAGCTAACATACAATGTGTGCTCTTGGTTTCATGGGTAGATTCCCGTGATTCATCGTATAAGCACCTTTTCTAGCAACCGCGAACCATCGTCTCTGGTGAGATTTTATACCTGGATCTTCTTTCTGAGATGATGGGCAGCATCCTCATGAGAATGAGCCATCCCCCCTCTTCCCTTGTTAGCCCAGTTCAGAAGTGCAAAGAACTTCTACCTGTTCCTCCTCCTAACCAGGATTCAACAATTCAATTTCCTGGACATTGATCCATCATCCATCCATCCTGGACTATGTACAAAGCTATGAGATGAAGTTCTGGAAAGTAGAGGGATGAGCCTAACATGAAAAGCTACTTGGGGGATAACTGTATTTTATAAAGATGACCTCATAGATATCCCATAGGCTTTCCTTACAATGTGATTTTTGAGAGGCAGGATATACATTCTATTCCCTTGAGTCTAGATAAGGCTGTGGCTAGTGCAGAAATATGCCATGTGACATCCAAGTTTAAGTTATTAAAAAAAAAAAAAAGGAGTTTCTATCCTATTCCCTTGAGATGCATGCAACCCAGCCACCATGCTCTGAGGAAGCCAAGTAGGTCCATGGAAAGACCATGTGTGGGTGTCCCGGCCACCATGTTACTTGAAGTTCCAACAGAGAGCCAGTATCAAGCACCCACATAAGAGCAACTGAGCCTTCCCATGATTCTAGCCCTACCTCTGAGCCACCCCCCCAATATTGAATGGAGCAAAGATTATGTTCCCCTTGGACCTTGCTCAAATTGTCGATATGTGAGTAAAAAGAAAAAAAGAGAAAAAAAGAAGAAGAAGTATTTATTTTAACCTCTGAGTCTTAGGATCACTTGTCACTTAATGATAGATAACCAGAACCATCATGCATAGCATGATGTCCTCAGAGAGCTCACAGTCAATTTAGGGAAATAAGCATGTTCACAAATGACTATACTATGTCAAGGTATAACACAATTACCTTAGGAGATCCACAAATGAAACTGAATATGCGTGCGTATGCACGTATATCCGGGCTTATGCATAGGCAACTCTGAATACATTAAAAATTCATACCAGTTACCTCTGTGGAGTAGTCTTTGGGGGTAAGGGAAGGAAGACTTCTTTTTGTCTACCTCTTTGTATGTTTTAAGCTTCACCCTATATATGGACTTACTTCTGTAACTACGGAAACTGTTTAAATGTCTAAAATAATGATAAAATAAGTTGAAGGAAAAAGCTAGACTTTTGCTGCAAGCACCTTACAGGGACAGAATGCAATGAAGCCATTGGGAAGAGCTGCCTCTTCTCTCTCTATGCCTCTGTTTTCACATCTGTAGAAAATAGGACCAGCCTTAGAGGGTTCTGTGAAAATTTAAATGCTGTATGAGCACCCAACGCTGGTAAGCACTCAACAAACAGAAATAAAAAGATCTAAGAGATCCTGAACTGCTGAGTGTTGCCATGGCACGCAGACAGAGGGTCCCAAGTCACAGAATCAGACCGTTGCTTTAGGAATAAAGACATTGTCTCCCCTACTGAGAGTAGAGGATAAAACAGAAGCAGCCCTGTTAGGTGTCATTACAAGAGACAGTGTATGATGGCAGTGATTACAATGTGAAAACTTCTGCAAATGCTACACGGACGTACTCATTTTCCAAAATGTGAAGAGACCACTAAGAGAAAACTTTCTATCCCAGTTCCCCATTCTGCTTCCCCTTTCATGATTTTCATCGGGTGTAACAAGTTGTCTGCGTCTTACAGATGACTGCCATCCACAGGCGGCAAGGTCAGTGTTTACAGTACTTTTGCATCTAGTGTTCAGCTTTTCCCTGTATCTTGAGAAACTAGGCGTTGTCTCAGCTACATCAGGGGAACACTGATCTTTTCATTTGTTCTCATACATAGTTTCCCCATTCAAGTTATATAGGTCATCCAAAAGATAGGGAGGGATAAGTTAACTTCTTCGTCATCAAAGTGCCCCACGTTCTAAAACGTTGGTGACAACATGATCTATTTCTAGAGGTATGAAGGTTTGGAGCACTCTAAACGAAATGGAGAAGGTGAAGCCAGCCAGCCATGAGATTACGTGATGGGCGAGTATAACCATAGTATTTTCATAATTGGCAATGAGTTATCTTAAGTGTTGTATGTTTCAGGGCAATGGCATCATCACCATGCTTGCAAAGTCAAATGAGTAACGAGCAGTTCCTCTCTGACTCAGAAATTTCTGTTGTTTCCTGTTTGATTTAACTTCCCCAAGTATCTTAGAAACAGATAAAATATTGCTTCAGCTGCTTCAAGGTGACCAGACTTGATATTTTTTCTTATGGACCAGGTGTTTCACCTCCTCCAAGCTTCTGGCACGTCAGGAACCGTGTTGTATCTCCATTTCCCTTTCCTTAACTTAGCCGTGAAGCCAGCCTCTCAAATGCAAGAGAACTCTCTATGCTCACAATGAATTAAGCAACAACAAAAATAGCAAAAGAAGAGACATCACGCTAAATGTGGTCAAGAGCCAACTTGTTCAATTTTACGACAATTTAGCCACTTGAAATCCCTTTTTAAACAGGGATAAAATTAAATAAACCAAGAGAATGACTAAGTAACAAACAAATCTTGCTGATTCCATCACTGCATAACGCATATGAGGAAATGTCTGCGTGAACTGAGATGAATACGAAGAGTACACCGTACAAACTATGTACCCAGAGTTCCCTCTCATACCTTGGGTGGAATTGGACAGGGGCACGAAGCATCCCTAATTAGCTCTATAGGAGCTTGTCTTGACGGGGACAAACACAACCTACAAAGGTTCTGTGGCGACGCTTAGCTGGGACTTCTGAAAGATGGTTCAGGTCTCTAGCAAAAATAGTAATAGTAACAACTGGACACAAGATTTATGTGGTATGGCAGTCATCCCCGCCCTCCTCCAGACCATTTTCCCCTACTTGTCATTGTCACTGCTGATGGCAACATTCTGGAAAGAAAGTGAAAGGAAGGGCATGTTCAGATAACAATGAGTCAATGATTCTCTTTTATATCTTTTAAGTACCCTTTTATCATAAGTCTTTAGCACAAGAGGTCCCTCAACAAGAGGGCACTGAGTAGAATATGAATAAGGTCTGACGATCTCATGTATAACTTGTGACTGTAGTTGAGAACACTGTATTATATCATTGAAATTTGCCAGGAGAGTAGAACTTAAATGAAAAAATAAAAGGGTGAGGTGATGGATGTGATAATTACCTAATGAAGCAAATCCTTTCACAATGTCAAAATCATTGTGTTGTACACTTTAAATATCTTACAGGGCTACCTGGGTGGGTGGCTCAGTTGGTTAACCATCTGTCTCTTGATTTCGGGTCAGGTCGTGATCTCATGACATCAAGCCCCTCATGGGGCTCCGTACTGACAGCATGGAATCTGCTTGGCATTCTCTCTCTCCCTATCTCTCTGCTCCTCCTCCACTCACATGCTCTCTTTCTCTCTCTCAAAATAAATAAATAAACTTTCAAAGAGTAAAACTAGGGGTGCCTGGGTGGCTCAGTCGGTTAAGCTGCTGATTTCAGCTCAGGTCATGACCTCACGGTTGGTGGGCTCGAGCCCCGAGTTGGGCTCTGTGCTGACAGCTCAGAGCCTGAAGCCTGCTTTGGATTCTGTCTCCCTCTGTCTCTGCCCCTCCCCCACCTATGCTCCGTTTCTCTAAAAAATAAACAAAAAAATTTTTTTAATAAAAAAATAAATAAATAGGAGAGAGGGAAGATGGCGGCGTAGGAGGACGCTGGGCTCACCGCGCGTCCTGCTGATCACTTAGATTCCACCTACACCTGCCTAAATAACCCAGAAAACCACCAGAGGATTAGAAGAATGGAGTCGCCGGAGCCAAGCGCAGACGAGAGGCCCACGGAAGAGGGTAGGAAGGGCGGCGAGGCAGTGCGCGCTCCACGGACTGGCGGGAGGGAGCCGGGGCGGAGGGGCGGCTCGCCGGCCAAGCAGAGCCCCCGAGCCTGGCTTGCAAAAAGCGGAGGGGCCTGACGGACTGTGTCCTGACAGCAAGTGCGACTTAGCGTCTGGGAGGTCATAAGTTAACAGCTCTGCTCAGAAAGCAGGAAGGCTGGAGGACAAAGGGAAGGAGAGCTGCTGAGCCCCCTGAGGACAGAGCTCAGTTTGGTGGGGAACAAAAGCGCTCGCCAGCGCCATCTCCCCCGCCCATCCCCCAGCCAAAATCCCAAAGAGAACCAGTTCCTGCCAGGGAACTTGCTCTCTCCGCGCAAACACCCAACTCTGCGCTTCTGCGGAGCCAAACCTCCGGCAGCGGATCTGACTCCCTCCTGCTGCCACAGGGCCCCTCCTGAAGTGGATCACCTAAGGAGAAGCAAGCTAAGCCTGCCCCTCCTGCCCCCGTGCACCTTGCCTACCCACCCCAGCTAAGACGCCAGATCCCCAGCATCACAAGCCTGGCAGTGTGCAAGTAGCCCAGACAGGCCACCCCACCCCACAGTGAATCCCGCCCCTAGGAGAGGGGAAGAGAAGGCACACACCAGTCTGACTGTGGACACAGCGGTGGGCTGGGGGCAGACATCAGGTCTGACTGCGGCTCCGCCCACCAACTCCAGTTATACACCACAGCACAGGGGAAGTGCCCTGCAGGTCCTCACCACGCCAGGGACTATCCAAAATGACCAAGCGGAAGAATTCCCCTCAGAAGAATCTCCAGGAAATAACAACAGCTAATGAGCTGATCAAAAAGGATTTAAATAATATAACAGAAAGTGAATTTAGAATAATAGTCATCAAATTAATCGCTGGGCTTGAAAACAGTATAGATGACAGCAGAGAATCTCTTGCTACAGAGATCAAGGGACTAAGGAACAGTCACGAGGAGCTGAAAAACGCTTTAAACGAAATGCATAACAAAATGGAAACCACCACGGCTCGGATTGAAGAGGCAGAGGACAGAATAGGTGAACTAGAAGATAAAGTTATGGAAAAAGAGGAAGCTGAGAAAAAGAGAGATAAAAAAAATCCAGGAGTATGAGGGGAAAATTAGAGAACTAAGTGATACACTAAAAAGAAATAATATACGCATAATTGGTATCCCAGAGGAGGAAGAGAGAGGGAAAGGTGCTGAAGGGGTACTTGAAGAAATAATAGCTGAGAACTTCCCTGAACTGGGGAAGGAAAAAGGCATTGAAATCCAAGAGGCACAGAGAACTCCCTTCAGACGTAACTTGAATCGATCTTCTGCACGACATATCATAGTGAAACTGGCAAAATACAAGGATAAAGAGAAAATTCTGAAAGCAGCAAGGGGTAAACGTGCCCTCACATATAAAGGGAGACCTATAAGACTCGTGACTGATCTCTCTTTTGAAACTTGGCAGGCCAGAAAGAGTTGGCACGAGATTTTCAGTGTGCTAGACAGAAAAAATATGCAGCCGAGAATCCTTTATCCAGCAAGCCTGTCATTTAGAATAGAAGGAGAGATAAAGGTCTTCCCAAACAAACAAAAACTGAAGGAATTTGTCACCACTAAACCAGCCCTACAAGAGATCCTAAGGGGGACCCTGTGAGACAAAGTACCAGAGACATCACTACAAGCATAAAACATACAGACATCACAATGACTCTAAACCCATATCTTTCTATAATAACACTGAATGTAAATGGATTAAATGCGCCAACCAAAAGACATAGGGTATCAGAATGGATAAAAAAACAAGACCCATCTATTTGCTGTCTACAAGAGACTCATTTTAGACCTGAGGACACCTTTAGATTGAGAGTGAGGGGATGGAGAACTATTTATCATGCTACTGGAAGCCAAAAGAAAGCTGGAGTAGCCATACTTATATCAGACAAACTAGACTTTAAATTAAAGGCTGTAACAAGAGATGAAGAAGGACATTATATAATAGTGACAGGGTCTATCCATCAGGAAGAGCTAACAATTATAAATGTCTATGCACCGAATACCGGAGCGCCCAAATATATAAAACAATTACTCATAAACATAAGCAACCTTATTGATAAGAATGTGGTAATTGCAGGGGACTTTAACACCCCACTTACAGAAATGGATAGATCATCTAGACGCACGGTCAATAAAGAAACAAGGGCCCTGAATGAGACATTGGATCAGATGGACTTGACAGATATATTTAGAACTCTGCATCCCAAAGCAACAGAATATACTTTCTTCTCGAGCGCACATGGAACATTCTCCAAGATAGATCATATACTGGGTCACAAAACAGCCCTTCATAAGTTTACAAGAATTGAAATCATACCATGCATACTTTCAGACCACAATGCTATGAAGCTTGAAATCAACCACAGAAAAAAGTCTGGAAAACCTCCAAAAGCATGGAGGTTAAAGAACACCCTACTAATGAATGAGTGGGTCAACCAGGCAATTAGAGAAGAAATTAAAAAATATATGGAAACAAACAAAAATGAAAATACAACAATCCAAACGCTTTGGGATGCAGCGAAGGCAGTCCTGAGAGGAAAATACATTGCAATCCAGGCCTATCTCAAGAAACAAGAAAAATCCCAAATACAAAATCTAACAGCACACCTAAAGGAAATAGAAGCAGAACAGCAAAGGCAGCCTAAACCCAGCAGAAGAAGAGAAATAATAAAGATCAGAGCAGAAATAAACAATATAGAATCTAAAAAAACTGTAGAGCAGATCAACGAAACCAAGAGTTGGTTTTTTGAAAAAATAAACAAAATTGACAAACCTCTAGCCAGGCTTCTCAAAAAGAAAAGGGAGATGACCCAACTAGATAAAATCATGAATGAAAATGGAATGATTACAACCAATCCCTCAGAGATACAAACAATTATCAGGGAATACTATGAAAAATTATATGCCAACAAACTGGACAACCTGGAAGAAATGGACAAATTCCTGAACACCCACACTCTTCCAAAACTCAATCAGGAGGAAATAGAAAGCTTGAACAGACCCATCACCAGCGAAGAAATTGAATCGGTTATCAAAAATCTCCCAACAAATAAGAGTCCAGGACCAGATGGCTTCCCAGGGGAGTTCTACCAGACGTTTAAAGCAGAGATAATACCTATCCTTCTCAAGCTATTCCAAGAAATAGAAAGGGAAGGAAAACTTCCAGACTCATTCTATGAAGCCAGTATTACTTGGATTCCTAAACCAGACAGAGACCCAGTAAAAAAAGAGAACTACAGGCCAATATCCCTGATGAATATGGATGCCAAAATTCTCAATAAGATACTAGCAAATCGAATTCAACGGCATATAAAAAGAATTATTCACCATGATCAAGTGGGATTCATTCCTGGGATGCAGGGCTGGTTCAACATTCGCAAATCAATCAACGTGATACATCACATTAACAAAAAAAAAGAGAAAAACCATATGATCCTGTCAATCGATGCAGAAAAGGCCTTTGACAAAATCCAGCACCCTTTCTTAATAAAAACCCTTGAGAAAGTCGGGATAGAAGGAACATACTTAAAGATCATAAAAGCCATTTATGAAAAGCCCACAGCTAACATCATCCTCAACGGGGAAAAACTGAGAGCTTTTTCCCTGAGATCAGGAACACGACAGGGATGCCCACTCTCACCACTGTTGTTTAACATAGTGCTGGAAGTTCTAGCATCAGCAATCAGACAACAAAAGGAAATCAAAGGCATAAAAATTGGCAAAGATGAAGTCAAACTTTCGCTTTTTGCAGATGACATGATATTATACATGGAAAATCCAATAGACTCCACCAAAAGTCTGCTAGAACTGATACATGAATTCAGCAAAGTTTCAGGATACAAAATCAATGTGCAGAAATCAGTTTCATTCTTATACACTAACAATGAAACAACAGAAAGACAAATAAAGAAACTGATCCCATTCACAATTGCACCAAGAAGCATAAAATACCTAGGAATAAATCTAACCAAAGATGTAAAGGATCTGTATGCTGAAAACTATAGAAAGCTTATGAAGGTAATTGAAGAAGATTTAAAGAAATGGAAAGACATTCCCTGCTCATGGATTGGAAGAATAAATATTGTCAAAATGTCAATACTACCCAAAGCTATCTACACATTCAATGCAATCCCAATCAAAATTGCACCAGCATTCTTCTCGAAACTAGAACAAGCAATCCTAAAATTCATATGGAACCACAAAAGGCCCCGAATAGCCAAAGTAATTTTGAAGAAGAAGACCAAAGCAGGAGGCATCACAATCCCAGACTTTAGCCTCTACTACAAAGCTGTCATCGTCAAGACAGCATGGTATTGGCACAAAAACAGACACATAGACCAATGGAATAGAATAGAAACCCCAGAACTAGACCCACAAACGTATGGCCAACTCATCTTTGACAAAGCAGGAAAGAACATCCAATGGAAAAAAGACAGTCTCTTTAACAAATGGTGCTGGGAGAACTGGACAGCAACATGCAGAAGGTTGAAACTAGACCACTTTCTCACACCATTCACAAAAATAAACTCAAAATGGATAAAGGACCTGAATGTGAGACAGGAAACCATCAAAACCTTAGAGGAGAAAGCAGGAAAAGACCTCTCTGACCTCAGCCGTAGCAATCTCTTACTCGACACGTCCCCAAAGGCAAGGGAATTAAAAGCAAAAGTGAATTACTGGGACCTTATGAAGATAAAAAGCTTCTGCACAGTAAAGGAAACAACCAACAAAACGAAAAGGCAACCAACGGAATGGGAAAAGATATTTGCAAATGACATATCGGACAAAGGGCTAGTATCCAAAATCTATAAAGAGCTCACCAAACTCCACACCCGAAAAGCAAATAACCCAGTGAAGAAATGGGCAGAAAACATGAATAGACACTTCTCTAAAGAAGACATCCGGATGGCCAACAGGCACATGAAAAGATGTTCAGCGTCGCTCCTTATCAGGGAAATACAAATCAAAACCACACTCAGGTATCACCTCACGCCAGTCAGAGTGGCCAAAATGAACAAATCAGGAGACTATAGATGCTGGAGAGGATGTGGAGAAACGGGAACCCTCTTGCACTGCCGGTGGGAATGCAAATTGGTGCAGCCGCTCTGGAAAGCAGTGTGGAGGTTCCTCAGAAAATTAAAAATAGACCTACCCTATGACCCAGCAATAGCACTGCTAGGAATTTATCCAAGGGACACAGGAGTACTGATGCATAGGGGCACTTGTACCCCAATGTTCATAGCAGCACTCTCAACAATAGCCAAATTATGGAAAGAGCCTAAATGTCCATCAACTGATGAATGGATAAAGAAATTGTGGTTTATATACACTATGGAATACTACGTGGCAATGAGAAAAAATGAAATATGGCCTTTTGTAGCAACGTGGATGGAACTGGAGAGTGTGATGCTAAGTGAAATAAGCCATACAGAGAAAGACAGATACCATATGGTTTCACTCTTATGTGGATCCTGAGAAACTTAACAGGAACCCATGGGGGAGGGGAAGGAAAAAAAAAAAAAAGGTTAGAGTGGGAGAGAGCCAAAGCATAAGAGACTGTTGAGAACGGAGAGCAAACTGAGGGTTGATGGGGGGTGGGAGGGAGGAGAGGGTGGGTGATGGGTATTGAGGAGGGCACCTTTTGGGATGAGCACTGGGTGTTGTATGGAAACCAATTTGACAATAAATTTCATATATAAATTAAAAAATAATAATAAAAATAAATAAATAAATACCTTACAATTTTGTCAATTATATTCAATAAAGTTGGAGTGCGGAGAAAGGTGTCTACTGAGGTTGACATTACTTCAAAACAAGAATCAGAGCCCCACTAATGCATGGCATGTGGCTAAGTGCACCTTCTATTCTTAGCCGCCCAGGCCATGCCTTTCTCCACCACTAAAAGTGCCTCCTCGATGGTCTAATTAGAACCAATTTGACACCTGCTCTATCTTGAACCCCTCTAAGTAAGAGATTTCTATACTTTCTTAGCCACCTGTCAAAGTGCACAAATGCATAACAGCCCCTCCACTAGCATAGAAAAAAAGTTTTAATTAGTTTCTTGTGTTCTTTCTCAGTTTATGTGTTCTTACAGTAAGTAAACCCACATTAAAAAGGTGGGTTTTTTTAGATAATAAAAGTTTTAGAGCATGTCAAAGAGTCTGTAGATTTACAGGGTTACCTAGGAATTACTGATGTCAACAATATTGATCTGATAATCCAGACAACACTTTCCCCTATCCCCAAGAGGAGTGGTTTCAACTATAGTAACTCCGATCATTTTTTTGGCCAAGAAATAACATATCTAAGCCCCTAACGACCAACACGCAGCAGACAGTACAAAACAGAAACAAAAAGAAAACAAAACAGAAAACTAATGCCGGGTGACACTGCTGGCCTGGGGTGGGCTACTCAGGGCTCCTCCCTGATCGCTGACTCTGGGGTCTTCCAGATTGTGTTATTCCTCTAACAAGGCCTACTTGCCCCCAAGAAGGCCCTTTGTTTGCCTTGTATTATGAAGTGCATGTTTATATCCCCACCCCTACCACATTTATGTATTGAAACCCTAACACCCAGTGTGTTAGTATTTGGTGATTAAGCCTTTGGGAGGTAATTATGGCATAAGGGTGGGGCCCTGATGATGGGATTAGTGCCTTTCTAAGAAAAGACAAGTGAGCTTGCCTCTCTCTGATCTTTTTTTTTTTTTAATTTTTCTTTTGATATTTTATTTATTTAGGGGAGGAAGACAAAGTTGGAGCAGGTGAGGAGCAAAGAGAGAGGGAGACACAGAATCCGAAGCAGGCTTCAGGCTCCGAACTGTCAGCACAGAGCCCGAAGCGGGGCTCGAACCCACGAACCTCGAGATCACGACCTGAGCCAAAGTCGGACGCTTAACCGGCTGAGCCACCCAGGCGCCCTGTGATCTTCTCATCATATGACACACAGCAAGATAGAATCGGGCTCTCAGCAGAACCCAATCATGTTGGTACCATGACCTTGGGCACCTGAGTCCTGTGAACTGGGAGAAATAAATGTGCGCTGTTGAAGTCACACAGTCTGTGGTATTTTGTTATAGAAGCCCAAGACTAAAATTCCTTGAAACCTGTGGCAACTGACACAGCCACCAGTCTCACGGGGCTCTTCTGGGCACGTTGCTGCCAGTATGTCACAGGCCAGGAAGCGCTGCTGGGGCACAAGGGCCTTCTGAACCTCAGGGATTATCAACAGAGCTCAGTAGCAATGCGGTGTTCCCTATTGTATATGAATTTTTAATATGTCCCATAAGCTGAGAACAGTGGCCCAAAGCTTTTTACACTCCCTGTGCCTCCGTAACCTCACCTGCAAAATGAAGATAATGCATCTGTTTTTGCAGGATTGTTCTGGAGATAGCGAATGATGCTTTGGACAGTGCCTACAATATTGTCACTCAACAAAAACAACAACGCCAAGCTGCAGTAGAAGTAGCATCAGCCGCACAAGTAGTATCATTTCAGCCTTGCCCAGACAGATCCTCTCTAGTGGGGTTATTCACAAGGTGGGTCCATTCTCAGAGGTCACTCTGGGGCTCGAGCCAGCCTCCAGGAAAGTTAGATCTGCAGTCAAACCCCAGAGGGAACTTTGGATCCAACAGGGCACATTCAGAATTTTGCCCACAAAAAGAAATAAACCATTTATGTATTTTTGTCTTTAACGTGTATTAAGTGACACTGAGAGAATGCCCCCAAACGTTAACAAACCAGAACACTACCCAAACTAGAGATTAATGATTGTTGTTTCCCCAGAGCCTGGCCAAGCTTGCTTTGGGCGATTTACTGCCCTATCATCCTGGTGCTTCTGGAATCCCGTATGTGCCCGTGTCACACGCATCATGCAGATGCCTCCCCTGGAGGAGGGATCTGGAAGCACCAGACAGCTTTGCCACTCTTCTTCAGGCTCTAGATTGCTTCTCCAGGAAATTTCCCCTCTCCAAAAACTATTCTCAATGTCCCTCTCGTGTACTTACATTCCCACAGCATGGGGGATTTTTCTTACCATCCCACATCATTCACTGGCTTTTTCTCTTCTGTATTTCCCAACAGGTTGTAAGCTGCCTCAGGGCAGGGTCTCAACTCTTTTTCACTTGTATCTCTAGCACCTACCAGAGTGCCCGGTGATAGGTGCTCTGCACTTTGCATTTGCTAAATGAATTACTGAATACTAGAGGTAGAAGCAGTGGTGGGCAGGGTTGACATGAGAAGTTAATAACAACGTCAGGATTTCCAACAGGAAACAGAGGGGCTTTATGTGGCATGGAAGTCTGAAATGGCTCCACACTTCTAAAGAGATTTAGTGACTTGATGGGCATTTGAAACTACCTGTAGACATGCTGGTTTTAAATGAGCACTTTACAACTCTGATTGTGACCTCTGTCTTTACAAAACAGCAGCTAAAACCACCACTGTACTACTGGTAGGTATGTCCTCCCTGAAAGAATGAGCTGGCCCGAGTGACAAGACGTTCCTGTAAAGTGGCAGAATACCATTTGCATCTGAAAATCTGGCACCTGGGGTACTGCGTGTGGTGACAGCCAAAACTGCCTTTCGAGATAAAGTGGAGATGAGAGAGGAGAGAAGGTGACCTTGGAGGAGGCGAATTCATAGGCATCATCTCCTAGACCTCACAGAGCAACCAGTGAAACGATGCACAGGCTATGATGATTCATGCCCTGGGATTGGTGATATCACCTTTTGAGATCCAACAGCCAGAATCTCATATCCTGGGCTGATGGAGAACCCCATGGGATCTTACTAATAGAGAGGATCTTCTCTATATAAAACAGTTCAGTGATGACTCAATGGAAAATGCAGCTTTAAATACACCTGATTTCTGTTCAAGTTCATTAAAAATAATTATGTTCATGGTTGAACCAAACACAGACACCTCCTAAAAAAACAACGAAAGTAAACAACATTCTTTTCTACCATACCTACATAAATGGCCACTCACTGTGGGCAGGTAGGCAGGCTAGTGCAAGGGAACATAGGAAGAGATCCCAGGTAAGTTGAGGAGACAGAAACTGAGAGGAGAAACTTGAGTGTGGATCAAGGATCCAGGATACTGGATGTTAGAGCCTGATTCCAGAAGGGTTTGATTAGAACCAAGAGGTCAAGATGAGAACCAAAATGTAGGGAAATAAATCCTTCTGATCCGGCCATGGAGCAGAGCTTACAAGAGATAAATACACCCAGCCTCCCAGGGGAGACAAGCGTTTGAAGAAAATAATTAGACCTTCAATTTTCTCTAAGACATTTTATAAAGTTCAATTGAAACGGGGGGGGGGGGGGATTGGAAAATTCTGTGTATATTTATAGAAAAATGAAAGTAACAGCTAACAGACCAATTACATCTACTTTTGTTGCTGCCCTCCTCCCCAGTTTATAATATAGCAGGGACTGGAAAGTTCAGAGATTTAATAACAGAGAAATGCTAAAGACTGAATTCCAAGACTCATTCCTTTTTTTTTTTTTTTAATTTCAAGTTTTTATTTAAATTCTAATTAGTAAACATATAGTGTAATATCGTTTCAGGGGTAGAATTTAGATTTGTATCATCACTTACATGCAACACCCAGTGCTCATCCAAAGTGTCCTTTTTAATACCCATCACCTGTCCACCCCATCCCCCGACCTACCTCCCCTCCAGCAACCCTCAGTTTGTTCTCTATAGTTAAGAGTCTCTTATGGTTTGCTTCCTGTTCTCTTTGTTTCCCTTCCCCTATGTTCATCTCTAGTGTTTCTTAAATTCTACATATGAGTGAAATGATATGGCATTTGTGTTTCTCTGACTTGACTTATTTTGCTTAGCATAATACACTCTAGTTACATCCATGTCATTATAAATGGCAAGATTTCATTCTTTTCGATGGCTTAGTAATATTCCATTATCTATCTATCTATCTATCTATCTATCTATCTATCTCCCCCTTCTTATTTATCCATTCATCAGTTGATGCGTATTTTCGCTCTTTCCATAGTTTGGCTATTGTTGATAATGCTGCCATAAACACGCTGTTGATAATGCTGCATATGCCCCTTCAAATCGGTACTTTTGTATCATTTGGGTAAATACCTAGTAGTACAATTGCTGGATTGTAGGATAGTTCTATATTTAACATTCTGAGGCACCTCCATACTCTTCTCCAAAGTGACTGCACCAGTTTGCATTTCCATCAACAGCTGTTGTTTCCTGCGTTGTTAATTTTAGCCATGCTGACAGGTGTGAGGTGGTATCTCATCGTGGTTTTGACTTGTATTTCCCTGATGATGAGTGATCTTGAGCATCTTTTCGTGTGCCAGACTCATTCCTTTGGAAACATCTTAACCAGACATTTTAGAGGCAACACTGAAAATCTACATGACATCTATAAAGACGTGAGTTTGGGAAGAGAACTGGTTTGTTTTAGAAAAACACCAGCTTTTATCGACATATCCCAGGGGATGGACTGGCATCTGTTTTCAAAATTAGAGACAGAGGCACCCATCCTTGCAGTTTTTCTCTTGACTCCCTTGCTTTGAAGGGGCGGACCAAGAGCATTCACTGTTTCAACATTTTTATTCACTCTAGACTTCCTCCTGGCTGTGCGGTCATCTCTGATTTGAGATCATATTTGTGTACCTCTCATCATTTTCAGTGATCTGCCCCTCTTCCTTTGTCTCTATTTTGCCCCCATACTTCTTCTTTTGTTTGTTTAAAATAATTTTCCACCCATTCTTGTCTCTGTTTTAAGGCAGCCTGTAAGAGATAGAAATCCCCCCCCCCCCACTACCTGTAACCATGAGGAACATATGTCATGATCTTTCAAGTCCTTTTTTGTTGTTATTATTTTTAACTGGACGCATAAATAATTGCATATCCTCTCTAGCTACACTTAACCATGTTCTCTACTCACTAAGAACTACTCACAACATGATTTTAATTGTAGAGAGATAGTCCACTCTATAGCCATGCCGTATTTTCCAGTTATTACCAACTCATCCAACTTTATTAAATATTAAGTAGGGGTGCCTGGGTGGCGCAGTCGGTTGGGCGTCCGACTTCAGCCAGGTCACGATCTCGCGGTTCGTGAGTTCGAGCCCCGCATCGGGCTCTGGGCTGATGGCTCAGAGCCTGGAGCCTGTTTCCGATTCTGTGTCTTCCTCTCTCTCTGCCCCTCCCCCGTTCATGCTCTCTCTCTGTCCCAAAAATAAATAAAAACGTTGAAAAAAATTTAAATATTAAGTAGTTTCTAACATTTCACTATTAGAAATAATGATGTAATGAAAACTTGAACATAAACAGTTGTCCACGTAATCATTTTCAGAGGATAAATCCTTATATAAAAATATTGGTTTGAAATGATGGAAGTTTTAAGGCTGTCTATGGATATTGGTAAAATTTTGGTAGAGATTTTCCAGCCATCCTGAAGAACTCCTGACAACCTTGATTACTGCCAGTTAAAACTTGGTCTGTGAGAGAATCCCAAGCAGGCTCTATGCTGTCAACATGGAGCCCAACATGGGGCTCGATCCCACGAACTGTGAGATCCTCTCCTGAGCTGGAATCAAGAGTCGGATGCTTAACTGACTAAGCCACCCAGGTGCCCCTAAAACATCTTATTTTGATAGAAGGTGTCTGAGAGGCCAACACACAGAATGGGTGTCTACAGTTAAAAGTAAAATAGTACTATAATAGTTAAATGTCATTTTTGCCCAAGTGACTAAATGTCTCAGAGCTCTGCCATGTTTAATTTGACAGCTTTGGTTTTGTCTTTCTCTGCCTCTAGTACCAAGTAAACACCAACTGAAGTTGTGAACAGAGAAAAGAGTGTTCTAAGAAAAGAGCATCCCAGCTTTTGGAGATTGCTGTTTTTTTAAGTAACAATGAGTCACTGTAGAGTTACATTGTTCGGAACGGTAACTGTGGTGCAGAATTCTCTGTAGCCTTGAGGTAGCTGCACTATCAAAGAGAAGGCTTCCTGGAAGAGGTGTCTCTACTCATCCACCTGTGCTGCTGCCTAGTCATCTCAGGATCAGTGTCTCCTAGTATAACATATAGAGAGGACGTAGAAGACTAAATTGCATCTATCATTTGCTAGACATTCTTTGCCCAAAGGATGGACAAACATGTAACAAATTACTTGGTTCTATACAGATGTGAAGAAATCTGTCATCCATTTAGAAAGCAGATATCTTGGGGCGCCTGTGTGCCTCAGTCAGTTAAACCTCCGACTTTGGCTCAGGTCACAATCTTGCAGTTCGTGAGGCTCAGGACTCACAGCTCAGAGCCTGGAGCCCATTTGCAATTCTGTGTCTCCCTCTCTCTCTGCCCCTCCCCTTCTCTCTCTCTCAAAAATAAATAAACATTATAATTTTTTTTAAAAAGTAGAAAGCAGATTTCTCTATTTTGGCTACCTATGACTGTTTATAAGAATATATTTTTTAAGTTTATTTTTTATTTAATTTGAGAGAGGGAGAGAGCAAGTGGGGGAGGGGCAGAGAGAGAGGGAGAGAGGATCCACAGTGCACAGGGCTTGATCTCTCCATCCCATAACCTGCAAGATCATGAGCTGAGCCAAAATCAAGAGTTGCTGGCTAAGCCACCCAGGCGCCCCAAGAATGTTTTTAATGTAAGTTAATTCTTAAAAGACTTTCTTTTTTAGAGCACATTTAGGTTCACAGCAAAATGTAACAGAGAGTATAGAGTCCTTATATCCCCTTTGCCCCTACACACGCACAGTTTCTCTCACTATCAACCTCACACTCGGGGAGATTTGTTACAGTTATTGAACCTACACTGGTACATCATTCTCATTGAAAGTCCAGGGTTTACATTAGGGTTGACTCTTGGTGCTGTATGTTCTATGAGTTTGGAAAAATATGTAATGACATGTATCCACCACTGTAATATTTTACAGATTAGTTTCACTTCCTAAATATCCTCTGTGCTCTATCTATTCATCCTTCCCTCCTCTGACATGCTGGCAACAACTAATCTTTTTGTTGTCCTCTAGTGTTGCCTTTTTGAGAATGTCATATAGCTGGAATCATACAGTATGTAGCCTTCTCAGATTGGCTTCTTTTCCTCAGTAATATGCATTTATGGTTTCTCCATTGCTTTTCATGGTTTGATAGATCATTATCTTTAGTACTGAATAATATTCCATTGTGTGAACATATCACACTTTATCTATTCATCCACTAAAGGACATCTTAGTTGCATCCAAACTTTGGAAATTATGAATAAAGCAGCTATAAACATCCTTGTGTAGGCTTTTATATAAACATAAGTTGGTTTTGTTGTTTTTTTTTGTTTTGTTTTGTTTCGTTTTGTTTTTTAGCTCATTTGGGTAAACATTAAGGAGTGCAATCCTTGTATTGTAGGGTAAGAGTATTTTTAGCGTTGTCAAAAACTGCCAAACTCTCTTCCGTAGTGGCTGTACTGTTTTCTCATTCTCATTAGCAATGGATGAGAGTTCCTGTCATTCCACCTCATGGCCCCAGCATTTGGTGTTGTCAATAATTTGGATTTCACTGTCCTAACAGGTGTGTAGTGGAATTTCATTGTGATACGGGGATCATACAAATGCTTAACCATCGTCTTGTGTATCTTCTTCAACGAGGAGTCTGTGCAAATCTTTTGCACATTTATTTCATCAGCTTGTTCATTTTCTTATAATTGAGTTTTAGGTGTCGTTTGTACTTTTTGGATAACAACCTTTCATTCGGTATGCCTTTTGCAAGTATTTTCTACCAGTCTGTGGCTTGCCTTTTCATTCTCTTGGCAGTGTCTTTAGCAAATAAGAAGTTTTTCATTTGATATCAATATTTGTCCCCAGAAAGGCACAAATGTTAATAAGCTATTAAGTGTAAGTTTTCCTGCCGCCGCGGAATGAACTACTGGAGTCCCAATATTGAGATAAAGAAGCTGGAGGACACCTGCAGCCATCAACTCCTCCCAGGCTCCCTGAGGGAAAGGTAAGTGGCCCCACTGCTCTCAATTGCCACTCCGCACCGTGTCCTCCCCTCCCCCAGTGACGTCTAGAAGGAAGATTGGAGGGGAAAGAAAAGCAGCAAGTCTTCAAAGCTGTGAGGCGGCCTTAATACGGGGGGGGGGGGGGCGGAAAGAGTGATGCTGAGGGTTTTTTATCCGCTCCCCAAGGACACACCTCTCACCGCTGAGCCAAGTGCGGGGGCTGCCAAGAGAGCCATTCTTAAAGCCAGGGAGAGGGGGCTCTAGGGGGAGAATGCCAGCATTTCATGACTAACTTGGACATCTGCGTATGCAGTTGCCTTGCCAGTTCACTTACTGTATCTATTTGAACTGAGGGAAAAAAGGGACGTGGAGAGAGGGCACGGCCCCGGGGCCACTTGCAAGCTTTTGTCTGTGGGCCAAGGGAACTCAGGGGAAGTAGCCAGTTAGTGCAATCTTGCCATATTCCGTGCACGAGGGCTGGCTGCTGACCGAGCAGAGCCCAGCAGCAGTAGGGTGGGTGGTAGTGTTGGAGAAGGGGGGGGTGGGTGTTACACGTATAAGATCTTACTGGAGCTGGATCGCCTATACCATTAGCTTGGAAAGGCCCCCAAAGGGCCTTCTGAAAACTGCTATATGGACGCCTACCATACCGGGAGCTTCAGCCTGCCAGTCAACCTTAACCAGAGGAAGAGAAAATCTTTCACAGAAGAAGGATGAAAACCTCACTATTAAATGTGAGAAACTTGGCCTTTTCTTCTCCTTCCTCCCTGCCCCACATCTCCTCAAGTTGTTGTAGCCTGGAAAAGGGAGACAGAGATGGTGTCCCAGAGGCAAAGCAAACCCCACCCTCCCATTCTAAGACCTTCTCCTAACTGATGATGTCAAAGGGGATACTTTGTCTCAGGCTTGAGACTGAATTTTTGTAACAAGGAGTCACTTGTGTTTTGTTGTCATTTTTTTTTTTTTTTTCACAGAAAAACTGACCAAAGGTCATGGTATCTGTCCAGAGAAAAGAGAATTTTGACAAAACTTAAGCAACTGGAGACGGAAACATTGTTACTTTCACGTGTATGCCCGCAGGCCAAGTTCAGACTAGTCAGTAAACTCATTATTCAGTTTAAAAAACAATGTGATATTGATGTTAAGGAAAAGTGGCCCCTTAAAGTGGTCACAAGTAAAAAGTGAAGGAGGAAGACAATATATGTACACTTTGCATTCTATTTTTTTTTTTTTAATGTTTATTTGCTTATTTTGAAAGAGAGAGTGAGCGTGAGCAGGGGAGGGGCAGAGAGAAAAGGAGAGATTCCCAAGCAGGTTCTGCACTGTCAGCACAGAGCCTGACTTGGGGCTCTAACCCACAGACCATGAGATCATGACCTGAGACGAAACCAGGAGTCAGACACTCAACCGACTGAGCCACCCAGGTGCCCCTGAATTGTATTTTTGAATAATGGAAGACCCTGAATTGAGAAACAAACTATACTGGCATACTATGCATGTACTTAGTAGAGTAGATTTATGGTATGTTACAGGATAGAAACATGGATTTTAGAGTTAGAAAGACCTGGCTTCAAATCCCAGCTCTGCCATTTGCTACCTCTGTGACTCCTTAGAATCCTCATGAAAAATGGCCACAATGATGCCTTCTAACAGTGTTAGTGTAAGGATTAAAGAGGAACTATGATAAGCATAATATGTAGGAGGTCACCGTGTTCAAAAATGGTTAGCATTTTTTCCTTCATCATTTATTTATCATTACCATGCATTATCACGGATGTTTACTGAGAGGATATGAATAACATCAATAGAAATAACAGCACTGGTTAAAATATATTTCAGTTGAAATTTGGGTTTATAGAAAAGCCCAGAACAATTCATGTTTCAGGGTGAACAAAGTTCTTCAAAACAGCTAGCATTTGGCAATAATTTAGGTCCCCTAGTTTAGGGACTACATTCCAGGTACAAATACGAATGCTTTGGGATTTGCCCCACTATCTATGCCGTATCACAGTGCGTCAGGGCTAGAAGGGCACTTAGGGAGGAAAGTAAGGCCCAAAGAGGGTAAATGATTTGCCCAGGGACAGTCTGGTTGCATCTCACCCCCACTGGTCCTTCATACCCCCTGTCTATTAATTTGTTGGCTGTTGCAGTCATAGCATACATTTCGGGGCCTCTAAATTTTATCTTTGTCTTTTAAGAAAGACACCTAACAAAGGTATCAGCCTGTTTCCTCTACTCTTCATGCTTCTCCTTGGGAGAGTCCCTGGCAACGGTCACATGCACGCGAGCCAGACGGTTCAGTACAACCTGACATCGCACTGAATTGCCAGAAAAGGATTTCATTTCATGACAGTCTATTTGATTTGTAGTCCCTGTTCCTTTCCATTTTTCTCTTCATTCATTACTCCTCCCGTGGAGAGTGGGTGGCAGATAGGAACAACTTGCCGAATTTGGTGCATTTCATTTTGTTCCCTTTTAGAAGTTCTTACAATGGTTTTCCTGAGGAAAATCAATTAACTATTGACATAAATACTATTTGGGGATCAATTATAATTCCAATTAACTGTGCCATCTGGGTGGCTTATTACCACTTCTGGGAAACATTTGTAATGGTGAGACAGGGTGCCTCCTGTCCTCATGTTTATGCATTTTCCAGTCTGTGATCTATCTTCAGACCTTGCCCCTGGACCTCCAAGATCCAAGAACTAGCCTCCTGTTGGTCACACCTTGCCCCTGGACCCCCAAGATCCAAGAACTAGCCTCCTGTTGGTTACCCCCGTCTCTATCTTCCCAGAACCATTTTCCTGGCCACTGAGGTCTTAACCACTTCTCTCCCCACTGCAAGAAGGAATATTTACTAATTGCATTATTGTATATCCCTCCCCTAAGTGCTTTCTGTGGATCATTAAACCCCTGGAGGTAGACAAGATGGCCGTCCTCAAAAAGGAGGAACCTGAATTTCCAACAAGAAAAGCACTTTGCTCACCGCCACAGAGGATTCAAACCCAGGTGTGTGTGACAAAGGCACGGCTTCTTCATCTCAACTGCTATGAGTCTCTCTCACAGCCAGGCTCCTGGCGGGCTCCGAACAGTCTTCTCATGAGGTTAACAAGCTAGAGAAACCCCACACATTTTCTGCATCTTTTACAAAATGAAGATCCCCAGGGATATTCCCCCACCACCCCACCCTGACTGGCTGAATCAGAATCACTACAGGTAAGACCCAGGAACCAGGACTTGAACACTTGTCATACTTGAAAAAGTTTGAGATCAGCCGCCCTGTGTTTTTGATGCCAACCGTCCTTTAACAAACCTTTCCTGGAGACAATGCCCTGCCCCCTGGTGGCCTAACCCAAAAGTGTGACTGCCGTAATGAGGGGTTTGAGGGAATTCTTGATGATACACTCACTGATTACCTTTTGACGGACAAATTATTTGATTGGGTTTCAGCTGCCTCTGTCTGAGTTCTGCTTACTTTATTCAGGCCCATCACACAGAAAGTACCTGAAAGCAATTGGCTTGCTGACTTGTTTCTTGTTTGTTTGTTTGTTTTGTAGCAGCTACAAAGAGAGATCGGTTTTTGTTCAATAAATGTTTGATTGTTTATTCTTTGCAGATGATACGGAGCTAAGGACAGAGCTCCTGTCCTTAGAAAGACTAGTGTAGGGGCGCCTGGGTGGCGCAGTCGGTTAAGCGTCCAACTTCAGCCAGGTTACGATCTTGCGGTCCGTGAGTTCGAGCCCCGCGTCGGGCTCTGGGCTGATGGCTCAGAGCCTGGAGCCTGTTTCTGATTCTGTGTCTCCCTCTCTCCCTGCCCCTCCCCCGTTCATGCTCTGTCTCTCTCTGTCCCAAAAATAAATAAACGTTGAAAAAAATTTTTAAATAAAGAAAGACTAGTGTATATATAGATAAGAAAATACCCAATTCTTTTCCCTAAACACACACACACACACAGACAAACACACATACACACACACACACACACAGAAAGAGAGAGAGTTTCCATGAGCTGCTTTGCTCTGCCTTCATCATTAGGATACCATGTTTGAGCTCTAGTGCTTAGCCAGTTTAAACTTGGCTTCTCACCAGCTTTTTCCTTTCTCTTAATAAGAGCTTTCAACTTTCCAGGCCATTCTCTACTCTTTTCCCTTTTCCTGGCCATAATGTCACACTCCTGTATTTATTGGACCTTTCTGCCTGTTACCAAAAATAGCGCGCATGTCACAAACGCCACATCTGCCTTTCACAGAACACATTCCCACCACCAAATCTGCTGACCCTATAATATAAGAAAAAGTAGAAGAGATCTAGTGACAAGAACAAAAAAGAGAGACCGAGTAACAGCAAGTAGAAGCCCAAAATATTTAGGAAAGAAACCCCAAAGAGCCAATCAGCTTACTCACTAAACACTTGACTAAGGACTTCCCAGTAATAATTCCCTCAATATTTTATTTATCTTAATATATAACACTTCGTTCACTCTTGTTTGCTTCCTCCCCGCCCCACCCCCAAGAAAATAACACAAGAGGAGAATCAACCCGCGCGTTGCAAACTCAAACTTACCATAGAACTTTGGTTGGCAAATCTCAGACAGTGATTCCTCCTGGTCTCCAAGCCAGGCCACATGAGGTTGCCTGCCGTCTGCTCTACATGAATTTACAGCTCCATGCAATACCACAGGACACTGACGTTCTGAAAAAGAAATTTGATCTCATCCTGATTCATACAGCCTTTCTCCTCTTTCCTGAAGGGGGATCCCGTGTGTTTATTTTAGGACCTGGGCAAACTGTCTAGTTTCAAATACCTCACAAATAAAGAGATAGGAAAAAAAAAACCCGTAACAATTCAATAATACCTATGTGATTTTCAAGCCCCAAACAAATGGGAAATCATGGCGCTTTATTTTATAATGAATCAAGTGGGGGAAGGAAACCATTTCTTATCTGGAGTCACCCCCAAATAAATGTTTCACGGGTGGCTTTTATGGGGACACTGAGGTCTCAGAGTTTCAAATGCTGCTTACTATAACCTAACCACAAAATATACTCAGCTTGTGTTTGTTTTCAGATTAATAAGTCTAATTTAATTGGAGAGAAGTTTCCTTCCGTAGTTTCTTAAAACAAAATCGAAGACTTTTGGTTTATTTAGTGCCGTCAGCTAAACCCAGACTTACCTCAGTTTTTTCTTTGAAGCAAGACAGACATCGTTTGTGTGGTCTTTTTAACAGGGAACTATGTTAGTTTTTGTCCACATAACATTCGTTTCCAGTCCTTAGGAACAATAGAGAGAGAGAGCAAATTTGCTACATGTACAGCAACCAGCATATGAATATGTATTATGGAAAATTTTCCACACACAGAGAAAACCTCATGATTTGCTCTGGAAAACAAGTCACTTCAAAGTTGTGGAAAATAGGACCTGTTCCTTCCTTTAAGGCAAACTCTGCCGCTGATACTCAATTTGGTTTTTCTGCTTGTAACCGGCTCTCCCTGAATTACTTTGAGATGTTTGTTGTGTGTGATCAGCTGAGAGTTAATATATTGTAACCTCAAAACAAAAACACCCAAACAAAAAACCCAAACCTCTTTTTCTTGGATTTGTTCATAAAGGACAGCCATTCTTAATAAAACAAGACAAGGACAAACACAAAAACCTTTTGTTTCCCAGATCACACTTGAACTGCTTAATGATCGAGTTCCTAGAAATAAAGGCAATTTTTATAGTCATAAACACATTAGAAAACATTGAAGCCTGTATCTATTGAGATAGACCTCCTTTTTTTGCCACTATCAAATATTTAAATATTATGGAGAAAGTGGTCACAACAGTTGAAATGTACCCATACAGAAGATATCTGGTTTGTCCTATGAGTTCCTTGTAATGCAACACTATTTTCTGCCAGTAACTTGTCAAGGCTTTGTATTATGTGTTTAAAACTACATACATTAAAGAAACCACCCATGTTGGCACATTCTCCCAGTCGCCTGTATGACATCCTCTAGTTCTCCTTCAGAATCTAGTCCCCATGGGTCAGCCTGTCTGCCCTAACAGCTCCTTCCATGGCTGGGGAGCCCTCTATACACTATTTGCTCTAAAGGTCATTAGGATCGACCCCAATTCCATTTCCCCAGAGTGTCTTAAGGAGGCCTGAAAGAAATCTTTCCAACATTTGCTCTGTCCCTACCTCTCCTGTAGGGCTGGAGGTGGCTGGAGGAAGGCAGGAAGACCCGTGCAGCTGTCCTCTGCGCGATGCAGGCCTGGCATGGAGCTGGGGGAGGGCACAGTGCGAGCAGCTGGAGGAAGAGAAGGAGGAGTAATTCATGTGCCACTGCAAACATGATACAATGCCAACAAAAACACCATTCTTTTTCCCAAGAAGTTCAAAGCGCTTTGCAAACATTAACTCATGAGCCCAAGTAGTCATGGAGCAAATATTCCTTTATTATGCCCTTAGGGTAACCACTGCAAGCAAAGTCAAGAGAAAAGGGACTCTCTTCGTTGTTTCATTATTCCTCAGGTATTTATTGAACACCAACTATGTGCTGGATATGAGAGGCAGAAGAACAAACAAGACAGACATGGTCTGCGCTCCTACGGCAGCAGTGGGGGGCACGAAGCACCAGACTCGGCTGCATACGCTTCTTTATGCTTTGTGTTTGTCCAAATTGTTTAATGGAATTTGTTTCATTCTTCAGAATGTCTATAATGTGCTAAGTGCTGAGCAAACACACAACAGAAAAACTTTTTAAGCTACCTGTAAATAGCATTATGACGATAGGAATTGGGAATATCAACTCTAAGTGCTTTCTTTTAAGATACCATAAACAAAGCTTTACTGGGAGCAGTCCTGTCTCTTGCCATGTTCGTGGAATTACTGTGGTCGAACAAGGAGAGTTAAGATCAGGAACATCATACCAAGCAGTTTATATAAATAATCTGGCTTTCTAAAAATGATTAATCAGATGAGCAAGCATCTTTGGTGAAGCAGAGAGCCATTATCCACAGGTCTTCTCCTGACTCCTTTTTATTTTATGTGAAAAGATGGCTGATGGGATGCAGAAAATGACTTATGCCAGTTCTGAACCCTTCTCTTCAGTCAATGGATTCCAGATATTTTAGAGTATAGGGTTATCTAAGACTAACTAGACAAGAGTCTGGTAACTGCTTTTAAAAAATGCATGACTTTCTGATGAATCAAAAGGGAGGTAAGCCTTTATGTTTTAAAGATGTTAAGTAAGGATTCTAGTCTGTCCTGGGAGTCACTAGCTCAACCCACTTTGAGGCTGAACATAGAGGCTGTTGCACTCCTCCGTCAGCAACTTACACATATTTTAAAAGTCTAGGGAATTATAGCACCACTTTAAACCCAGCCTTCCTCCCCAGCAAACACTTCCCTACTGACAGAAACTATTAGAGTTCTAATGTTGATCTGCCACTCAAGCGTATAGGTTAACACACAAACTCAGTGAGATTCAAGCCCCATATCTTAGTCCTTAAATAGGGTCTTCATTTGGCCCCAAACTGCCTTTCCAGCCTCAACCTCCCCCTCCGTTACTCTTGTCACAGCACGTATGTCTGTGACAATATCACGCTCTGCCTTTCTGCCTTGAAGGCTGCTCCCCTGCCTCCTACTCCAACACACACACACACACACACACACACACACACACACACACACACTTTGCCCACCTGGAAAATTTTTCATTCTTCAAGATTAGATGAATTCTTTTGGTTATTTCTTCCTCAACTCCCACACCGCCACCTTATCACATATTTATTTATATAGGTCTCTAAAGCTTGAATGTCTCAGGTTTTGAGATCATATTTTATTCCTTTGTATCTTCAGCAGCTAGTATTAAATTTTTGATGAAGTTAAATTTTCTACAGAACATCAATATAGCACTTATGGAGGCTGGCAAGGTGATCAATTACACTTGGTTTTACTCTTCATCTGGAAGCACAAATGGGAGGTTTTAAAATCCTTTATTAAACAGAGTTGCTAATGAAGAGAATAAAATTAATTAAATAAAATTTTCAGTTAAAATTATTTTTGATTCAAGAGCTACTATATTATCAAACACCGTTGTCATTCAGCTTTGCACCGTTTGGATGACCAGCGACTTAAGAGCTGGGACCATATGCTACTCCAGTGGTAATAATGGCACTGAAAAGAAAGGATAGGCATGCTTACGCAATTGCTGTAGGGGACAAGAAATGACTCACCCTCAACAGCAACAACAATGCTAGTGGAAACAACTTATTTCTGGTTTCAAATCAAACAGGAGGAGAACAGGAGGGAGAGGAATAGGGAAGGACCCAGAACAAAAGAAGAAAGGAGGAAAGAGAAGGATTGGATTTCTGTAAAGAATTATTCTTAGAATTCGTCGTGGCCATTTTTCTGTTTATAAAAGTGAGAAATATAGACATTCTTAGCGGTTATACAGAACATAATGATGGGCAGTTGAAGGTAAATACTACTTAGTAAAAAGTTGCTCTGTCTCCAGAGCCACTCGCAAAAAATTATTTTAGGATATCCTGCTTTCTTTCAATATGTTTAGGAAGGTTTCTTTCATTCTCTAGACTTGAAATATTGGTATCTGTTTTCTAGTTTTACCCAAAGTCAATTTTCAGAATTCACTAAGAGTCAATGATCAAACAGTGTTGCCTGGTACTTTTGTGTGAACCTCATGTGTGTATGTATACTCTTGTATGAACCTGTGCATTATATATATATATATATATGTGTGTGTGTATGTATATATATATATATATATATATATATATATATATATCACAGTTCTGGTGGGCACAGTAAAATACTTTCATATAGATGATCAGCTGGCTCCAACCTCACAACAACATTTCAAAGTGGGTTTGGCACCTGACACATGAAGAGACTTCATTTTGGAGAGATTTAGTATCTTGCGGAATTAAACTCAAGCAGTCTGATGGTACTCCCGAAGTGTTTTCTACCCCATCAGGCCATGTGAATACTTTAAAACTTATTAGAGACACAGCTTTGGTTCTTTACATTTCTTTACAAATGTCTGCACCCCCGTTTACTGAGCAAGAAGTATACACATGATAATGATTTTTTCCTGGATACCTGGAAATCCCCTAAGAAACCAGATGTCATTGAAAGGATGTGTTCTCTGATTAATTAGACCTCATCACCATGCAAGCAAATATTTGTTTTCGGATAAAATCAAAAACTTTCCATCTAATTAATCCCTTCGCAGGCCATGCACATTCATTCTTCCCGCCATATCCAGCAGAGGGCAGGATGCTCCCACCAACAGCCGGCTCACTGGAGCCACCAATCAAACCAGCACAATTACCCAGAGCAGGGTTCCCGCATAATTAGAGCAGTTATCATTTTCTCATCTGGATCTGAAAAAGAGTTCAGGCTTGAGCTGAGAACAGGGGCTGTGGGATGGAGACTGGGGAATGTCAAGGAAAGTTTTGCTTTGGAGGCTGCCCACATTTTGTTGGGATTTGATCTTCAAGGTACCTGGAAACTAGCGAGTTCCAATTATCTTCCCAGAATAGCTTGCTGAGGAGGCCACCCTGGGGGATTAATGTAAGACAGAGCGTGATCATTTGTTTCTGGTTTTAGGCTGTCTCAGGTCACAGTGGGCTATTGCGCTCACAGGCCTTGTCGGGCCCCCCCACCTCAATCCATCCTGAACCTACTAAATCCCCCTGTGTCCTTCAAAACTCCTAATGGCTCCCCACTGCATAGCCTCCTCTGTCTGACATTACTGCACATCGATATAAGAGAATGACCTCTGCTCCCTAATTCAAAACTTCCCTTTCTGTCCCTAGGTCCAGTTCTGGAACCATCTCAAGAAAATTTCTGGAAACCTTGGCCCTGCGATCATTACCAAGAAACTTTCACCAAGTGAACCAGTAGACGAAGGCTTTGTGCCAGGTCTTGGGTTTAAAAAGATATACTCCATTCTTCTAGTCCAGTTTATAGCATGGTAAATACAAAATGGAAGGGAGCAGAATGAGTCTCCAGTTCACAGGAGACAAACTTCTAGCCCAGAGTTTTCAAACTATGGTCAAAAAGTTTGTCAACTGTACCTCAAAGGCTCCCAGAGTGGAGTGGCGACTAGGAGTGTGGTGGTCACTTGGGAAGGCTCTGCATTATTCCTCAGTCCACTCCTCTCTCCTCCCCTCCCTTCCCCCAACCAGATGAGAGCAGTTCCATTTTTACCTGTATTATTTATGTACACCCCTGTGTATTATATGATTTCTTTTTAGAAAAGGAGCCTGTAAACATAAGCAAACAATGTGTTCATCAGTAATTACAAAACAAGATAAACGTTAAAAACAGCATGAAAATCATTGCTCAAAACTTTAAAGGCCTTTCTTTTTCTATTTTTTGAGGGGCGGGGGGAGAGACAGAGAGAGGGGGGACAGAGGGTCTGAAGTGGACTCTACTCTGACAGCAGCTAGCTTGATGCGGGGTTCAAACTCATGAAGGACTTCGACCTGAGCCAAAGTTGGATCCTCAATCGATGGAGCCATCCAGGTGCCCCCAAAGACATTTCTTTATTGTTTAAGTAACCTTGCCTGGAAAGAAAGAAAGACCGGAGGTGGATTGGAAGCTGGAGGGTGAAAGAACGGGCACTTGCATACTTACATCTAGTCTCCAAAGCCAGAGATGCTTCCCAATAAATATAGGGCTTGCATTGAGCCTGAAGGAAGAGAGGCATTAAATAAAGGAATGGAGCATTCAGTCACTTGTGAACAGAGCATTCCAACCAGTGGTGGGTACTCCAGAGCAAAGGTGAGAGACAAAGGTGCTTGCAGGGGCTTGCTCAGCAAAGAAAGACTAAGGTTATGGTTTTCTGCATGTTTATTGAACAATGTATTCAGCACTGGGACAGAGTGGTGGATGAGATAGATGGGCACCTATCTGTGTTCATGGAGCTTATATTCTAGTAGGGGAAACAGACATGTGACTGTAATTTGATAAATGCTATGCTGGAAAAGTACAGGGTGCCACAAGATCATTCTTAAACTCTGTGACTTGTACCACCTCCTGGATTATGCATTTGTCCCCATCACTTCAATTACTCAAGGAATCACCTATTCTAATAGCACCGAGTCCTGCCTGGCTCTCCAAAGAGCCTCCCCCAACCCCCAAACAAGACAAAATCAAGTATGTCCTCTCAGTCACCTCCAATCTGGGACTGGTCCTCAGTCACTGTCTCTTTGTCTTTCGTGACCTTGATATTTTTTAAGAGTAGGGGTCAGTTGTTTTGTAAAATGTTCTTCAATTTAGGTTTGTCTGGTGTTTCTTCATGATTAAATGGAAGTTATGTATTTTTGACAAGAAATTGCAGAAATAGCATCATACCCTCAGGGCATCCTGTCAGGAAGTCCAGGATGTCAATGTGTCACATTATTGGCGACGTTAATTTTTATTACTTGGTTGGATAGTGTCTGCCAAGTTTCTCCACTGTAAGGATACTACTTTTTCTTTGTAATTAGCATCTTGTGGTGAGATATTCTGAGATTATGCAAATATCTTGTTTCTAATTATATGTTTACCCACTAATTTTAGCATCCATTGAGGCTTCCCTAAAACAATTATTACAGTGGCATTTGCCAAATGGTGATTTTATATTTCCACTATTCATTTTACATTTACTCATTGCAATTCTACTGTAAGGAAAACCAGTCCTTTCTTTTGTGTTTATTTAGTTACTTGTTCAATTATCTGTTTTATCCATACAGACTTGGATATTTATTTTATCCTATGAATTATAATCCAATATTCCCAGTTTTGGCAATTGGGAGCTACTTCAGGTTGGTATCTAATCTTTTCATTAAGCTTCCACCCCTCTTCAACGTTTACTTTCTAGTACCACAACATGATCCAGACTTTCTTCGTGTTTTCTGTGCTCAGCCTTGGACTCAGCTATTTTATTGAAAAATAGTGCTTAAAAAACCAAGGCTAGGGCATTAGGTATATTCATTGTTGAGGTGTCATTGTTTCTAGGTCTTCTAAGTGAACCAGAGCAAGGAAATATATACATGCATACACACACAAATACATGCACACCTGTATCTATCTCTGCATCTACCTCTCTCTATATATGTATTGAAAACCAGTAGTTAAATCTTATCTCTATGATCCTTATCCACAGGGTTCATTCTAGCCTTCCCTCTTTCCTCATTTGTAACTCCTTTGGACAGTAATAAATTGGCCCTCACTATCCACAGTTTATTTACTTCTTTATTCAATTTTAGAGTATACGTAGTTACAGAATTACTAATACAAACCTCTGATGAAAATAAATTTACTAACAAGAGGGCAATATTTGTGTCTTTGGCCTTGTAGACCATGTTCAAAGTACTGTTTTCCAATATTAGGCTTATCTTCTTTTATATCTCATTTGTTAGAGTTGTGGTATTTATTTCTAGCAGTTAGATTCATTGGTCACCATGTGTATTCTCTTTGCCCCCCCCCCACATCTTGATGGATATTAATTATCTATTTTTTAATATGTGAAACACCACTTGGTCCTAAAAGTCAGAACTATACAAGATGGTGGGCTTAGAAGTGTGCCCCCATGCATGCTTTCTACCCACTCTTACTCCCACATCCTTTCCACTCCATTCCCACTTACCTCTGTAGATAATCCATCACTTTAGTGTATAATTTATTCTTCCCATATTCCTTTTTGCCCAAATGAGAAGAGGTATGTATATATTTTTATATCTCCTTTATTTTTACTTGAAGGGTACCCTACTATTGATATATGTATTTTTCTTTCACATAAAAAATATATTCTGGATATCACTGAACGTTGGTTTGGAAAGGTATTCTTCATTTTTTTTTACAGCTGCATAATACTCTCTATTGTGTGGATGAACCATAGTTTATTCTACTACCCTCTTATGTATGAGTATTTAAGTGTTTTTCCATATTTTGCATTCACAAACAGTGCTCCAATGAATAGCACTGTGTATGTTGTTTGTATTGCTGTCTTCAGAGTAACTTTCTGGAAACAGGATTGAGTCAGAAGGGAAATGCATATGTACCTTTGTTAGTTATTGCTAAATCTTCGTGGGGAGATTTTCGTACCTAATGATGTCCAAGCCCTACCCCAGAGGTTCTGACATAACTGACTGAAAGATGGCACCAAGCATTGGTGTCATTTTTTACACTTTTTCTCACTTTATTGAGGTATAATTTGCACCATAAATTCACCCACTGTAAGTATACAATTCAATAATTTTTTAAGTAAATTTCTAGTGTTGGTATGTTTTTAAAGCTAATGGAAATCAAGTTTAAGACCACTGAACTGGTACACGATTGTTGGTACCACATGGTACCACATGGTGTCACTATTCAAGGCACATTGTGCTGCTTGGAGGCTCTGGGCTTTTCTTATACGACAGCGCCCCTGCTGGTTTAGATCCAGTGGAACCTGTTTCACACTGAACAAAAGCATGTAGCCCCAAATCAGTCCTTATTCTTCAAAGCAGAATTAGAATCACTGGGCTCTAAACATTGCATTGGAGGGAGCTTCCAGTCAAAGTTACACACTTATGCAAAGCAACTTTCCTCCAGTAGACTCTCGTGCTGTGAAACTGTGTCATGAAACCAGACTTCACTTGTGACTTCTTTAAAGGTGTTCTCTCTTTTAAATTTTTTAAATGTTTATTTATTTTTGAGAGAGAGAGAGAGAGAGAGAGAGAGAGCAGAGGAGGAGCAGAGAGACAGAGGGAGACACAGAATCCGAAGCAGGCTCCAGGCTCTGACCTGTCCACACAGAGTCTGACACAGGGCTCAAACACACAAACTATGAGGTCATGACCTGAGCTGAAGTCAGATACTTAGCCAATTGAGCCACCCAGGCAACCCCAAAAAATGTTCTCTTATTCATGCCAATTAGTCCCTTCTGTCCCAGCAACCAGCTGAAGCATAACTCTAAATGAATGAGAAGCCAACATAAATTTTAAATAATTCCCATATGAGACAACTCTTTGGATGTCTTCCTTAAGAAGCACTCATACAGTTCCATATAAGAAGGGTGTAACCAGCATAGACCCAGTCTGGGAAATGGTGGGAATGGTTTTCTTAGGCAGGCGATATCTGAACAGAGCTTTAGTTGATGACTCCTAATTAATCTGGTGAAACACAGAGAGGTAAAGGAGTACACATCCCATGCAAAGCAAGCAGCTTGTGTGGAGAACCAGTAGGAGGAAAGGACAGGAAGGCTAGCATGACTGATGCATGGAGAGGTTATGGGGGAATATGTTACCAGACTAGATGGGTAGACCTGAGCCAGATCTTTCAGACCCTTTCAAGCCTGAATGATTTTGCTCCTAATCTTCAAATCAGCAGAGACCCACTCAAACATTTTAAGCGCTGGATTAGAAGAAGGTAAGGGGGAATTGCGTGATCATATTTACTGAGAAAAGTTCACTGTGACAGCAGCAAAGAAAACAAACTGACGAAAGTAGCTACTAGAAGACCAACTAGGAAACAAATGCTCTGAAACAGAAAGAAATGATTTTTTTTAAAAATCTGGCTGGTGACTGGAAAATAGTGCTAATATTGGGGAAAAACAATAGATTGACAGGACTTAATGATTGGTTAACTCTGGCACTGAGAGAGAGAAGGTATCAAGGATGACTCAAGTGAACAGACTATACCACCCACTCCTCCTGATTGTAGTCATCTCTGGTTCATCCCTCATTACTCCTCATCATTCTTTTGAAACATTTAGCTCCTCACTCTCTGTCATTCTCACCATCCTGTGATAATTCTCGATGATTTCAATGTATAAGCAGATAATCCTTCCATTACTTTGATTGTTTGGCTCCTTGATTTCCTCTTCAATCATTTTGTATTCTGTGCTACCTTAGCCACTGATGCCCATGGACATATACTTGACTTTTCACTAGTATTAATTGAAATCCCTCCAGAGTTTTATTTGTAAAGCCCCCTTCTGGTACTCCAACTTCAATAATCCTTAGACCCCACTGGGCCTTGTCTATTGATCCTACCAAGATCACACTGTCTCTCATTCCATTCTGTGCTCATTTTCATTACTATGCAAGTTAAATTCCAGAACCAATCATTCCAATCACTCTTTCTTGTATCCTCAACTCACTTACCACCCCCCCCCAATCTGTGGAATCTCTTGGCCAAGCCACCATTATGACAGTTAAATAATGTCCTTTGACGTTGAGTAAAAATAAGGTGAATAAAGACACCTTGTGTTCTCATCTTAAGATCCCATCTCCTTCCTTCTCTCTACTCTATAAGCTGACCTATAGGGACTACATGTACAGTACTCTCATGCCCTTTGGCTTTCAAATGGTCCAAGCAATGGAGAGGCCCAGCAGGAAATGGAAAGGATAGAAGATAATTGATTTCTATCTGGTTTCATCCCTGCAAGCTCACCAAAGGTTGTTTGTGTCCCTATATGAAGTCAGTTCACTGGCCTGCTGTAGGGAACTCACTCTCCCAAATTTTGGAAAACTCTGCTCCCACCCTGGCCTTCCCCTCTAGAGATGTTAGTAGCTCTACTTCTGGTAAACCTGGGTTCCTACATATCTCTGTAGTTCAAGTGCACCTTACCTACAATTTTTTTATTACATTTATTGTTCAGATATATTGACATAGTGAAATGCCATGAGCCAATCAACTTTGATAAATGTATGTACCTGGAAATTCCACATTCTAATCAAGATATAGAACATTTCCATCTCATCAGAAAGTTTTCTCATGACCCTTTCCAGTCAGTGTACTCTCTGCCACGGCAAGAACTGGTCTGATTTCTATCATTACAGAATACATTTGATTATTTTAAACTTACATAAATTGAATCATATAGTTTTTATTCTTTTGTGTCTTGAGTCTTGCTCTCAACATGATGTCTATGAGATATATCACATAGTTGAATCTTTAATATGCCTCCTTTCACCGTCTTATTCCATTGTATGAATATACTACAATTGATCTCTTCTAATCATGGACATTCTAGTGGTTTCTAGCTATTGGCTTTTATACATAAAGACGGTATGAGTACACTTGTACAATCTTTTTGTGGGCACATGTTTTCATTTTTCCCAGACAATTAAAGAGGAATGGAAATGATGATTCTTAGGGAAAATCTATTGTTTATCTTTTTAAAGAAATTACCAGTTTTTCAGAATGACTGAATGATTTTATATTCCACAAACAATGTGTGATAGCTCCAATTACTTCATAGTTTTGCAACATTTGGGGTTGTTATATTATCTCTATGTTTATAGATATTTTACAGAGTGTTTAGTAGTATCTCATTGTAGCTTTAACTTGCATTTCTAATATTGAGTATCTCCTCATCCACTTTTTAACCATTTGTTAATATTCTTCTGTGATGTGTTCTAATTTTTTTGTCCAGTGGGGAGATGAGTATTTAGCTTCTCATAATTGAATTATAAGAATTCTTTTTATATTCTCAAAACAAGAATTTTTATATTCTCAAAACGAGGCCTTTGTGCATATATATTTTGCCAATATTTTCTTCTATTTAATGTCTTGTCTTTTCATTTTCTGTTGATTAGAGGATAGAATTGTATCAATGTTAATTTCTTATTTGGATCATCGTACTCTGGTTATCTAGGAGAATGTCCTTGTGTTTAGGAGATACATATTTAAGTAGGTAAAGGTAAAGAAGCATCATGTCTGCCATATATATGAAAGAGAGTGATATAACAAATGTAAAACATTAACATGAGGAAACTAAATAAAGGGTAATCAGGAATTCTTTATACTAGCAATGTTTCTGTAAGTCTGGTTTTTTCAACATAAAGTTAAAAAAATATATTTTATAAGGGGCACCTGGGTGGCTTAGTTGGTTAAGTGTCCAACTCTTGCATTTGGCTCAGGTTCATGAGATCGAGCCCTGCACTGGGCTCTGTGCTGAGAGCACGGAGCCTGCTTGGGATTCTCTCACTCCCACTCTGTCTCTATCTCTGCCCCTCCCTTGCTTGTGCTCTCTCTTTCTCTCTCAAAATAAATAAATATTGAAAAAATAATTTATGATATCAAAAAATCATAGGAAGAAAGGATTTTAATAGGAAAGATAATGTTTTTTACTGAATATTTGTGTCTTCCCCAAATGCATTTATTGAAGCTCTAACATCAATGCGATGATATTAGAAGGCAGGGCCTTTGGGAGGTAATTCGGTTTAGACGAGGTCACGAGGGTGGAGGCCCCAAACTGGGATTAATGCCCTTATAAGAAGAGGAAGGGAAACCAGAGCTTCCAGCGAGAAGGCAGCTGTCTGTAAACCAGGAAAAGAGCCCTCATCAGACACTGAATCTCCCAGCACTTTAATGTTTGACTTCTCAGCCCCCAGAATCATGAAAAATAATGTTTTGTTTTTAAACTATTCACTCTATGGTAATTTGTCAGGGCAGCCCAAACAAAGACAGAAAGATTCATCAAACTTATGGGCTAATGGAAACTCAATTTATTTAGAAACTGATGTATGTTGGAAAGGTACGTAGAAGGTAAGTGGTAGAAACCTTAAATGTCATACTAAAGGTAGTTAATTGTATTCCTGAGAGCAACTGGGATAAATTAACAGTTGTTGAACATTGGTAAAACAAATATGATGGACTATTTTAGTAATATTAATCTGGAAAAAATTCTTGGGAAAACAAGAGGCTAGTTGGAGACATCACTTAATGAATAATTGCCAGCCCAGCAAATGAAAATTTGGACTTAAGTGGTAATGAAAGTAGAAAATCAGGGATAGACATGAAAAGAATTATGGTGCATGAGCTCTGAATGGGCCGTAGAAATCTATAATTTTCAAATCTCTCCAGAAAATTCTGATTCACAGCCAGCCATGGGAACTTTGAGACTAGAATAGGTACTGGCACCCTAAAGTGACATTAATTGAGACATAATGTCAATTATGGGAACCAGATTGAAGCTAAAGAAAGCGGAAAGTTACTATAATAAAATTGTGGGTTTAATTATTTTAAGACAGGACACTTAAACAAAATAAAAATTCAAAGTACTAAATCCAAAGGAAATGTAATGAAATTAACAACTTTGTATTGAGCCAGATATATGGATGGGACTGTTCAATATTGTTTAGGTTCATATAGTGTCACATATTGATTAAATTATAATGCCTTTAAGTTGTTTTTAATTTTTTTTTGGGGGGGGGACACTATCAATGAATAAAAACATGTGTGATACAATACAAGCTCTATTTACTCCCATTCCCTTTCATCTCCCTCATTATCCTGAGCTGTAAAAACCTCTCTTGAATATTTCCTAAGGAGTGAATCAAGTGCCTGTTCAGAAGACCTTGCAGTTACACACTTAATTCTCTGTAATTTCTACCTCATGAGCCTTTACAGGTCAACATAAATGCTTTTGTCAGACAAAATGGAATAAAGTCACCCTGCCAAAGTCAAAGGAACAGCATATACCATTTTCTTTCTTTCTTCCTTCCTTTTCCTTTGTTTCTTTCTTTTTTCTTTCTTTCTTCTTTCTTTCTTTCTTTCTTTCTTTCTTTCTTTCTTTCTTTCCTTGTTTCTTCTATCTTTCTCTCATAGGATATAAGATCCTATCTTATAGGATATAAATAATTACTAATAGTGAATATATTTCTAAGAAAATGAAGTTTGGCTAACCCAGAGATTAAATACACAAGCAGATAATGACATTAAATGAGAGCCAAACTAATAAAGCACTTGCTACATTAAAGGAAATAAGTAAATAGCAGCCTCCTCTCCCACCCAACTCCATCCACTATTGGAGGAGGATAAGAAGTGGAAAAAAAAATTGTCACAATTTGAAAATAAAGTTCATTTGTGCTTGCTGCCAATCTCAGGTCTCTCCCCAGGCAATAATTAGTTTCTGTTGGGTCCTGTTGGGATATGGAGTTTTTTCCAAAAGGGGTGCAGAGAGGTTACAAAGTAGCTTTCAGGAATATTTTTTGCTTATTGTGGGTGGAAATAGAGAGTAGGCAAAGAACTCTGGGAACAAAATTGTCTCTCCCACAACTTCTAACATTTAAAGATTCATAGTAGTTAATGAGCTGTTCTTTTAAGGTGCAAAGGTCTCATAGGGTTAAGCCTCATTTGCACCTGGGTGTCATTAAACAAATAATCTTTTTTAGCTAAAATTCACGGCAGAATTTAAGGGGAGGAGATGTGAAAAGCCTTTTGGAGAAGTAGGGGAAATGGCAGATCCAGACACCTAGAGGCTCTGAGGGCAGTGAGTATCTGAAACTCAGGGAAAAGATGGCAGGTGGCAGTATGCTTTCAAAGGAAAAAGGGTTAATGGCCAAATTCAGCGCAGACATTTTGATCAGAAGTCAGAGAGAATGAATGTGTACTACTCATATTCCAGCAAGACTTAGAGATGACTACATTAAGACATTCAGACCCATAACAATTGTTTTTCTTTTTTCGATACAAAAATTATAATCACTACAACAATTTTGCAAGACAGATATTATAGATAGCATCATTTCCCAATTTAGGAAACTTGCCCACAGAGAAATTGTGTGGCTTTCTCAAGGTCACAACAAAGCTCATAAATATAAGGGCAGAATTTGACCATAAATTTTCTTGACTGAAAAGTGTGCCTTGTTTTCAAGGAAGGCCTGTATACACTTGGCAAGCTACAAATCTCTTCTTTCTGCTGGGCTCAGTCTTCTCAGGCTAGAGCTTAATGGACTTTTTAGTTCAACTCAGTGTCTTTCTGGTCAGCCTATGCCTTTCCCCAGAATTGGGTCAAAGAGTGGAAAGAATTCACACTGTGGATTCATGTACCCTGGGATTCACAGCTCAGCTCTCCCACTTACACACTATGTGACTTTTGGTATATTTCTTCATCCGTAAAATAGATGATAATACCTAGCTTACAGTATTCTCGGTGTTCATCTGAGTTATTTATTGCTGCATAACAATCACCTCATAATCTAGTGGTTTAAAATTTGGTGTTTATTTTGCTCATAATTCTGTAAGCTGATCAAAGTCTGGTAAGGATAACTCATCTCTGCTCCACTCAGTGTCAGCTACGGAGCTTGAAGCCTGGGGAAACGTAAAGGTTCCATTACTCACAAGTCTGGCAATTGATTCTTGGTGCTGCCTGATACCATAGCTGGTGCTGTCAGCCAGAACATCTATACGTGGCCTATCCATGTAGTTTGGCTTTCCTCCCAACATGGGATTCCAAAGGTCAACATTCCAAGAGAACAAAGTTAGGTGGAAGCTCTATTCCTTTTTATGTCCTGGCCACAGCATCACTTTTGCAGCATTTTATTCACTGATATACTCACTAAGTAGACCCAGGTTTTAGGAGATGGGGCATGCATTCCATTGAGAGGAGTGATAGCAACCTCCCGAAAGAGCATTTGGAACCAAAAGTATTATGGAGGCTGTTCTTGGAAACTAAAATCTGCCACAATGCACTTTTAGGCCATAACAATTCACATCTCTTCAATATGCAAAGTATACCCACTTTCAGGGCACCTCGGTGGCTCAGTTGGTTGAGCATCTGACTATTGATTTTGGCTCTGGCCATGGTTTGGAGTCCTACTTTCAGCTCCACATGGAGCCTGCTTATCATTCTTTCTCTCCCTCTGCCCCTCTCCCCGCCCCCCACTTGTGCACACATGCTCTCTCTCTCTCTCAAATAAAATAAATAAAATAAAATAAAATAAAATAAAATAAAATAAAATAAAATAAACAGATTCACTTTCTTTGCCATGATCCCTCTCTCAAGCTCATCAGGCATCGGCTTGAGATCCTGGATTTTGTCAACTAAATCAGATGAAGTTCTTTGGGTGTGGTTCCTTGGGTTTAGCCTTGACTGCCATTCCTCTGGATCTGCAGATGATTCCTCTATTCCACACACACCTGACAAACAATGATGTGATAGATGGGGAAAACTATTAAATGTACTCACATTCAAAAAGAAGAAACAGGATGAAACACAGCTGTCTGGTTCATTCCAAAATACAACCAGAAATGGTTATCAGTTCCTTGACCAGGGCTCAGTCTTACCACCTAAGAGTTCTCCAGGGCTCCTTTTGCTCTGTCTTTGGGTTCTCTCAACCCGCTGTCCTATCTTTTCTATTCCATAAAAACGTAGATCATCTTTGTAGTTGAATGATTTTCTTAGTCTGCTTTCTGCCCATAGATTTTTTTGGAATACAAAGCCCTCTTAATTGTGTACAGTCTTTATCCTTTTCAGTACAAGAAGAGAAAATTCCTTTAAACAATTTGTGGGTTTCTTATGAATCACTTTACAATCCACCCCAGTACACAAAGTAATATGTCCAAATATCACTAAGATAAGCCTTTTTTCTAACTTGGGATTTCTTTAAAGGCACCTACCTTATGATTCTTAGAAACCCTATTGTTTTATGTAAGGGATCTGTGAAGCATCCCTTAAGATCCTTAGGGGTACTTCTGTCTATTTGAAGTGGTCTATAAGACACTATCTTAAAATTTTATGAGGTTTTAACAAATGGTTTTAAATTTAGACCATGTTTTCCTGACAGCACCCTGGATTTGATCTCTGCTCAGAAGCCACATCTTAATTTTAGCATCATTTGCCATCTGGAGAGGCTGGGAATGAGAAACGGTTTTCTTTTCCAACCCAGCATGTCCTGGAGACTTTATATATAACAGTTCTTTCTTTAGCTCATCTCTCTTCCTTACATTTTACTACAGGCAGCTAGAAACAGACAGGTGGCAAAGCATTCTCAACCCTCTTTCTGCAAATCTTCTTAGCTGCAAAATAGGTATGTTTCTTATTTTCCACCTTACTGCAGGAGACAATGTTGCTAAACTTTCTGTCACCAAATCACAAGAGTCTCCTCTTCTCCACCTTCCAATGCCATTTTCCACTCTTTCTTTTAAGTCTTCACCAACATCCTTTTTAGGTCCATGAGGCTTCATATAATGGTCTCTTTGACCCCTTTAAGATTTCACTGACACTTTTAAAGATCCTTCCCATTTCTGCCTGCCTCCTGGTCCTAAAGCTGCCGCCACATAACTTAGGTTTAACTCTGTCCACACTTTACTTCTTAAAATTGAAATGTGTTCCGGTTATGCACTGCTGCTTATAAAAGCACCCTAAAACTTAATGGCCTAAAATAATGATATTTATTTTGCTCAGAAATCTTCAGTTTGAGGAATACCCTGTGGGATTGCTCATCTCTGTTCAGTTCAGCCTTAGCAGGGGCATCTCAAAGACTAAGGACTGAATTAACATTTCACCTCTGCTCCATGATGGGCTTGGTAACTTACCTGGTAGACCTAAAGTTTATGAATGGCTCTCAGACAGGATCCTGAAATCATCTGAGGGCTTCTTAACTCATATGTATGATGGTTGATACTGGCTGTTGGCTGAGATCTTTACTGGAGCTGTTGGTCAAAACTTCTATGCATGACCTTTCCACGTGTCCTTAACTTCCACCATGTAGCTGAATTCCAAGAGTGAACATTTTGAGAAAAATAGTGAGCCAGAAATAATATGTATTGCCTTTCAAGACTTTGACTCAAAAGTCATGTAGGTCCCTTCTGCTGTAGTCTTTTCGTTGAGGCAGTATGTTGGCCCTAAGTTCAAGTGGCAGAAAGAAAGATTCCATAGACAGGACTGTGACAAGTTTCTGGAAGGGCATGCGAGACTAAAACATATTATTGCCACCATTTTTGGAAACATACAGTATGCCTCAAAAGAGTTAAACCAAGTAAGCATGCCTGGGTGGCTCAGTTGGTTAAGTGTCTGACTCATGGTTTCGGCTCAGGTTATGATCTCATAGTTTGTAAGTTGAAGCCCCACATTGGGCTCCAAGCTGACATGTGGAGCCTGCTTGGGAATCTCTCTCTCCATCTCTCTCTACCCTTCCCCTGCTCACTCTCTCTGTCTCTCTCTCAAAAATAAGTAAACTTAAAAAAAAAGAGTTAGACAAAATAATTTACATCAAAAAGTATATGTTCAACACATGGCAGGTTCCCAGTCTCAAAATATATATATATATTTCTCTTCTATCTTCACCCCAAATACTGCCTGAACATGGGGTATATTCATGATCATTAAAGATAATTCGGATTGAATGTAAAAGCTAGTCAGTATATATCTGTGCACATATATTTTTTTGATGTGGAGAAGACCCATTAGATTCTTAAAATATCAATGACCAGGAAAAACGTGAATAAAAACTACTGCTATGGTCTGTATCATACATACACTAGAGTACACTATAAAAAAAAAAAATATATATATATATATATATAGGAAAAGGGACCTATCTCCTGTGTGTGGAAGGTCAATTTTACACATGTTTCCTATGGAGAAATTAGCAGAAGGAGAAAGGAGCATTGATGCAAAAATATTTACATTTTCTATCATTTTATAATCCAATCAATATGCATTGCATATTTTTAAGCAAACACATATTGTCTGTTTGTTCCATCCTGCCCTTAAATAAGGTCTCTCAACTGAAAATGAAATCAATTTGCAGTAATTCAGTATTCCTATTTCATTAGAGTGGGTACCAAAGTAGGTAGATTATGGTAGTTGTGAAAGCCACTGACGACAGTGTCAGCCTGCCCTGGAGTTGTTTTTTTTTTTTTTTTCAAATTTCAATAAACAAGCTCTGGTTTCATGAATCTATCCTCAGAAGACTTTAAGCTAAATTTATGTGGATTATGACTCAGAGGTGGCCAAGCCATTTGAAGGAGGAACTAATGAAAGAAAATTATTTTCCTCTTCTATACCAATCCTTACCACTGTAATTCCCATTATCTACCCCTTCTTGAGTAACAAAGAACAGGAAATGAAAGAATACACACAACCGGAAAAGAAAAGAAGAAAAAGTGGTAGTCATTACAGGGGAGCATAAGTGCCACATTAAGAACCACGTCACATACTATGTGACTTTTAGCATATTTCTTCACCTGTAAAATAGGTGATCATACCTAGCTTACAGTATTCTTGGTGTTCATTTTAGTTATTTATTGCTGCATAACAATCCCTCATAATCTAGTGGCTTAAAATTTTGATATTTATTTTGCTCATGATTCTGTAAGCTGATTAAGTCTGGTAAGGACAACTCATCTCTGCTCCACTCAGTGTCAGCTAGGGAGCTTAAAGCCTGGGGACAAAATCCTGTAAAGGCTCCTCACCATTCTCAAGGAGAAAAAAAAGTGATAACTGTCAGAAATAAGATAGAAGTATCAAAAGTATATATAATTACCTACATTCATTTAGAATAATAATCAGTGGTTTTGTTTTAGAGTTCTGTAAAAGTTGCAAATTTGGAGAGAACTAACACAAAAGATCCAAGTAATATAGGTACCATACAAAATATTATGTTCAAGCTATGTCTATGATGAAATTGAACATTGCAGGTACAATTCTGAAGATGTTTGCACTGCATACAAGTAGTCCATTCTTCTAAAGTTATTATCATTCAGGGGTGCTTGGGTGGCTCAGTCGGTTAAGCGGCGAACTCTTGGTTTCACCTCAGGTCATGATCTCATGGTGCGTGGGTTCGAGCCCTGTGTTGGGCTCTGTGCTGCCAGTGCAGAGCCTGCTTGGGATTATCTCTCTCTCTCTGTCTCTCTGTCTCTCTGTCTCTCTGTCTCCCTTTCTCTACTGCTCCCTCATTTGTGCTCTCTCTCTCTCAAAACAAATAAATAAACTTTACAAAAAAGTTAGTATCATTCACTATCCCCCCTCATCTGTTTATACCAACCCCTCAATATGAACAAATAATCATGAAGCTCTTGTGACCTTTCTCCTTGTCCCCTAGTCACTCTTTATATTACAAACACATATTAATAAATTGAACACTTCCAAAATTTTACATTAGGTACTGGTTCTGTTGCATTTGACCTGATTTAGTTTTAATAGACTGAGTACATGGACTAGATAAGCTGGATAAATAATTGGAAAAACAAATAAAATACATTAGGAACTTTAAAAAAAAATAAAGACTCTTCTGCTTCCATCCATAACAGTATCTGGTACTATAATTGCTTTCCTGCCATAAACAGCTGAAATTCTGAAATGGATGAAATATATGTGCAATATATGTGTGAAATATACATGAGATATATACACGAAATATATATACATGAGATACATATGCATATACATATATATCAAACTTACAACAATAGGAAGCAGCACCGGATTATAATCCATAAAACAAGGGAAACACATGAAACAAGCATCCCCATTAGGATCTTTTCCTACATACACTCCTTGGAGGAGGGTGAGAAAGGAGGAACCAAGCTAAATATGGCAGTCTGGTTGAGTTGAGGAGACAGAGTCTGGAGTTTGAGAAAGCTAAGATAACTTGTATTTGCAGAACAAGGGGGAGTTTTACAGAGAAATAGTTTCCAAAGTCTCCACTGAGGGACCTTTGATTCTTTTGCTAAGTGCTAAGTTGTGCTACTTGAGGTGCATCTTCGTGAGACAAGGCAAAGAACACTTATTGAGAAGCTGTAAACTGCACAATTTACAGAGTTGACACAGGTCTGGGATATGTTTGAGTATTAATCAGGCGTAATATGAAAAGATTGAAACCTGGGGCACTCAGTTAAAATCCTAAGAGAGTCCCACCTGTCCAGTATGGTTAAACTAGCTCTAGGATTAGGCTACTCTAGACCCACCCTAACAACGGTTAAAATGACAAGACCTAAAAGAATAAAATTATTCCTCAAGCCTTTTCAATGCCTTCTAAATCAAACTTCCAATCTCCAAAAAAAAAATGACAATAAAATCCAGACACTCAATAATATAAACTTTATGATGTCTAGCATCTAATAAAAAATTACTAGGCATGCAAATAAGGAAAATATGATCCATAAACAAGAGAAAAAGCAATTAAAAAACAGGCCTAGAGGAAGACAAAGACTTTATCACAGTATTATAAACACACTTAAGGACTACAAGTACATACGAAAATAGTGAGAAGAGATATGGTATTTAAAAAGATCTAAATAATACTTCTAGTGGTGAAAAAGACAATATCTGAAATGAAAATTTCACCAGAAGAATGAATCAGGAGATAGAAAAAATGCAAAACAAAGGAATAATGAACTTGAAGTCACAAGAAATCAAAATAAATCAAGTTGAAGCACAGAGAGAAAAAACCAGCAGAAAAAATGAACCGAGTTTCTACTCAGTTACCAACAAAGCAACGCCAAGATGTCTAATACACATGTATTTGAAGCTCTCTATAAAAGAGAAGACAGTTTATGTGGCAGAAAAATTCTGAAGAAATTGTGGGAATTAGCAATTTTCCAGATTTGATGAAAATTGTACATACACAGATCCAAGAAATTCAATGAAACAAAAGTAGAATGAAAACTAAGAACTACACCAAGGCCCATCATAATCTGATTGCCGAAGACCTGTGAAAAGAGAAAATCGTAGGACAAGAGCAAAAGGCCACAACACACAAAGAGGAAGATAAGAATTAGCACTGACCTTCTCATCAGAAACAACGCAAATGGGAAGATAAGGAAACAATGACTTTAAAGTGCTGACAAGAAACACTCACAAACAAAATAAGAAATCCTGCTAATTTAGAATTCTATGTCCAGTGAAAACATTCTTCAGAGGTGAAAGGTATTTTCAGATTAACAAAAGCTGAGAAAGGAAACTGAATGCTGTACAAGGAATGTTAGGAAAACTTGACTGAATAGTATCAGATTAAAAATCAGGTCTACACACACAAAAATGACGATATCGAAAATATGATGGAAAATAGTCCTTATTTATGGGGAGCCTGGGTGGCTCAGTCAGTTGGGTGTCTGACTTCGGCTCAGGTCATGATCTCACAGGTCACGGGTTTGAGCCCTGAATCAGGCTCTGTGCTGATAGCTCTGAGCCTGGAGCCTGATTCACATTCTGTGTCTCCCTCTCTCTCTGCCCCTCCCCTGTTCACACTCTGTCTCTGTCTCTCAAAAATGAATAAATAATAATAATAATAATAATAAAGAAAAGAATCTTCATTTAAAATTGTTTAAATCAATTTCATGATTTAAAATATATTTGACAATTTAAAGCAAAAATTAAATCAATGTATTGTAAAATTATACCATATATATAAATAAATCGCACAACAAAAAAACGCAAAGGACAGGAGGGAGAAAATGAAAATTTGTAAACTGTAAATGTGATGTGATGGTATTCAAGGTAGATCAGGATAAATTAAACATGTCCTAAACTATATAAGGTCATTCGTGAGCATAGAGAAGGCAGATAGAAGAGGAATGAGGAAAAGGTCCACTGTGGTGGATAGGGTAAGTGAATGGGCGGAAAGCAGATGGGGACAGACAGTGATACCTTGTACAAAAGTTTGTTTCAGGAAGGAGAGAAGAAATAAAGAAGTAGCCAAGCCTATGAATTTTTGAATGTCATCTTCCTACCTGATTGTAAATTGGGGGCATTTACTAAGTACTTCGTAGCAAATGGATTCTCAGTAAGAAGTTCATGATATTACCCATGTATTTCTGGTAAAGGAAAAGCTGACTTAGAGAAAAATGCATTTCATGAACTAGTTCATGTATTATATAAAAGCAAAGATGTCGATTGCAGTATAGAATTGAAATGTGTTTTTGCCTTCTTGCTTTTGCTCTGTACAGAAAACTAGACTCTTTTTCCTTGTTCTGGTTCGCTTATATCTCTGTGTCACCTTGTGTTTTACCATTTGAAAAAAAAAAAAGGCGAACTCAGCAGTTCCTTTTTCTTAAACTGCTTCAGTAACCAGCAGTTGCCACATTAAAAGCTTCAGCTGGAAGATTATAAAAATAGCTTAATGCTTCCTAGCAGGTAACTACTTTTGAACCAATTCTCCTTTTGGGGATGGAGTGAGGTCAAATCAAATGGCCAAGGAAGGACGGGCTATGAGAGAGAAGAAAGCTGGTTGACATTCAAAGGGCAAAAGGGCATTGTGTTTGGAATGTTTTGTGTAAATGTTAAACAGTGCCCACATTTAACCACCTGCTTCTTGTTTAGAAGAGTTCAAACGAACAATTTCAAGCACAATTGAGTAACACTCAAAAGAAAATCAACTGTAATTTCCTAAGTTGCTGAAGCAAGGGTTCTTCTATGAAATCACCATTAGTATTTCTAAACCCAATTTGATTATATTTGAAATGTACTGCACACAGTTCAGTGGCACCTGGAAAATTTTCATGCAGACATGGAATTACGAGGAAGACCTTTTGAAATGATTGTTTCTCTCTCTCTCTCTCTCTCTCTCTCCCTCTCCCTCTCTCTCTCTCTCCCTCTCCCTCTCTCTCTCTCTCTCTCTGTATGTGTGTGTGTGTTGTAAAAATCCCTGGGTTATATTTGCAATCATACTAAATTATTAAAGATGAAATCTTTAATAATCTCTAATTTCTTTTTCTATCTTCCTTGTGAATATATTCTGCTTTGCTTGTAAGACACATTACAAAGTAGAAAAAAGCACCATATAAAGACACCTATATCACACCAACTGTAAAGCTCATCTTAAAATTCTTCCCCTGTCTGCTATCTCTAAATATCCACCAATTAGGGAAGAAAGGTAATGGAGGAATCCTCAGGTCTGACACATCTCCTAAGAAGGTAACATTTTGAGTTCCTTGATTAAATCTAGGCGGACCTTTGTTTGCTTTGCTTCTCTTTATCGAACTTCACGGATATTGCACTTTTTACAAATTGAAGGTTTATGGCAACTCAGCATTAAGTGAATCTATCAGTGCCATTTTTCTGACAATGTTTGCTCGCTTTGTGTCTCTGTGCTGAATTTTGATAATTCTTGCAATATTTGAAACTTCTTCATTATGATTATACTTGTTATGGTGATCTGTGATCATTAATTCGGACTTGCCAAAAGCCCAGAGGATGGTTGGCATTTTGTAGCCATGAAATATTTTGTAATTAAAGTATTTACATTGTCTTTTTGGACATAATGCTCTTGCATGCTCAAAAGACTACAGGATAGTGTAAACATAACTTTTATATGTACTAGGAAAACAAAGAATGAATTTGACTCATTTCACTGTGATATTTGCTTTGTTACGGTGGCCTGAAATCAAACCTGCAATATCCTCAAGGTACGCCTGTACCAACTTCCCATCATCCTTGCTGCTTTAAGACCCTCAGTCTCCCTCAGAGGTAGGATCAAGTTTAAGTGCTGTAATCTGAACCTTATAAAACCCCTCTATGCTACTTCTATAGGTTACTCACTGCCTTGAGCATTCCTGCCTTTGTTTCAGACATTTTTCCTACCGGGGACTTCACTGTCAATTCCACTTATACATATTTTTCCCATCCTACAGGATCAATTCATTAATTTTCTTGAATATTCCAACTTAACTCATACCTCATTTCTATGTCTTTGTTATCATTTAATATCTGTACCCACACTCAACCTTAATAATTTTCTTATAACATCTCTTATATTACCAGCTTCTAAGGTGGGGCAGCTATTTGTGTGCACGTCTTGTGTTCCTTAAATAAATTATCTTCTTAAATGTGGGAGCTTATTGTTTCCTTGGGAGTACCTACAATAACTGTTATGATACTATGCACTTTGCAGCAATGTTTGATAAAAATGTGTTGACTAATATGGGGGGGGGGGGAGAATTTGAACCTATTTTAATTACAGAAGTGACTGTAATTACAATTTTGTTAGATATAGCACTAAAAACAATAAAAACTTCCCTATAGGAAAGCTTTTCTCGTTAAACAAATCTTAAAGAAACTATTCAAATCAAAGTTCAAATACTTTCTTTAACCACGACATATATGGAGAGCATTTCTTTAAAATCACACTTGCAGAGGGGCGCCTGGGTGGCTCAGTCAGTTAAGCGTCCGACTTCGGCTCAGGTTGCCATCTCACGGTCCATGAGTTCGAGCCCCCGTCGGGCTCTGTGCTGACAGCTCAGAGCCTGGAGCCTGTTTCAGATTCTGTGTCTCCCTCTCTCTGACCCTCCCCCGTTCATGCTCTCTCTCTGTCTCAAAAATAAATTTAAAAAAATTAAAAAAAAATAAAATAAAATCACACTTGCAGAACACCCCATAAGACATTCTGGATTTAGTTAACCCCTAATCTCAAGGAATCTATCCTAAGGGGGGAAAAAAGTTTGACTAGCCGATTTTAAGTTCACTCACTAGGTAAATTATTTCATCACTGTGAATGTTCCTCAACTTTTGCACACATTAGTGTTAAAAAAAGAAAGTTGCTGAAAGGCTGTGACAAAGTTAGAGCTGTAAAAACCCACTACGACTAGTCCTGTGGAAACCAAAGTGTTTGTTTTATGTCGGGCATGGGTTTCACACTCTAGACTGACAGAAGATACATACTTTGCTTTCCTCTACAACTCCAAAAGAAGCTAATCATGAAGCCAAATGAGAACCCGACTTAATGGTTTGTGAGGAAGAATATTTAAGTGTGAATCCGGTTAGTACCTATTTAATGCAATGAGGACACATGAATAAAACTGCCCTCAGAATGAAAAAAAGAAAAAAAAATGAAGCAAAAGAACTTAAGAACCCGTACCAAAAGTAAAGCCAATGCAGTATTCTGCCTCTCCGTGCTAAGTCCCAGAAAACACTCAACTTTGTAGGGTTGAAAATATAAACCAAACAACCTAATTTTCCCATCATGTCGTTCTGCAACAGCCACTATAAATTTGGATAAACCGTTCCTGACTGGGTTTGTAACCACCCTTTAAGATTTATTACAGACATGGGGGAGGGGTGGGCAGGTAATGAGTCCCGCAGAGTATTTCTCACTGTGCACAATATATTATTCTTCATGTTTTAAAACTACATCTTCAAACTTAAGAAAAGACTCCTTCCTAGTCCTAGGGCTCAAGGTATATGATATAATATAATACCAGTTAATGCAAAGTACTATAAAGAAAAATAAGAGGCGTGTGGGTGGCTCAGTTGGCTAAGCATCTGACTCGTGATTTCAGCTCAGGTCATGATCTCAGGATTGTAGATGGAGCCCCAAGTGGGGCTCAGCGCTGAGCGTGGAGCCTGCTTGTGATTCTCTCTCCTTCCCCCTCTCTCCCTGCCCCTCCCCTGCTCACATGCAGATGCGCTTGTGCTCTGTCTCTCCCTCAAAAAAAGGAAGAAAAAGAGAAAGAAAACAGGCTAAGTGGACAGTGAATGGCAAAGCATGGCAAGAAAGGCCTGTTTGGTGTGATATATTCTTTTTTTTTTTTTTTTTAATTTTTTTTTTCAACGTTTATTTATTTTGGGGACAGAGAGAGACAGAGCATGAACGGGCGAGGGGCAGAGAGAGAGGGAGACACAGAATCGGAAACAGGCTCCAGGCTCTGAGCCATCAGCCCAGAGCCCCACGCGGGGCTCAAACTCACGGACCGCGAGATCGTGACCTGGCTGAAGTCGGACGCTTAACCGACTGCGCCACCCAGGCGCCCCTGGTGTGATATATTCTAACAGAGACCTATGCCATACAACTATCTGCGGGAAGCATAATCCAGGCAGAAGGAATTGAGCAAATGCCCAGGGCAGGCAGATGTGTTGCAAGTTCCAGGAAGAGCCGGAAGCAGAAATCTGGAGAACAGTTAGGGCTGGGGGGGGCGGGGATGCCAGAAATGAAGGCAAAGGAGTTGTCAGGTTGACCACATGAGTGTTCAGGATTTTAAATGTGAAGAAAGCTATTTTTGACTTGAGAGCAGGCCTGCTCAAGAGTCTTTCAGTAAATGCTTAAAGAAGTACAAAGAATGGATACTCTACAGGAAAAAGAGGACAAAGACTATTTTGCTGAGTTTCGTGTAGAGAAATGTCTGTTGAAGAAGCGAGTGTCTCTTCCAGAAAGGAAGGGAGAAAATGTCCAGTGACCATTGGAGCCAGCATTTGAATTTCCAAGACCCCTCCATTTACTGCATACAAATATAAAGATAATTTTTAAATAACAGAACACAGAAGCCAAAATATGACACATTTTCTTTTTATTTAAAATAGAGCTCTATATGCTTCACAGAAACAAGTGCAAGGAGTGATTGATGTATTAACTTTGCCACTTTACAAAACAATACATTTTCAGAAATGCATACATAAAAATATAACATTTAGGCAGATAAGTATTTACATTGGAGGCAGCTACAGTTAGTTATGCAATAATATTTTAAAAGCTTTAAAACAAATACTTTTATGACTTGCTGTTGGGAAAGTTAAAAATTTTGGTATGAAGGCTATCACTGAGTTCTTACTAAATTCTAAAATACTATTATTTCTAAACAAAATAAGTATATATATTACTATAAAATGCATATTTCCATAGACTAGAAATTAATGAAATATCTGAATATTATTCATTCCTCTTTGGAATTTGGGATTTTTTTCAGCTTCAACAATTAAAATTACAACTATTAGAACTGCCATCTGCATTTTTTATACAATTTATTGCCCAATTCTCACTTTGAAACCTAATTTATTTCTTTATATTCCTTATATACATTCATTTGGGCCTATCTGTTGAAGGGTAATATCTTTTTACATACCTATGAATATTAGCCAGCTTACAATAAGTCTTTACAACAATGATTCTTTTCACAGTAGTTCAAGAGTTCAAGGCATGTTTTGCAATGTCAAAATGCAATGGTTTTGACATTTGTAATATGTTCTTAGGTATAAGAAAAGTCACACTACCAAAAGAAAAGTATAATTAGTATTAGTACTTTGAAAGTCAATCCAAAATTCTTTTTTTTTTTTTTGAGATATGAATCTAATTTTCTGTTTTTAGGACATTTTAAAACCTGACACACAGATTGCGTTTGAATAATTTTCTCCAGCGTAGGGTCAGAAGAGTACAAGAACTTGACACTGGTCATTGTCGAAATGAACTACAATTGAATATTTTGGGTCAGATACACTTTATATGCTGAGAAAATAAAAGTTGGATGTTTAGAAAATATCTTAATTACTTATATTTAGTGTATTGAAAGAAATGGAGATATTAGTAAATCTCATTTTATACCCGCATTAGCTAGACAGACTTTAGGCATGTCATTGCCTCTTTACAGGCAAAGTCAATAACAGGTTTGCACATGAAAGGAAAACTCAACTGGAATATTAAATGAGGTTCCACATGTCTGGCTGCAGATTGTCTGGGTTGAAAATTAAATCAACAGAATACACATACAATCTCTTTTGCTCTCTTGGAAATGCCAGGATGAGAATCTAAAGAATTTTTCCCCTAAGTTCTCTAGTCAATTTATAGATGTCAAAAAGCATTTTGAAAATGTAATTCTCGTTTTCTTGAAGATATACAAGCAGGGCCCTTTTTCTGAAGATATATAGCATAGAAGGTGCTTTTCTGAACAATATAAAAATGTTTAAGTTGAGGAACCAATTGCAGGTTGGATTTCAGCTCCTACCCGCCTCTCAGCTGAGAGTATTTGTGCAGACATACCCAGCTGGGTGTGGTGACACTCAGTATAAGGCTAATTTCCTAATACATTCCTAATATCCGAATGCATTCATACTCATAGTGGCTCTGTGGACATTCAGGTTCATGTAGTCCAAGGTAAAAATCTTGCAGTTAAAACTATTACATCTGGAGGGAAATTTTTCTTGTAAAACATGGACCAGTGATAAGAAAATATAGCCATATCTGAATATATTAAAATCTAGGATGAGGCAGAGTGATATTCTCCCAAATGTTGTGTTAATTTACAACTGAATTAAAAAGTATCCTGGAAGTTCTTAATAGAGGGATTTTAAAATGGGGATTATTACTTAATTTCCATACAATGTTAGGTTATAAAGCATACGGCATAATGGCTTCATTTTAAAAGATGGCCAAAGCAAAATAAAGCGCTTGTATGAAACAGCAGAGATAAATTTAGCAATCACATTATGAGACATATATTTCACATTCTCTGTCCAAGTCATCATCTCTGAAGTGGAATTTGGCATTAAGGCAAAAGTAGACATTCCTTATATGTTAGCTAAAAGCTAGAATATAACTACACTGGTAGTCTTTTTAAAATGTAAAAGAAAATCTTCTCTGCCATTAGCAAATACTCTCTTTATTGTGCCAAATGAAAGATCACTGGAAAAGGCACGAGACAAAACCTCTCACACGTGGCTATGGCACATTACAATCATTTTAGGAAGTTCCGTGCAGAGCAATCTGAACATGAGCTAGAACACCTAAAAGAACAGGAATTACAGAGTGATTGGAACTGATATCTGGCAAAGAGGTTTTTTTTTTTTTTTTTTTTTAAATTTACCAAAGAAAGTGAACGCCAAAGATAAACTAATGAGAAGTTGAGAAGAGAGAAGACAATATGCTACTAGCCGTGGTCTGAAAGTCAACTACGAATCAGCTCTCACTCCCCATCCCAGGCGTAAAAAGAACAATCCCTACAGAAAGGGGTGAAAAAATATAAAAAAAAAAGAAGCAGAAGTGTCTCTTACCATTCCTTGCCACTTGCACTAAGAAATTCTACATTCTCACAGTTCCTAAATTTTATTCAGCACTCAGTGGTTGCCTACCTAGCTTGACAGCTATTTTACCACTCTTCCCTGGCCTGTTACAGTTTTTCTCACTGACCTCACCATGAGTGAGCAAATTATTTTAGCAGAAACAAAAAGAGAAGTGAGATTTGGTCATCATCACTAAATGGCACGTTATATCAGTGCACCTTCAAGGTAGGTTTAGATGCAGGCTAATGATTTTTTAATTAGCAAACGTTGAATGTGGTAGGGCCGTATGGTGGGTGTCACCACTGGGTTTTCCTATTGGTTCTAATAACTAGCAGTCATTTATCTCTGATCCTTGGTTGTGTCATCTATAAAATGTTGGGAATTGAATTATAAAGTCTCCTGCATCCTTGGCATTTTCCAAATTCTGGTTTTTGTCTGTGACACACCTGAAATAATTCAGACCACCAAGGGATTCTCTTTTATTAGAAGGCTAAGTAATTAGAACGGTTAAGGTAAACAATAGTTGGTTGCTTTTTAAAATTAGGGACTAAAGATAATTTTGGAAGAGAGTAAGGGAATATTTTAAAAGGAGGTGAGAAAAATAATGGAACATAAAAGTAAAGCTAGAGAGAAAAAAGAATGTCAGATATCTGAAAATGTGCATTAAGACACTTTGAAAAAAATGCCTATTATAGAAATTCTATTTAATATTACCACTTTAATGAAATTTCTGTATTCCAACCGACATTTTTTTCTGTTTAGAAGAAGCCCTCAGAAGGAAAGGATTACTGTCTTCACTAAATAGCGCATAACATCCATGCAAAGTATTACCTTATGGAGGGAGCTAATACAAAGCATTGTCAAACAGACCAGCATGTTTTACAAAAGAAGAGATATTTAGAATATCTTTGAAAACCACAATGATGCCATTTTAAGACACTAATTCTTAAATATTTCTAAGTTTTCTCCGTTTCTAAATTTATTTAAAGGAATGCTTGTTGAAGACATCAACTGCCATCAACTTGACTCATTTGCTACTGTTGCTTTCTTAATTTCCTGATGGGAAATAAAACGTCCATAGTTTAAATAAATTTATTGAAACAAAAAAACATCTCCATATTTATTTTAAATAAATAATCAAAAAGTACTCCCTGCTAAACCATTTTAAGTTGAACTTTGTATAATGGCGAACGTGGGCTCCCTGCTTTCAGATGATTTGCTCAGTAGGTTCCCTGGTATTTTTACGTAAACTCTAAGACAGCCCTGAGTTTTCTCTGCCCCAAAAAATCACATGGTGGCAAAATTCCAGCACAGTAGTAGTTTTGTTTAATAATTCCCACTAAAGTAGAAGTATTAAGAATAATAAATTATTATGGAACTTGCAACCTAATGAATCTATCACAGATCCTCGTTTTAAGATAAAAGCTGATTTTGAAGTCTTCAGACACTGCAACCAGGTTACTATTTTCATACAATCATGGAAATTTAAAATGCGAAGTTAATTGAAAGTATAAAGATGAAAAGCAAGTGCTATGCCTAAAATAGTGCACGACACAGTCATGTTTCACTTCACTTTCAAGTCAGAACATAAATTAACAATTCTAGATGTGACATGCCAAATACTTTAGACATAGAAGAAAGCACCCAAGCACACAACAGAATCTTTACCAATTACACACTTAAACGTGTAGCTTAAAGGCAACAAGTTCATGCTGTAATATTGACGACAAATAATGTTTCCCTTATTTTAAGGAAGTGATGCTGCATAGAAACTCCATCACCACTTTGTACTGACATTTCATAAATAGCATTCCCCAAGCTTTAAATTATACCCAAAGTCAAAATATTTGAAAGGAGTAAAGAACAATGACACAGTGAGCCTATGAAAAATATTTTTTGCTTATAACACAATTCAAATGAAATAAATACTACACAATGATATTTCATCAAAAACAAATAATATGAAGTTTAACAGTATACGTATATACAATAAATTTGTTTTATGTTCTAAACTTTACCCTATTTTTGTAAGTGCATATTTTCTATTTATAATCATGTTGAGAGTTGAGAGAAATTAGAACTTTTAACTTTTCTTTTAATCATTTTTGTTAACCTACCTCTTTTCTTAAAAAGTGCATCTGGTGATTGAGATGTAAGACTAGTTAGAAGCTACAGTTAACCAACATGAAAACAAGAAAAACGTCTCAAAAGGTAAAGATTCCTCTAGAGGAAAAGTTGAACCAAAAAAATATGGAATCATATTCGGACACCCTCAAATAAATTATAAAACACAGTGTCAAGGAAAATTGGGGATGTTAAAACATTCCCTTAAAAATTAAATAAGTATATTCACCCAATATAAGTGAATAAAACAGGAGATATTATTCTTGTTTATTTTGACAATCATGTAGCTATAGTACAACTACAGTAAATAAATAATTTCATTCTCATATATTCATAAACAATCTCTGAGAAATCAAGGTAACAAGCACACACAAGTTTACCCCTTCACGTAAGCTCTTTTTAAAATCCCTTCACATAGTCACTTTAAAAAACTGATGTCTGCAATAACCAAATGAAGATACTGTCTAAATGTTTTGCAGATTGAAAGCAATTTCAGGAACCCACTGTCTTACAGAATTCAAGACTTTCTACTTTGTATTCTATTTGTCAATTTATTTCCTTCCCCCCAACCCAACACCTACATCCCTGTTCCCATTTCCAAACTGGCTTTTAAAATCCCCAGGGGTAGAACGTATCCATATTTTCTCTATTGGCCCCAATATTGTGGCAATGAAGATATGGGGTCCCCTATCTTATTTAATGAATGGATAACTGCATGAATGACAGTGCCACAGCCATCAGATTTGGACCTTTGATATCTTATCCCAGTCAAACGAAGATGGGGTCAGTAACATATTTCCATAGTGAAATGAATTATAACCAATAGATTGTGCTCTACATGAAAATACATAGATATATCCTTTAGAACACTGTTACTCAAGTTATGCTTTGTAGAACACTAAAATGTGGGACAGTAAAAAGGTCTGCCCTGTTCTTAATAAAAAGGGTTCCAAGGTCAAATAATTTGGGAAATCTAATTCAAAGAAATTCAAGTAACATCTCTTAACTGCTATATTCCTCAAAGCACATGATATACTAATGTGCAGTATCACTTTCTAAGAATCTATCAAAGAACGGTTTTGGCCTTGGAACATCTCAACAGAAGCGTGTTCTAAGGAACAGAGTTTAGGAAGCAGTGTTTTAGGACAATAAAAGATAGCATGTTAAATCTCCTTTACCAAAGGAGAATTACAGATTTGAAGGAAATACTCAATGTTTCATGTATTATTCAGAATTCATCACTTCTGTCTCCACAGGAAGCAAAATAAAGCCGAAAGTATCATGAGGCTTCTTCTGCATCTACTTGCTCATTTTGAAAGAGTAGGGAAATATCTATTTACAGTTACTGAAGAATTTTCTTAATTTTTCTCAAAACATCTCCTGCTTTCCTCTTCCCTCTGTTCTAAGTGTGTATGTACAAAAGTAGTAGGGACCTCTGAAATAAATCTGAAAGACATCTTCTAACAATGGATCTATATGCCCGATTAATCTCTGGAAGTACGCAGAACACATTAATATTTATCTAACAAGCAGGTGGACTATGAAATTTCCATGAGGAAAATGCCAATGGGTATTGTCAGAGTTCATGCAGGTCCATTATGATTGTGCAAAATGACCCGATTTGTCTTCTGTGTGACTAGACCGCGAATACCACCATGAAAGATGTCGTTTCTGCACAGGGAGAAAAGAACTACACGGATTTTAAGGGAAAGGAGGAAGTTGGCTAAGTCTACAGATTATCACAAGATTTGGACCAAGGTCCAGCGCCACCACTAGCTATGTGACTTTTGGGATTTCTCAGTGTCTCAAGCTGTCAGATGTCTCATTTGGAAATGAGAGGAAGTAAAAATTTTAGTGGCTTTCACACTGTTGCGGGGCTGCTGTGGTAGAGGCTTATGGAGAGCAGGACACTGGGAAGAGACAAGGCCAAGGAAGTGGCTACTTCTGACCTCACTTTCACCTTCTAACCGAGCGGCTCCCCTTTTACATGTTTTAGACACTGAAGTTCAGAGCAATATTTACTTTTTTAAAAGATCCTTCTTAATTAAAAAAAAGAGAAAACCACAGATTATATCATCTAGAGTTCTGCTGAGATATAATGTGCTCTAGTTCACATTTTTAATGAAACTGTTTTCGTCTCAGGAAAAAAAAATGCTTTTACATTTCTTTTTCTTCATTCATGTGCTCTTGATTCAAGTAAAATAAAACCTTAATGGCTTATATTATTTTTATATAGCTTATTTTATGTTTTTGTCATATCTTACTAAATAAAAAAGATGAATCGATGTGTTGCTTTTCAAAATAAAATTAAAGACAACACAGAGATGGGATGAAGTCAACTCCTGCCCATGCTTGACTTTAGAGTTATTTTTCATGCTGCCTTTGGGCTCTTAAATACTGTCCTGCATTATCTTTGAGGTAGAACAACAACAAAAAAAGGCAACAACATTCACATAAAGAGGGAAAATGAGAAAAGAAAAGCTGTGAGAGACTTCTTTTTAACACAATTATCATCATTAGGCTTTGCAGTCTTCTTTCACACAAAGTTGAGAAATAGTCTTCTTAATACGAAGGGCGGTCAGGCGGGCTGCCCCATTGGCATACCAACACTCACGCATTATTCTCCCCATGACTCGGAGTGCCTTTAAAAGAGAAAAATATCAATCATGGTAGCCCATCACATAAACACAGTACAAGAGAAGTATAACCACAAACCCAGGAACTGATGCTAAGGTCTGAAGAAAATCGTAAACTTAATATGAAAAGATAAGGACCCAACCTCCTTAAAAATCCAGTCAAAACACACACATTAACATTAGAGAAACTAACTTTTCATTGAAAGTGCAATCCATTGATTTCTGGGAATATGGAAAAGTGGCCAGTTTTTAAAACCTGAGAAAGGCCATGAAAGCCAAAAAAGGGATATGGGATGAGTAGCAAATTCCCCATAGATTGGTCTGAATGGTAGGTACATATGTGTATACTTTTTTCTAAATTCATCAAGCTGTATATTAAGATTTGTGCATTTTAGCGTATGTGGATTATGCCATCTTAAAATAATGATCTAAGTATAAATATCAAAAATTCTGAGTTAAAAAATAAAACCTGTAAAGTGAACTGGTAAATAAATAAATACTCAGAAAGGAAAATAATGAGAAAAGATGAATCCAGAGAGATGCAAGAAATCACTGAATCAAGTGGCCACTCTGGCGACATCTGCTGATCTCATAGTCTAGACTTTCAGAATCGACGAACAACATGTGAAAGTTAGGAAACACAGCCCGAAGTACACAGAAGGTGTCAAGTCAAGATGTTTGCCAAGTCCTGAATATAAGGATGAATCAGTCTGACAAGGAATTTTGTAAATTATCTAAATTTATTTAGATTATCTAATAATTTTGTAAATTATCTAAATTTTGTAAGTTACCTAAATCTTGACTCTTGGTAAGGAAAAAAAATCAAGCTCAGGCCTTAAAATGTTAAGCATTTTAAGCAACAAGCCTAAGATCATGACAAAAATTCAAGCACAAGAGTGAAGAAAGTACCATAAACAAGGATCAAGTGAAACAACAAGCAGTAAAATCAGACCCATCAAAACATTAGATGCTAGAATTAAATGATATAAAATATGAAATAAATATATGAAAAATAAATTTTTAAAAAGCAAAGAGAAAATTCAAAATATAAGTTAAAAAGATCATTTTTTAAAAAAGAAAAAGTACCAATAAAACATTGTGACATAACTCTTCAAAGAAAACCAAAGCAAAAATAAAATATTGGGACTACAACAAAGTTAAAAGCTTCTTCACAGAGAAGGAAATCATCAACAAAATGAAAGGGCAACCTACAGAATGAGAGAAGATATTCACAAATTATATATCTGGTAAGGACTTAATATCCAACATATATAATTTATATATACTACTCAACACACACAAAATACAAATAATCTGATTAAAAAGTGGGCAAGGGACCTGAATATACATTTGTCCACAGAAGATACACAGATGGCCTACAGACACATGAAAAGATGTTCAACATCACTACGCATCAGGGAAGTACAAATCAAAACCACAATGAGATATCACCTCATACCTGTCAGAATGGCTAGAATCAAAGAGGTAAGAATAACAAGTGTTCATGAGGATGTGGAGGAAAAGAAACCCTTGTGCACTACTGGTGGAATACAAACTGGTGCAGCCACTGTGGAAAGCAGTATGGAGGTTCCTTAAAAACATGAAAATGTAAATAGTGTACGATCCAGTAATTCCACTATTGGGTATTTACCCACCACCCCCCTTCACAAAAACAGCAATGCTAATTTAAGAAGATACATGCACTTCTATGTTTATTGCTGCATTATTTAGAATAGCCAATATACAGAAGTAGCCAAGTGTCCATTGATAGATTAATGGATAAATTAAATGTATCTATATTTACATCTATATATATATATATATATAAATAGAAATGTATCTTCTCTATCTACCTATCTATATAAATATATATATAAATCTATGGTGGAATATTACTTGGTCATGAAAAAGGACGAGATCTTGCCATCTGCAACAACATGGATGGACCTAGAAGGTATAATGCTAAGTAAAATAAATCAGACACAGAAAGACAAATATCACATGATTTCACTTGTATGTGGAACCTAAAAGACAAGTGAAGAAATCAATGAACAAAAAGCAGAATCAGACCCATATAAACAGAGAATAAATTGATGGCTATGAGTAGGGAGGCAGTGGGAGGAATGGACAAAATAGATGAAGGGGAGTGGGAGGTACAGGCTTTCAGTTATGAAATGTATAAGTCACAGGGATGAAAGATATAGCATAGAGAATATAATTAATGGTGGTGTAATAGCATCATATGCTGACAGATGGTAACTACTACACTTGTGGTGAGCACAGCATGATATATTGGGTTGTTGATGTTGTATACCTAAAACTAATATAATGTGTCTCAACTATACTTCAGTAAAAAAACAAACAAAAAACCTAATAAACTCACTACCTTTTTCTGACTGAAAAAAAAAAAAACTTCTTGACCTGAAAGATGAATAATTTTAATACTATTTAATATTATCATTAATATTTTTTATTAATATTTTTTATTAAAAGAAACTAAATGGATGAGATAAATGGCAGGTTAGACACATTTGAGGGCCAAATTAATGAACTGGAAGATAAATATGAGATGCTACATAAAGATACAAATATGGAAAACAGTAGAGAATAGAAGACACACAAAAAACTGAAAGGTCTAACATGCATCCAATGAGTTCTCTAAAAACGGGCAAGAGAGACAATGAGAGGAGGAGCTATCTGAAGAGATAATGGTGCAGAATTTTCCAGAACTGAAGAACATCACAAATCCTTGGAATTAGAAAGTCCAAAAATTACAAGAAAGATTAATCAAGGGACATCTATACCAAATACATCATAGAGAAACTGCAGAATACTAGAGACAGAGAAGTTCTTAAGGTAGTCTGAAAGAAAAGATAAAGGAACTAAAAAAAAAAAAACCAAAACAAAACTCAGTTGACTTCTCAAAAGTGATAATGAAAGCCAGAAGACAGTGAAATAACAACTTTATTTAGAGAAAATAACTATGAACCTAACTTTGTTTATGATAAAGAACAAAATAAATTTTCAGATACCCAAACACTGAAAGAACTTACAACCACTAGGTCTTCCTAAAAAACCAATTTACATAAAATACATTTAAAGAATGCACATCAGGAAATCAGAAAATGATCTTAGAAGGAAGCTCTGAGAGGCAAAAAGTAACGTTGAATAAAGAAAATGATAAACATGTTAAGTCTCCACACACAATAATGGTATAAAATCACATGAGTATCTCATGAGATTAATACAAAATAAGAAAACTAAATACTGGACACAAATGGACAAAAATCGCTTATATCAGCAATGTACAAAATTGTTTGCATAAAAACTATGTTAGATCTTTTCTAGGAATGCATGGTTGGTTTAACAGTGGAAAATCTACAAATGCAATTTATCACATTTAGAGACAAAGAAGAAAGGCCATATCATCACCTCATACAGAGGAAGAAAGTTTTTATCAAAACAAAGTCAGCTTTTATTTAACCTGATTAAAGTTATGAGAAACAAAACCTACAGCAAGTATCATACTCAAAGGGGAAATACATAAACTTTAAGGAGTAAAACAAAGATATCCAGTATCAATACTTTCAGGCAACATTATATTGAAGTCCTAGAAACTGCAATAAGAAAGAAAAGGCTTGAGGATTGGTGCTAGAACTCTCATTATTTGGAGACATGATCATCTATGTGGACACCCCAAAAGAATCTACATTTTTATACTCTAAGAAATTTTTCCACAACACATGTTGTTTAAAAATATTAAAATCACACATAAGACAAAGAGCAGAAAAAGAAATTTTACTCTAGCAATATAATGAACTACTGCACAGATATGAAAATGAACAGATTATGCTATACACATCTGTAAGGGAAAGTGAAAAGAAATTAAGAAGAGTATCTATAGTAAGTTTCAATAATATGTTTCATAATTACACAAAAGTAAACAATACATTTTTAGTGTATGTGTGTATGTATGTGTGTGTGTGTATATATATACATATACATATATATATGAAATACATATATATAACATATATATTTTTTCTCCTACAAAAAAGCAAGGCAATAATAAATCATCATAACAGTAATCTCTCAGAGGGGCAAGGAATCTTTGAATGTTCTATGTTTTAAACTCGGTAGTGAATTCACTGCTTCTCATTTTATTATTATACTTATACTTTACATATATGTTATATACTCTTCCATATACATGAAATTATTAATTTTAGAAAAAAAACGCACTTAATTTCAGTTTGGTTGTAAATGTCTCAAATTCTTCTTCTAAAATAATTAGTGGATAAGATACCTATACGAAATAGAAATATCAAGACATAAATCTTCCCTTAAGTGGAAAAAGAATTGAATAAAGCATGAAAGAGGGGGGAAATGAGGAAAAAACCTACTGTATAAAATAACCCTTAGGATAAAGCCAAACTAAAAATGTCACTTTCAAAAGACCTCACATATTACAATTAAATATGGTAGAATATATAAGGGGGCTGGGAGAGATTAAAGCATTAAAACAGTTCTGGAATTAGTTAGGTGGTCTGTAGTCTTTGCCTCATCTTCCCTTCTTTCTCCGTGTGCAAACTAGAAAAGTCTCTTCCCTCACATAGGGCCAAAGTAGCACTGCAACGACCATTTATTGTGTGTATATTCCATGGTGGTCACTGTCTGTGCCGTTGGGCATGAGGAGATAACAAAGGTCTTGGCCGTGAGGAGGCTTTTCTGATGAAAGGAAATAAGCTCAAACTTCAGCAAGTTAGGGGTGAGAAATAATTTAGTGACTCTAGGGATGATTGAAATTGTAATACTCTGTCTGGCATGGACATAGACTACCAAACATGTCTGTGTCCTTACAGTTACCAGCCTCTTTGCAGTCAGATGGGACTGTGTGACTGACTCTGGTCTATGAACCATGAGTGGAAATGATGTGACTCACCTGAAGCCAGAGCATCAGAGAGCCACGTGTGACCGTCCAGCTCCTCTCTTTGCCTGACCTAGACACTTGGAAACTATGCGTTGAGACAGCAGCATCCCAAGATCAAAGTTACCTGCATTACTGAATCAGCACAGGGAGCACAGCTGCCTGACCTGTTGGGGACTTTACACAGCAAGAAATCAAGTCTTGTTGTGTCAAGTCATTGGGATACCAGGGCCTGTTACTGCCACTTGACTTAGCATTCTGTATATATATAGCTAAAAGAACTAAAATCCTTCTGAGGACTGATGCAAGGACATACACTTACATACGTGGAAAGAATTGGATGCCTAGATTAAGACAGAAGAACTATGTAGTCTCCAAAAACCTTCCCTGGTAACTTACCTCAGAATTACAATAGGTAAAACATATATAAGAACACAGCCTTACTTCACAGCTTTGCCACTGGTTGGGGATATTTGGTCGAAACTTCTGGTCACAAACAACCTTCCGCATTTCCTCTACTGATGGATCTGAAGGCACCATGTCATAATAAGGCAACTGGTACTCCTCAACAATTCCTATAAGAAATTTGCATGATAAATTTCCTAGTGTGAATAATAAACAAAGATGCTTATTTCCAAAGACAACCAATTATGTCTTCTAGGTACAAGGGGCACCCTGGGAAACTGGAAAGTCAGGTTTAATAAAATTTTGTGTCACTATGAAACCAAAGATATAGGTATTAAGTGCTCAGCTGAATAATTATTATATAAGTTTATAAAATTTATATTATGAAAATGTATATAATTTTGATAATTACATATATCTTATATAAAACAAACATATCTATTTTATGAAGTATATAATTTTGACAATTACATATTATATATTATGTATGATTTTATAGAAATACATCACATTTACAGGATTTTAACAATGATATAAATGTAAATATATAAAATATTTTACATAATTATAAAGATTATGTAAATTCTGATTTATATAAAATACCATTGTGCAATTCAAAAGTAATGCCTAATTGAAAAACTTATAGCATGGCCTCATTGCTCTGGGAATGAAGTATGTTTCTCCATGAAATAACCTTTTCAAAACAGAATAGCTTACTCTTTTTGAAAATTGATGGGCAATCTTTTAAACGCTGTGTTTCTTACATTTGGATTATAGAAGTACCATACCTGAGAATGTGCCAAAGAAGCAGCAAAGGTACTAAATAAGGACAGTTCAACATGAAGGTTCATATTAAAAGAGTCTCAAATACAAAGACCTGATCTAAATGATCAGAATATTACTTGAAATTGAGAATTTCCTTATAAAATTGCTTTAACTATAGTACTTTTAATGTAAAATATTTAAGATGTGCCCTAACAAATTACTATTTCAATAGTTGAAGAAAATTTAAAGACAATGACCTAAAAGCACATCTAGACAATTAATTTTTTTTTAATTTTTTTTTCAACGTTTTTATTTATTTTTGGGACAGAGAGAGACAGAGCATGAACGGGGGAGGGGCAGAGAGAGAGGGAAACACGGAACTGGAAACAGGCTCCAGGCTCCGAGCCATCAGCCCAGAGCCTGACGCGGGGCTCGAACTCACGGACCGTGAGATCGTGACCTGGCTGAAGTCGGACGCTTAACCGACTGGGCCACCCAGGAGCCCCTAGACAATTATTAATATGAATTAAAAAAAATTGTTACAAACATGTTTGAGTCATGCTTTTTACCATACACTGTCCTAAGCCCTTTACATGTTTTAATTTTTTAAATTTTTTTATTTATTTTTTTAACGTTTATTTATTTTTGAGACAGAGAGAGACAGAGCATGAGCAGGGGAGGGGCAGAGAGAGAGGGAGACACAGAATCTGAAACAGGCTCCAGGCTCTGAGCGGTCAGCACAGAGCCTGACGCCGGGCTCAAACTCATGGACCGCGAGATCATGACCTGAGCTGAAGTCGGACGCTTAACCGACTGAGCCACCCAGGCGTTCCATTCTTTACATGTTTTAACTAATTATTTCTCAAATCCACAGACTAAAAGAGGAACCGTATTATCCCTACTCTGTAGAAGGAGGAAATTGAGGCACAAAGAGTCATAAATTTGGTAAAGGTCATAGAGCTAGTAAGTGGCAGATCTGGAACTCAATCCCAGGCTCCAAAATCCTACTGTAATTTTATTGCTTCTATAAATAGCTTCATCTTCCTGAATAGTGTACTATTTCATCTGTGAATAAAAGGGGGAAAATTATGTTTTCTCATTCAAGTATAATTTTAACCTTGGAAGCTTAAAAAATTTTTTTACTCATTTGAAAAAAATGAGATTAGCGTAATGCAAAATGACATCAATGCGAAATATAAAAACTGAAGTTGGTTTGATAATGACAGTTGTTTTATTGAATGTTTACTATAAGCATGCTCTATACTAATTAATTAATTAATTAATTAAATCAATTTGTTAGATCCTCAAAGCCCAAGGGGTCAGTTTTATGATTCATTTTACAGATGAGGAAAGTGAGACCAAGTAACTTCACTAAAGTCAGATATTCAGGAATTTGCTAAACCACAGCTTAGTTTTAAGTCTTTCTTCCTTGGAAGTGAAAACTCTAATCCATTTTCTAACAGTAGTTAACTTTTCTCTGCTGAGGCCACAACTCCCTCAGACTGCATTTGTAGGGTTTCATCCTTTCAAACTCTTCCTCTCATTATTAATCTCTGAACTGCTAGGAGCATTGAGTCAGGAAGTTAGTCTATGCTCACCTCTGCCCACCATCGCTTTCTCTCTTCCACATGCATTATCACAGAGGGAAAAAAAAAACAAAACAGGAAAAGTCTGAAAGCTAGAAGACTTCAGCTCTTATGGCTCTTGTTAAGTCATTTAACATCTTTGGGTTTAATTTCTGGTATAAAGTAGGGTATTAATTTCTGGTATAAAGCAGGTGCCTGGGTGGCTCAGTTGGTTAAGTGTCTGACTTCAGCTCAGGTCATGATCTCACAGTTCGTGGGTTCGAGCCCCGGGTCAGGCTCTGTGCTGACAGCTCAAAGCCTGGATCCTGTTTCAGATTCTGTGTCTCCCTCTCTCTCTGCCCTTCCCCTTCTCACGCTCTGTCTCTGTTTCAAAAATAAACACTAAGAAAAAAAAATGTTAAGTAGGGATACAGCTAACTGCATACAGACTGAAGAAAATTTTCAAGTGCTGTGCAAAATATCATTAAGAAAATCAGAATTATCAGGAGAAATGTCACTCCCACCTAAGCAGTAATCACAATATAAAATCAGCATTATACGTAGGATGCTCCACTTTTGCCAATGGAAAGCTATCCCTAAAAGGTAGTCTCTTAAATTTTAAAAAATGATTCAATATGGTGCTTAGAAAATAATACATACAAAATCATATCTTATATTCAAAGCATCAAGGAAAGACAGATACAAAATTATCCCCAACATCTTACCTCCAACTGAACACCTTCGGGCTATTTCCCAATAAACCAGACCAACAGAATAGATGTCAGCTCGTTTGAAGGACTCGAAGATATTCACATTCATAGTATCATCAAGCATTTCAGGAGCCATATACCTTGAAAAACATGCACATTTCAGATTCTGTGTATGACTTTACAGCAATCCAGTAAAATACAATCTTAATAAATCCTGTCACAAAATATAAATTAGAATAGCTTACATCATTTTTAAAAGTAGATCTAAGTCACTGTAATAAATTAAATTTAAATAATACAGTTATTGAATGAACCATAATTAAAAAGTTTTTAAATAAAACCAGAGGTCATCCTACTCAGTGTCAAAGCACAAGTGCCAGGAGCCAAATGACTTGCAAAAAACAAGCTAGAGGGAAATTCAGTAAACAAAGCACTCAAGAGGAAAGAGGGAACTCAACTCCCACCAACAAATGTTGCCATGTAAAGCTCCTTGAGGGCAAGAAGCATCTCTTATTCATGGTGGGCCCAGGACAATAATGCAGTGCTCAGCAGCATACCCTAAATACCTTCTAAGAATGAACAATTTTATTTTATACTGGTTTCAAAATATATATACACAATATACATTGGCTACAAGAAAATTACAACCTTGTTTGAATAAAACTAAACAAAAGATATCTACAGGCCACAGGACCTGACTGAGTCTAGCTGTCCGAGGGAGATTTTGATGATTTCCCAAAATATTAAGATCAGGGTGCAGTACTCTCCCAAACTCTTAAAAGCTTTAGATCCTCTTAAGGAATCCAGCATCCAAGGCTTCCCTGGGGGTCCCTAATGTGGAGACTGTCATATGGGCAAGCTGAAGTTTGCTTTTCAGAGGGAAAAGAAGAAAGGTCCCATAGGGCCGCCTGGTTTGAACAAACTGCCCTGACGTGTTCCTGGGGCCTCATTAAATTCTAGGGAACCAAGAGAAGAGCTCAGAGTGATGGGCTTGGAATCTCTAATCTGGCTTGGAGGCCAACTGAACCAGAAATTCCCTACTCGCAAGATCCTTTAACAACTCCAGGAAAATGTTTTGGTTGTTTCTGATTTCAAGGTCAAGAGCCCAGGAATTATATCAAAGGAGCATGAACCTGATGTTCAAATAAAAGGAAATGGAAGTATGCTGGCTACAGGCTGGCCAGAACAAGAAAACACCAGAAATCTCACTCCCAACGGGCCTATCGTAATGCATACGCAGTATGTTCTGTTTATCTCGTTCTTGTTCTGAACCTTCAGAGATTCTGTTCCCTGAACGTGGGAAATATGTCCAAACTCCTATTATTTTAATATACATCAGTTTGGGAGACTTAAGGATAAGTACAATTACAGGTAAATACAAAAACTGTTACACGTCCTTAAATACTAAGGGAGTACAATAGCACATGTATGTATTTATTTAGAGTCCCTCACTTACCTTGCTCAATATACTGATTCGACATCTCTTGTTTAGAACCTGAAAAAATAGATCTAGCCCTGAGTTTCAGTGCATTTATAAGTATAAAGGCTTTGGAGGAGCTATATACTAATGACATGTTTTTCCTCCTATCCCTAGGAAAATGTATTCTCAGAAAGTGGCACACGAAAAATAATGTATCACCATCTCTTCCACCATACCTATCTACTGGATGCCTTACCCAAATGACTACTGTCTATACAACTAAAATGCCACCTGTCCCTGCTTTATAAGCATTATGCCACTGACTTCTCAATGACCCACAGAAGACTTCTTGCTTTCTTGGGCCTAATGATTTTCCATTCAGACCACTCGCCACCAAAAACACCAAAACGCACACACACATCCATCCCATGACGTCACGTTTGGGAGGCAGTCACATGTCTCAGGGTGCTACCAAAGCTAGTCATCTTACCTTTTGGTTCCTACTTTAGGATTCTGAGGTATGTCAATAGTGTTCAGTACTGAATCATGCTTCACAGCCAACCCTAAGTCTGCTATGGCACACGTTTCACACTTTTTCACTAAGATATTCTTTGATTTTATATCTCGATGAGCAATCGCAGGTTTACCTATGAAGCATAAGAAAAAAAATACTCCTTTTTTTTTGTTGTTGTTACTAAAGATTGACTCTCTCCAAAGGGAATCACGTTGAAGACCTGGCTCAAATGTCACCTCCTAAGACAAGTCTTGCCTGACCACACATCCCACATCCCCAGTCATTCTCCACAGAGTACCTCGTTTTGCCTTCTTCAGAACCCTTATTACTGGCTATATTGTTCATTCCCATGTGTGTCTATCTGTCTTTCCCAATTAGACTGTAAGCTGCCTAAAGGCCTGTGTCTTATTCATCCGCGAGCCTCTGATGCTCAGAACACTTGTTGGCACTTGGTGGCCACTAATAAATTTTTGTTGAATGAACAGGGAAAGAATTGGCATCGCTACAACCATGTAAGAATATAGCAAATATTCTCTTACAAACATGTTTCAAACTTTTACTACCCTACACCAGCAGTTCTCAAATGTGACCCTAAAATCCCTGGGAGTCTTTGAGTCTCTTTTCTGAATACATATCTGTGTGATATTACCTTTTCTTCACACACTTCAACCAAAACAACATATCGGAACCAAGTGGATGAAGAACATGCATGAGAATCCAGACATTAAGTCAGACATTAAGGAGATTTGCAAAAATGTAAAACAAAACCATTATTTTCACTAGATATGGTTTTTGTATTACAAAAAAAGGATGCAATTTTTTTAAAAGATGTAAATTTTTGAAACGTATTTCACATTTAATCGGTTAATTAGCATTCAGTAAATTAATAAATATTTTTTACATTTCTCAATTTTCATTCATAATATAGTAAATGTTAACAGGTAGAACCCAAATACACAAACACTTTTGGGATCCTCAGTAGTTTTTAAGAGGTTAAGGGCCCATGAATCCAAATTAGAGAATTATTGCCCTGTCTGGACTAATGACTTTCTAGAGCCAATTCTCTATTAACTCAATAAATAGTAAGGACAGTGCATATTATTTGGCCTTTGAATACATGATATGTAAATATCTTTTCAAGATCACATTACCATCTCCCATTATTTTAGTTATCAAAGGTAAATATTTAAGCTATCAATATTCTCTGAATATAGAGCATTTGCCCCCCCCCCCCCCAGTAAGATCTCCCAGGTGTATGTGCTAAATGGCAAAGCCGGAGCCACCAGTATAAAAACATTATTATGGCTAATATACACAATGGTGAGTATATAGATGAGAGTTGCCTGCATCATGATAATACCCTCAGTTTTATAAAGCACCTTAGTGCTTCTTTACATTTGATAATTGGAATAAATTAAAATACAAGGAAGCACTAAAACACAATTTGGTGTTTCCATCCTCATATTGAAGCAGAGAGAACTTAGAAAGAAAACACGTACCTTGTGTACCAACAATCTCCATATGTAAGTGGGCCAGACCACTCGCTATGGAAAGTGCCAGTTTGATCATGCCAGCCACTGTTACTACATTTCTATTCAAATAGTCATATAAGGAGCCCAGTTCATGGTATTCAGAGACAAGCCAAAGTTGAGTCCAAGTTCCATTATCTAAATGGAAAAAAAAAAATCATTTTGTTGCATTAAAAATCACTGTATTATGTTAAGGAAGAAACCAAAGGCTTTTAGCAAATGTCAGTATTGAAAATAAATCTGTATTGTTAACAAAGGAAAGTTAATTACTTTAGTGATGATGCTGACAGTCCAAGTTAGTACAGTAAAATTTCTCACTGAATCCCTGAAGATGTTGATATAATAAAACCTGTTATACATACTGTAGCTATAGGAAGCTGTGAGAGTAATTATGATAAGTGAACAAGTCTTTCTTATTCTCTCTATACATTGATAACACCACATTATAGGAAAAACTACTGACAGATGCTCTTAGGCTCAGTGTTGTGCTATAAATCACTCTGAGCTTTTAAGAAAGATTTTTCCAATAAAAACCAGAAATGCAACAAATGTACACAAAGTATTATCACTATAATAAAAGCCCAAAAATTCTAAGAATGTTCATGTTGTTCACTTTTCAAAATATGAAGTTGATTTTCCCCAAATGCTTACATTAAGAGCCAGTTATGAAACATTTTCAAATAATTTACTTCATCTAACCAAAAGGTAATCCATCTTATGAAATATTTTTACCAGAACAGAAATTAGCTTAAAACTTCTGTAGGTATTAGAGTCCCTAGAGTTAGTTTTAGCTTTTGGAATGGAGTCTACAACAGCCCTGGGAAGCCCTGACCAGTTCTGATGCTCAGAGTAGGAAGCCATAATAAACATTTGCTCCGGACTTTTCCTATTAAATGCTTTATTTACAAAAGCTAACTCTTAATCCAAATATTTAATTTCCAAATCCGGGTAGCGATAAAATTTCCTAGGAATACAAAAATGAACATAACGTGATAAAGCTCAGTAATAAACTGACCATGAATAAAACTAATCCCTACTCCTACCCCTCTCTCTGCTCAACGCCAATGGCTACCTTTGTCCTCTCACATTAACGTCTTTGTCAGAGAGTTGACTAACCAATGGAACTGTAAGTACCACAAAAGATTTAGAAATGAGGATGAAAGCAATGTTAGAGGTCATTTGAAAGCATGCACAAAGCCACTGATTAGTAAGCCAGTGACAGGTAGACCAGTTAAACTGAAGAAGGAGATCATCAGGGATGATGTCTTTTGGGCCTATTGTTTTTTATAATCAAATAAACATTATGATTAAATTAGACCCATCAAGCTGATCCATATAACTAAAGTCATTACTGCTTTGACAACAATGCTAATTAATCTAATCAGTAGGTATGCTTCAACTCAATCTTAGGAAGGAAAAGTTCTTAGCTCACTAAGAAATGTCTCATTTTCGATAGTCTGGATATATTTTCAAAGTATATGTAGTTGAGAATTTGGAAAGAACATCTTTCTTTTTAAAGCTCATCTTGGCTTTACTCAGTCTATACCTACCCACATGAAAAAACACAAACCATCAGCAAACACAATTGCTACCAAAATGTACAATAACTCCAGGCCTCTCTTATGTCATCTAATCAATAACAATAAAGCTTATAATAGATCAAAATAACCATAGATTTTAATTTCCATAGGTAATGGTGAGTCCCTGATACCCATAGATCATCTGTTTTTTAGATAGATGTTACAATCTCTACCTCACCAAAGTTCTTCATGAATACTACTGATTCAAGTCAAAAACATTGAGTGGGTCAAATTTTGCTTCCCTTTGTGCCTTGTCTCCCTTTATTCAGGGAACTAATGCACAGTTAGATGACTAAAATCTATGCAAAAAGAAGAAAGTACAGGTAACTCACAAACTTTATACCCAGTCCCTGATTACTCAGGGATTTACACCATATTTTCCAAATACAGATTTAAATACCAAGACACTGATGTTCTGCCTTGCTCCTCAAAACTCAAAAAGTGATACTGTTTAGGGTTGTTGATGTTAAGCCTCAACATATAAATCATGCTCAAAGTACATTAATAGAAAATTTCACTAGAATTGATTTGCTGGCTGCCATTCTGATAATGTTCATGAAAAATTGGAATTCTGGAGTTGAAGCCTGTTCATACAGATGAGAGGTACCGTCCTAGCAAAGGTGGATATTCAGCTAGCATTCATTGGTATGTCTGTGCCAGTTATTAAAATATTGAAATATCTCTGTCCTCATCAGCTAACAGCTGCTATCCAAAATTCCAATCCCATTCCTTTGCCCTAGACACCCAAAGCAACCTCCCCCACCTCCCACCCCAACCCCTGACAAGGTGCCTCCAGATTTCTCCACGAACCAGAAAATAAGGCATAAAAGCTAGCACTGCAGGGTTCTCTCAGGACTCTGTTCCAGTTGAATCTTCTATTCTGACTGGTCGATTCTTGTGCCATACCAGTCACCAAATACTTTAAATATCAACCTGGCTATGGTGTCATCATGATTTCATATCACTCGTCTGCCCTGCCTTTATTGTATGGATCTGTATGTTTATCTGTGGAGAAGAGGAAAAGCATTTTCTATCCTCAATAAAGAAATTAGACTAGATTTTATTAAAACAAGGACATTATTTAGTTTGATCTGATGACAGACATAACATTTTTACTTGATGAACTCAATTAGATTGAAAATACCTTTGTTGGGGGCACCTGGGTGGCTCAGTCGGTTGAACGTCCGACTTCGGCTCAGGTCATGATCTCACAGCTTGTGAGTTTGAGCCCCACACGTCCAGCTCTGTGCTGACAGCTCAGAGCCTGGAGCCTGCTTCAGATTCTGTGTCTTCCTGTTTCTCTGCCCCTCCCCCTCTTGTGCTTTCTCTCTCTCTCTCTCAAAATAAATAAACATTAAATCAAAAAAAAAAAAAAAAGAAAATACCTTTGTTGTCAGCAGCTATGAAACCAAGTATGTTCTCATGTCTCAGCATAACCGTCTGGTAAATTTCTGCCTCACGAAACCAAGATCTTTCATCTCTGGAGGAGAATATTTTTACAGCCACATCTTCCCCACACCATCTTCCATGCCAGACCTCACCAAATCTACCTTTTCCTACTATCTCCTGAAGTACGATCGTCCTTGCAATTGTTCTTTGAACCAACAGAGGTAGACCTAACCAAAGAAAAGATGAAATTGATTAAAAACAAGGGAGTGCCAGAAAAGAACCATCATAATGGCCATTATTTTCACACAAATAGGGAAACATTTAAGTGCTTTAATAATTTTACTGATTTTAAAGAAACTAGCACCATTATACCAAACCTTAATGTCAAACCATTGCTCAAAGGAATACTCCAAATTCTTACTATGATTTTCTCTTCTCATATTCACAAATGAAAATTTCCTGAACATAGACTACTGCTACATATATTTGATTTTTCAGAATTGCTGCAAATCTCCCCGATTTGCCCATTAAAATCAGTCAGGTGTTAATGGTTAAAAAAAATATGCCGTTAGCCTCTAAAATAAAATATAATGCTTCTAGTACAACTGAGGAAGCAGAAGAACTCTCTGTGTAAAACTGCCAAGTGAAGAATAAAATTCAATAATCAAGGGAGGTAATCACGTTACACTAAAAGTGAGGTATAGTCATAGAAAATATCAAATGGATATTCTGTGAACAAAAAAAAAATTCAAAGAAAATATATTCTGAGTGTATGTAAAAAGTTCAGGTTCTTTGAACTAATAACCTCATGCCTAGAATTCTTTCTTAAAGATTTAACTGCAAAATGCAGAAATATTTATGTCAAAATATTTAATATGTTATTGTTTATAGGAAATAGAAGGAAAAATATCAGATAATAGAAAAATTGTTAAACATTGTACAGAGATTAAGAGAACAGATAACAAAGACCTGCGTTCAAATTTCAGCTGTGCAACATAACCACCAGCAAGTAACTGAACTTCTTTGAGCTTCAACTTCCTTATCTAAAAAACAGGGGCTATGGAGGGATTACTCCATAGGGGTAATCCAAGAATCAATAATCACGTTAAGCACCCAGCATAATATCTGGTATGTTAAGTGATCAAAATGGCTAGGCCTTAATATTCTGAGAACGGATTACTGAGAGTAAGTGATAATGATGCTGCTTATGAGGTATTTCTTAATGACATGCGAAAACACTTTTGCGATAACGTTAAATGAAAATAGCACAGTAAATTCTATCCATCTAAATGAGCATACCTAGCTATTCAAAATAGGCACCGGAAAAAGGCTAAAAAGGAAATCTATTAAATGCTCTGACGGTTATTTCTATTTAGTGGGATCGGGGTGAATTGTGACATTCTTCCGTCTAACATACATTTTCTTAATTTCCACAATGGGTACTTACTACAATTATAATTAGAGGAAAATAGTTAAAGAGGTTACGGTACAAGCGTACTCTGGAAAGTCATGTTTAGTTATTATCATTGTAGTGGGATGGCTCGGAACCTCTCACTGCAACAGCCCTCTGAGCTCTGCAGGCTTCAGCCTCTGCTCCTGAAATGTGCCACGGTTTATTCAGATGTTCTCATCCTCGTGAGAACCACCCACTGTGGCTAAACAAGCACAGACTATAAGGTGGCTATTATGGGTCTTAACAATTAGTCACGGAGCCCCACGGTCAGCAAGTTCTGAGTTCGTCTAGTCCAACTTTATCATTTTAGAGATGAGAAAATCGGGGTCCCACAATAATCGAAGACTTGCCCAGAACTAGGCCGTAGTGGGAGGCAGAGCTACAACTAAAACACAGGTCTTCAGTCCAAACTCTTGCTCTCACCATTCAGTGGATACCACCCCACCCCCAGCCCTCTCCTGCTCGGAAGACTTCCAGCAGCAAACTATAAAGGCTGTTTTTGTAGACTACAGTCAATTTTACTACTTGGCCACACAATAAAAGTTGTACTAACAATTAGCAGGCCAAATTTCAATCTCAAACTCTCTCCTCCCTCTCCCATCTTGCACACACACACTCGCAAAAACATCACATCAGAGCTAGATAAGCCTGTGTTTTCAAACTGCAAATTGATCAAGTGCATGACCAATGCCCCAGACCATGGGCAAAGTAAGAGAACATCATCTAAGGTATTCAGCATGGCAATTAAGCTGAGACACTAAAATTCGGTGAAAGTTGCTTTGGTACCTTTCAAGGCAACCATTCCAAACAATCTAGTTCTGCTTATACGCTTAGAAATTTCATTAGAAGAAACATGGACTCCGCTTCTCCATGTAGGTTCATTTCACTCTTCTTTTGTTTTTTTTAAACCAGGGTTTGTAGAAGCTGATGCCTATCTGATGGAAAGGTAACTTTCAGTAATGCCACTACTCATCAGAAGTGTTATCTGGGGAGAGGAAGGCAGCAATGTGCCCAGACTCTTAGAAGCCACCTGAGACACGATCCGTTCTCAGAAACAGTCCCGCGGAACATCGGTCCACTTGCCTCTTAGGATTTCTATCTCTTTGAAATGTGTCCCTGACCCGGTCAGGGATAACTTTCATGATTTTGGTTTCTCAACATCTAACAAAACTGCCTTTGCCTACAGTTTGCTGGCCAGTTAAGAAAAGCAAAGGGGAAGCAGAACCACCTGATTTCCTCTCAGTGAATGAGTTTTCATGATGGAGGCATTGCTGCAGCTGGACCCATTCTCTCTGATTACCAAAGGCATTTTTAGCCAGTGCTCACTGCCAAATGTATGTATCTGACTTGGAGAAAAAGTGCCTAAAACTCTTTCAAACTGGTCATTTAAAAAAACCATCTGTGCTTTGGTATATTTACAGCTTTCTTTTTAAGAAAGATCTTAGAACATCCTGGGACACCTGCGTGGCTCAGTTGGTTAAGTGTCTGACTCTTGATTTCAGCTCGGGTCATGATCTCGTGGTTCGTGAGTTCGAGCTCCACGTCAGGCTCTGTGCTAGCAGTGGGGAAGCTACTTGGGATTCTCCCTCTCTCCCTCTCTCTCTGCCCCTCCCCTGCTCGCTCTTGCTCTCTCTAAAATGAATAAATTTTTAAAAAAGATCTTAGAATAATATAGAGACAAGAGCCCAACAGTTAATAAATCCAGATTTAGGTTTAATGATGCACAAAAACACCACAAATCTTAATATTAATTTTTTACTTCATGTCCTGACTCATGATTACTTTCTTAAACTAAATATCCAGTCTCCAGTTATAATATCGCTATTAATTTTATTTGAAAGGGACGTTCTTAGTCATCTTAAATATATTCCAGGAGTAGCTCTAAAATACACATTTCTATTTAACATCTTCAACTGAACTGAAGTTTTGGGGGGGGGATATTAAATAGGAGGTTATTTAATCACTTGAACCTTATAAAGATACTATATAAGGTTTCAAGGAACTGGGTACAAATCAGAGCTCTCTGTGCTCATATTTTGTGCCTAGAATGTCACCAGTGCTCAGGAAATTAGGGAACAGTAGTCCCCAGGATGTAATAGGGAGGACTGAGTACCAATTCTGGACAGTTTTACTTTTAAACGAAGAATGCCAGCTTTCTATGCAAGAATTTAATTTGGATTTTAGTTCTACAAACTTTGCAGTTTGGAGACAGTTCTTTCCAATATTCCTCCTTTGAAAACATGCTATCTAATTTATGCAGGGATGGCATAAACACTGAGACCCTGTTCAATGAGAGAGCAGGCAGTCTTGCCCTCAGAAGCAACAAACTGTGTGCGCTCTCTGGATGACATAATTAGACCTCTCTTTTCTGGACTCCGGTGAGCCTAAAGCTGCTTCATGTTAAATATGGATGCTCATACAGATGTTACCGCCACTCTGTCGTCTGCCCTTGTTAATCGTGCCACGCTCCTAAAGGCCATGGGCTGGGGAGTTTCTCAAAGTCCGCTTGGGGGAATCATCCTTAATGATTCTTCCAAAGCAAGAGGGGATCCAGGGCCTTCTGAGGTGACCCACCTCGGCTCACCCTAGTTCACATGTCTGCAGTACCACATGCCCTCAGGATTCCTGGATGTACACATGAGGAAAGGCCAGATTAGAGAGTCTGTTATTACGGAGGAATCTGCTCTGTCACCAGAAACCCAAAATGCCCTCATATGGTTTGTGCTAAGAAAAAGGTTCAGTGAGGACATAAAATAGCCTCGTATTTTGAATGGCTTCACCAGGGGTTCTGGAGTTCCATTCAAGAGGAATAGAGTTATCGTCTCACCTCGGCAACAGCCAGCAGAGGAGTGCTGTGCTGTTCCCTATCATCTCTGTTTCTATGCTTTTAGAACACATTCTTGATTTTGATTTCAGGTCAGCTCTGTGTTCACTTCACACACACATCCCAGGGGATGCTGCGGATTCCGAAGACTTTCATAACCATGAGCAAGGGCACTCTAAGAATACCACTTTGCACAACTAACAACATCTTTCCCCCAGAACCCAATTCCTTAAGTATGGTAACGTTTGTGCCCATGAAGCATTACTAAGAGAGCCACAATGATTATCACCAACCATAACAGAGGCAGGGGGGAGAAGAGAAATTCTTTCTTGCTTCAAAAAATAAGTTGTGAAGGAATATAAAAGTGAGACTCGGAACACCTAAAGGCAGACAAGGCAACTGAGAAGACTTAACTCTTTCAGCCGTGACGTTTTTTTCTCTTCATCAAATCCTAAAACAGGTTTCTATACCAGAACTTACCAGGTACCACGCTGAGCACTCTAAATGATGCAATTCATAATACTGGGGCCCTTTTCTACAGGTTAGAAATTGTTTTGATTTATTTTTAAATGTGAGTTTTCTTACTGCAAAATGGACAGGGGGCACATACCAGAGCCAGAGCCAGAGGCCGTCACATCGTATATCAGATCTTTTAGAGTTTTTCCAGCATTTACCAGATTGCACTCAGAGAGGGGTTCCTCCACATTCTGTCTCTTTTTCTTCCTGTCTGTGCACTGGCGACCTTGGCACGCCCATATCATCAGCGCCGCTGCCATGGACAGGAGGCAAACTGGCACAGTAATAACAACGGTCAGCTCCATGGGTCCGAGTTTTGGGGCATTTGGAGATGCTTCAGTTAAAAAAGAAAGAACACGACCATAAATCAACCCATTTAAGATACTCTAGAAATTGTAACCAGGATCACCAAAATTTCGCATCATTGATGTGGAGCTACCCAGCACGCCAGAGTTAGGATGGAGATGGGATCCAGATGGGAGCCAGAGTTAGGATCATGGAAAGCACCAGCACACGGGAGCCCTTTTCAATCCTCCAAGGCATTTGCCATTTTTCTACTATCGTCTCCCCATTCCTCAGCAGTCCATCCTTGGAGCACGTTCATTCACTCATGCCCCAAATAATTACCGAGCTCTTGCAATAGCTCTTGCCACCATTCCAGGTGCTGGAGATACAGCGGTGTGCGGCAGCCAAATCCTTCCTCTGGAGCTGCTTGTGTTCCCACACGCCCACTGAACAGATGGATGTGCAACAAGAGGCCTTACGCACTGTGAGGAAGCAGAGGGGCACGCGCGTGCCGCCGGGATGCCCCTTGGCGGCAGAGTGCTCCTGGAAGCCGCTCTGGGAGGCGACAGGGAGCAACGCCCGGAGGGTCTCCGCGAGCCGCGCGCCAGGCAACGTGAAAGCAAGTGTGCAAGACCCCGAGGTGAGGCCCATTCGGGCTGCTCAGGCACAACCCGTGCCTGGAGGGCAGTGAGCGGGGAGGAAGGCAGAAGAGAGCGAGGCAACCAAGACAAAAGAGCCTGTGGGGTCTGGTAGGCTAAGCGAAGGGCTGTGAATTCTATTCCAAGTAGGAGCTGTCGCAGGCCTTGGAGGAGGCGAACTACGGGATCTAAGGTTCATCCTGCGTGGCCGCAGAGGGGCGCAGGAGTAAAAAGCGGAGAGACAGAGGGAGGGGACCAATGCAGTCATCCGGGCGCGATGGTCTTGGCTGAACCTTCGCTGAAATAGTAGGACTTCCTCCCGGGTTCTGGTTCATCCTCCACCCTTTTGCTGTTGTGTTTTAATCCCTGGGTTGTATCACCACCTGGCACATTATATATGCTTAACCGACTGAGCCACCCAGGCATTGTTCAATTCCCTCCAAAGAACGCATGCTTCGTGAGGGAAAGAATTTTGTCTGCTTAGTTCTCAACTCTATCCCCAGTGTTGACAACTGGAGACGACGAGTAGATCTTGAAATGGTGGAACCGCTAAAAGTTCTACTAGTTTGTTCTTAGTAAGCAAAGGATAAGGTTTTTAGTTTTAGAAAAATAAACATTATCATTGAAACCAAGCAACATAAAGGGTGTAATCAAATTTGTGACTCTCCTGTTAAAACACAGACAGCCAATTTTTCTAAAGTTCATCTTGCATTTAAGAAATCTTTTTAATTTAGGGGAAATAGTGATACATTAAAAAATCTATGATGACAGGTATTTCCTGTATTTTTCAAAGAAATTATTTTGACACCTGAAATGAGTACATAGTTCATTTTCTTTTCATTCACTAAAGACAGCCTCAGCATCAATTTAATTTCATCACTGGGTCCTATCATTAGGGATGCTGGTTTTTGTTTTTAATAAGCCTTGGGAAGTATCTGATGGGATACAGGAATAGAATTCTGGAGTCTTAGGTTCTCAGACATGAAGGAGAAGTGGAAGAATGCAGACTTTGGAGAAAGAGAAGCCAAAGTGAGATGACACTTTCTCCATCTGTGGCTATAGTGCCTTGGGCAAACTGCCCCAGCTGACTAGGCATACCCAGTGAGAGGGTTAGAAAGAATGCATAGAAAGCAACGCCCAGCACCTGCACCTTAGCATCTAAACCGATGACGGTGATAATGGACCCTGTGAATTAAGCCATTCCTCAGAATTCCTTCTTTGCAATCCCAGAGAGCTTATCATATTGAATACGCTTACATTTGGCTTACGGTATGTCAACCAGAATAGGTAAAGACAAATTTATTTATTTTTTTTTTTAAATTTTTTTTTTCAACGTTTTTATTTATTTTTGGGACAGAGAGAGACAGAGCATGAACGGGGGAGGGGCAGAGAGAGAGGGAGACACAGAATCGGAAACAGGCTCCAGGCTCCGAGCCATCAGCCCAGAGCCTGACGCGGGGCTCGAACTCACAGACCGCGAGATCGTGACCTGGCTGAAGTCGGACGCTCAACCGACTGCGCCACCCAGGCGCCCCGACAAATTTAAAATAAATATTATGTCATTCTCAAGGAAAAGGAGTCATCAAATTCCTCAAAAATGTGTTCATGAAAGTTTCATCATAATCATAAAAATATGTACATGTATATATTTTTTTTATTTTTTTATTTATATATGAAATTTATTGTCAAATTGGTTTCCATACAACACCCAGTGCTCATCCCAAAAGGTGCCCTCCTCAATACCCATCACCCACCCTCTCCTCCCTCCCACCCCCCATCAACCCTCAGTTTGCTCTCAGTTCTCAACAGTCTCTTATGCTTTGGCTCTCTCCCATGTATATTTTTATCACTGATAAGTGATATATTTAAAACTGTTTAGAGAACTCTGGAAACAAACATAATCCACGCTCTTCCACTTTGCCCCGGGAATTCTGGCAGACCACCAACCTTCCCTCTCCTAAAGGTCTCAGGGTTCCTCTGAAGTCATTACAAGTTGTACAGGTGCACACGAGAAGAGGTTGGCCTTGAATGTTCTTACGACAAGGTGCTAAAAGAGTTCCCTGACGTGACTTTGTTTTGGAAATCATTAACTGTTGCACGTGCAACTTCGAAAGCTTGCTAATATAAAGCAGTTTTATCATCCATTTACCTATGGTCTTTCAATCTACATGTCAAGTCGTACCTAGATTTTTAGGTCCTCGCAATGCTATTCTAGGAATTCTAAGAAGGCCACAGAAAGCATTTAATGTCTTGCAACCTACATAAACATCTACTTGAGTGTGCTTTTAAAAATAAAAATAAAATTTAAAAAATAAAATTCAAAAAATAAAACGCCACTATTAGCTACATTTATCAGGCTATATCTTATTCCGATATATGTTATCAGGAACTATCAATATAAACATTAGAGTTAAAAAGCTTATTGATTGTCTTCCTTTTAGTAAAGCTCTATTAAGCAGAGCTCAGATCATCACTATGGCAACCAATAAAGAGGCGAAAGGTCAGCAACCCTGAAAATAGAATACTCTCTATAAAAGTGTACTGCTCCCGTGAAGGTTAACAGCTCTCAGAGATGTTTATTACAGGTGGGCAATGTTTCTACTTTTGTGAACAAATTTACTGATACGAGTTAGTAATAAAAAAAGATTACTCAGCTAGAAAAGGCTAGCAACAACATCCAGAAAGAGCTCCTTAAACACTGAGCAATTTTTAAAGCAAACATTTGTAAAACTATCTTCTAAACCAAATGTGGATTATAATCTCTACAGGAGATAAATGAAGAAGAACTGTAGTCTATACCAAATGAGTCATGGCAAAAGGAAATAGTAGCACAGTTAAGAATACATTTTAATAAGTTACCTTTGATGAGCATATTAGTTTTTCTAGCAGGTTTTATATTCTTGATCATAGGAGAACGCTTATTATTCAATAATTTCCCATTTGAGATTGACTGTGCCAACTGAAATGCATTCTCCATGTTATAAGCACCTCCATGGTTTGGGCAGTGCTTCGTTGTTCATTCATGTTATTTCACTCCTTAGAAAATTAAGTAGAATAGAATGGGAATGGGGAAAAGCACTAACCCAGATGGGTGAGAGCCTAGCTCACAAATACCTCCCCTATATAAGCTCTACAATACATTGAACCAAGACAACAGAAGGAAAGGAAGTATTAGCAAGGCAGGGAGAAGAGAACATTGATCCAGATGAGGTAGAAGATTCTGGACATCTGGAGAGAGTCATGTGAAAGGCAGATGAACGTACAACAATAAGATAAGACAAAAGAACAACAACCGAAAAGAACGATGAACGGATAGATGCAATACTCAAAACAAAAAGAAAAATATGGGCACGATCCTCATGATCCCCGTGTTTCCTTCCTTGCTGACCTCTTCTCTGTCCTTATTATAAGTTCAAAACTTACTGATGTTTATGAGACTTCTATGAACTTTGAATTAATTAGTTTATATCTCCTTAGTATTTGCTATTAGCAGGAGATGGCTTAGAACTGAGTTATGGACTTGATCAATTGCTTCAAATGGCCCATACTGACCACTGGCACGGAAATCTTGTAGAATGTCTACGTTCTATGTAAAGACTTTTTTTTTTATACTGTATTTGAATGACCTTCAAGTGACTAGAAACTTAAACATTATAGTGGAGTGAAGAATAGAAACTCTTTGAGAGTGACTGAAGAGCTATGCACTGGCTGGACATCTGTTGAAAAACAAAATCAGACAAAGAAAACAGAGGTCTCCATCGAACCAAAGTGAATTTTTTGTGAAATTTATAAGGTTAGTGCTCCATTCCCAGAAGCTGCTGTGGCAAGTAGCATACAGAATTTAAAAAAGATCCAAAAAACCCCTGAAGAAACCCCAGACTAATATTAAAACCACTCCTATTCCTTTTATTAAGGGTTTTTCCCTAACTGAAAAGACACCACCCTGCAAGGTTGTATCCATGAATGTATAAATATCAAGTCTTCAACTGCCTCCCCACCTATTCCCCACAAAAGGGGAAGCATTTCTTCCTCCTGCTTGTAGCCTGTTCTCAGGCAGTAAGCCAACCCAAAAAGACAATGTTCCCTGAGATGCTTTCTGATGGGTCCATTTCTGTCCTGGCACATGGAAGAAATGCCACCACGGTCAACTGAATGATGTGGTCCATCCACCTACCCCATAAACCCTCTATGACACAGGCCTGTGGCATCAGTGAAAAGGCTTTGTTTAGTTTAGTGTAGTTCACAGGCTTCTGGGGCAAAATGTGGAAGTAATGTCTGCAGCTAAACCAAGAGAGAACACATTGCCTCTAAGATGTTCAAAGCTCCCTTTTTAACTAGCCCAACAGGAATCATTTCTTTTTCAAAAAACAGAGTGACATGCTAAGCATCGAAAAATCTCCCAAATCTTCATGATGAACCTCCTTTAACCTGCCATTTCAAAACATCATTAAATGTGGATACCATCATTTCAAACATTTGCTTGACGGTAATGAAAATGCATTTTGAATTAGTTTCTTGCTGCTCTCCTAAAAGACTGGATCCAAAGGGATTGCTTTGTATAACTTTGCACTGAGAATGACTCTTGAGAAAAGATCCCAGAAAGTGGGGCACAGTCCACATCCTGATGGAATTTAAACCCTACTAAGGAATACATGATCCATCTGGGGAACAATTCTAAAGCAATTTTGAAAATAAAAAATATGAAGAAAACTATATAGGAGCAAGGGAAATGGGAGGTAAGAAAAGATCATCATGAAGAATTCTATTCATGATAAATCAGTCTAATATAAAACAGCATGGAACTGCACTTACATGTGGAAAGTCTACAGATGTGAAATAGAATGGGTCTCAGTTGCTAAGTCAAAAATACTGGGTGTATTTGTCTAACACTCCTGTGTTAATTCTGTACTCACTAATTTCAGGAAGCCCTCCACTACCTAGAGCTTGTCCTAGCCTACTATTCTTTACGGTGACCCTTACAAATGTCACCAGGAATAATTCAGGCAGAAGTTTATTCAATTGGATCTCTCCGACATACTCCACTATAGGGAACAGCAAATGGTCACCTTTCTCTGCAGAGCAAGAATAATCATGTCAAACAGGTTGTTTCTGATCAACATGAACCTCAAGTACTGAACGAGGGCAGATTTTGTAATCTAGAAATCCAACTGAACGATGAGAAATAGCCTGAAAATCATTTCTGCCTTTTAACAATCAGATGGGCCCTCGATTGTTTAGTGCTCAGTCTAAAAATGGCTACCTGCATACACCGTCTTGTCGGTCTTCTGGAATGATTTCATGATTTTATAGCATGCAGGTTGCACCACACATAAAAATATTTCCTGACAGTTCTTATGTTCCTGGGCTTCTGGGAGTATGTGAGGGACACTGGGTATCTTCAAATCTTCTTTTGTCCACTTTTGTCTCAATTTAAGAAAAATAATGTTTTTACATTTTAAGGAATGAGGAATGTGAGATTGAAGAATATAATCTTTGGCACAGGGAACTTAGAACTTTAACTTAGGCAGAGACGAGATTAATAAAATGTAGAAAGGAGAATTTAAATCAGCTCCACAGTTTTTCTTAATTTCCCCACATGCACCTAAAAATTAGTTTATTCATATGTCATCAAAACACATATTCTCAAATGATACATATTTGTAAAGAAATTAGTTGGTAACTACTCAAGGAATATTTCAGGTTGTTTTTTTTCTTAAGGCAACCCTTTACATGGGAAAAATGAAAGATCCTTGAAAGTAGCACCCGTATCTCCTACCAGTTTCCCCAGCTCATAGCAAAGCCTTGTTCGGAGAAGGCATTTGAAAATACTGACCACGAGGGAGAAGTTACACTTCTCTGTCCTAGAGTTCATGCTAGTATAAATTCTCCCACAGCAAACACATTCACAGAAAGCAGTTTGTTCACGTGGAAAAGACTGATGTGAGATAATCCTATTTTAACCGAACCCAATGTCCTGTACATGATAATCACACAAAAAGTATTTCACTAAACAGGTAATAGTATTTACTTAGCATTACTAAGAGAGTAGGGGCTTACATAGTGTGAAATCCTCAATTTAGAACTGGTTATAAATTTTACTTCCAATTTCCCATTACATTCCCTATGAACAAAATTTCATAATCGAAATCAGTGTACTTGTTTCCCGAGATAGGAAATGCTTCCTATGTTAAACTTTAAGAGCACTTCTTTGTGTGCTTATATTTCATAGCACTTTCTGAAATATAAAAATCAGAGCACCTTTCAGTTTATGGAGGGGAAAAATACCCTGTCTGGCACACCTGTCAGGTGCGCACCGAATCCTCAGAGAATGAGCTATAAATGGATTTGTTCATGTGATGGCAGAACAATTCCACAAGGGGTCCCATGAGTATTTCTCAGCATGGAGATGTCACCTTACGCGGACTACTACGGCAATGGATTCGTTTAAAATAGAAAGCCATGATAAAATTGGAAGACAACAGTGAATTTTTAAAAGGACTGTAAATAACAAGACTTTAAAATCCCCAAAGAATAATAATATCTGAGCCTGCAATTTTTATAATTATAGCATCCTTTGAAATGACTAATTTTTGATAAATCTAATTCTAATGTTTTGGCAGCTTATCTTCCTTCAGATGCAACCCTTTAGTTTGGTTTAAATGAAAGTCCAATTTAGACATGTACCTAATCAATAAGCATTGTTTACCTGCTCTGACTGATATAAATAATCAATTTTCCTTTTCTCTTTACACAACTGAGAACAGAACAGGAAGATGAAAATTGTATGGGGGTTAATAAAGCACCCAATATTTTAATGTTGTGTGTGTCTTTTCTTTATTGAAGCCAATTATTTGTAAAGCAAAAAATATAATAGTATTATTAAAATAGTATGTGAAATCTGAAAGGAAATTATTACTACATTTAGCCTTTCAAGCACTGTGAGTTTTAGTAGCAGAATGGGAACAAAGATACCTGGAACTTGAATGTTTTTGATGAATAGTCTATTTCCATATGAAAGGTGGTAATTAGTGTAAGCAAGAACTAAATAGCAATTCCTATCAAAATTAGCCCAGTAAATAACCAGTTTCTCTTGCCCAGGTTTCCTAAACTTATCCTAGATGAATTTTCATGGAAAATTTTAGAGTGTTCTTGATGCTGTGTGACATCACAGATATTTCTCTGAGCATGACTCTGATGTCACCTAGGGTCAGAAGAAATCATTTGTTACAAACTGAAATGCATACATTTTAATAAGGGAGAAAAGTAAGATACAAAATTGTCGAAAAACTCAACTATGCTAAAGTAGAAATATATTAAACTATTGATAATGTAAACTTTAGGCCAGTGGGTATAAGCTCAGTACATATTGAATGCGTGAATGAATGAATGAATGAATGAATGAAAAAACAGGGAAAGCCCATGTCCACTAAGGAAGAATGACTTGCTTCTCAGTTTTAACCAACTGATAAATGAGGAAAACCTCAAGAAAGCCATAACTGATTTTTCAAGGACAAGCCAGATATCTAGAACTTTTATATTAAGATTCTTAATTTTTAACAATGTTAAGAAATATGTTTCTTTCCTTTTCCAGAAACTGTAGGTCAATCAAAACCTGTCTGTTGACTGGATACAACCCATATGCAGGTAGAACTCTGGATGACTTGTTTTGTTGTTTCTATATTCATTAGAATTGGGTTTCATTACAAATAACAGAGGAAACCAGACAAGTTTCCTTTTCTTTTTCATGTAAAAGAAACTTGAAGATGTTGAAGATGTCCAATGTTAGTAGGGTGACACCATGAAGTTTTCAGTCAGGCCCCTGTCAGTTCCCCTGTTGCCACCCCTGTGGTGCAGCCATCACCCTCATGGTCCAAGGCAGCCACTAAAACTCTAACCTTTACATCCAGGCAGTGTGATGGATGGTGGCATAATAACGTGCCAGTTCTGTTTCAACAGGTCTTCTCAGAAGTTCTTCTAAACACTGCCACTCATCTCATTTGCCAGAACCTAATCATATGGCCACACTTCTCTGTAAGAGCAGTGGAAAATATTGTCTGTTAGGAGGACAGCTATATAATCTGCTGGAAGTCTAGGTCCTGCTTCTAAATGGGTATTGGGGGAATCTAGATGTCTTTGAAACACTTATCTATAGACACAGTAACCTTTGATCTATTGGATTTTTTGGTTAGAAAGAGAACATATGTGCAAAACAAAAACCAAGTCAGACAGTACTGTACAAGAGTTACTAAGGAAAGAGCTACATCATGTCTTCAGCTGCTCAATACTCCAAAACCAACTCAGACGTTAGTAGAATGTGCAACCTCCCATTAACTTGCCTATATGCAAACATTACTTGGAAACTTGATGTTTGTTGTGAAATATAATGAATAAACAGAAAAGTCCATACATTATCTAGGTTGAGTATAAAAAGAATTATAAACTCCCACACATCACGTCCCTCCTCATCTCCCCGCCTTTTCTTCCACTCTGAGATACCCCCACATGATCACAACCTTTTTCCTTCCCCAAGGGTAACCCTTACCCTGATATGCAAAATAATGATTTCCTTGCCCTTGTACTATGGTTCCCAGATCCCTTTTCTTACATGGCTCCAGGCATTGGCATATTTGTATACATGTTCATGAATCAGAATGGCTTGAAATTTTCCTTTCTTATACTGGCTTTGTTGGGTTTGATATCAAGGTTATGAATAAAATGAGTGAAGGAGTGTCTCCTCTTTGTCTGCATTTTGGAAGAGTTTGTGTGAGAGTTCTCTGTTCCTGGAAGTGTATCAAAATTTTCTAGTAGAGCCTCTTTTCTAGTAGAACTTTGAAATTTTCTTTCTGGGAATATTTTTTACTACTTTTTTTAAAAACTTCTGATTCAAATTCTTTACTGTCATAAGACTATTCAGGTTTGGTATATTATAATTTTCTAAAAATTAGGTTGTTCGTAAACCATCTTGTTTCAACTCTATATAGTCTCACTAATTATTTTATCTAATTGTTTTATCACTTACCAAGACTGTGGCATATTAAAACCTCCCTCTGAGATTGTGGACATCTCTATTTCTCCTTATAGATCTCTAAGTATTTTCTTTATTTTTGAGTCCCATTGTTAAGTACATAGAAATTTAAGTTCATTAAGAATCCCTGGTAAGTTGAAACTTTAGTCACTATAAAGTTACTTCTTAACTCTAGTAATTTTTTTGCATTAAAGTTAATTTTGTCTGGCATTAATATAAATAAACCAATATTTTTGTTTGTTTAATATATGTATGGTATATGCTTTCTATCGAAACAATTTCACATTTCTGTAAATTTTCATTTATCAAGACATTTTTTTTTTAATTTTTTTTTTTAACATTTATTTATTTTTGGGACAGAGAGAGACAGAGCATGAACGGGGGAGGGGCAGAGAGAGAGGGAGACACAGAACTGGAAACAGGCCCCAGGCTCTGAGCCATCAGCCCAGAGCCCGACGCGGGGCTCGAACTCACGGACCGCGAGATCGTGACCTGGCTGAAGTCGGACGCTCAACCGACTGCGCCACCCAGGCGCCCCTATCAAGACATTTTTAAAACAACATTTAATTGGATCTGTTTTCTCCAACTTAGTATCCTTTGTTTAGTCTATTTACATTAAATTAATTATATTTAATTATTACTAACATTTGGATACTTTCTTATTGTCACATCTGTTGTGCGCTTCTTTCTCTTGCTTTTTTTTTTTTTTTTTACTACTTTTGGATAATTTTTATTGTTCTGTTTCCCATTGTAGATTAGAAGGTACATAGTCACATTCTACTCTTTCAGAAATAATTTAGCAATTACAACAGGGACATTTCAAAGCATAAAGATTAACAATATATTTACCATTCTCCTAGACAAAAACAAGGCCCTTGGAAAATTTTAATTCCATTTAACCTTCTTGACATACATAGTATATAAAAAATAGTATTCTATGTTGAATGACCATTTTATCTTATTTTTTTTTAAACCTCAAAAGACACCATTGCTGTTGTAGATTAATGTTGTTTAGAATCAGTGACATATTTATCACTTTCTTTGCCTTTCATTCCTCCCTGCATGTCAGAACTTTGGTATAGTTTCTGTATGCCTGAAGTACACCCTTAGAGTTTCCTTTATCAAAGAGTTTGATAATATTAAACTCACCTATTTGTGTTACTTTGAAAATGTCTTTTGCTAAACCTCATTCTTTAAAGATAGTTTTTCTAGGTAGTATTCTGGGTTACCAATTCTTTTCTTTTAGAATATTGAAGATAAAATTCCACTTTTCTCCTTTTACTTTTTGCTTGAAAAGACAATGCCAGTTTTTCTGAACTTCTTTGAATTTCATTTACCTTTTTGTCTGTCAACTTGTAGGATTTCACTTTGTCTTTGGTGTTCTGTAGTTTTACTAAGCTATGTCCAGATTTAGGTATCTATTTATTCCTCCTCTTGATAGTCACTGGATTTCTTAGATTTGTAGATTGGTGTTCATCAATTCTGGAAAATTCTGAGCTGTTACTTCTGCAGACTGCTTTTGCCCAAACCTTTATCTCCTCTCCTATGGACCACGATAGAAAGCCACATGTTAAATCTTCTTATGTGTTCCTCTCTTTGTCATCCTCTTGTCCATATTTTCCATTATGTATTCTCTGTATAACTGCATACAAAATAACTTCTTCTGACCAGTATTTCAGATCCCTAATTCTCTCCATAGCTCTTTATATTCTATCTAATTGTTGTTAAACCTATCCATTAAGTTTTCAATTTTTATTATATTTTTAATTTTAAAAAGTTTTATTTTGTTCTTGTTCAAATCTAGTAGGTCACTTTTTTATAATCCTCTATCCTCTAAAAATATTTCCAAATTCGCCTTATGTTTTTTTTTAAACTTAGAAGAATATTTGATCTAGATTTATTTTCTGAGAATTCCAATATATGAAACCTTTGTGATCTTTCTGCTGTGTGTTCTCTTCTGCTGGCTCATGCATGCTGCCTTGCATACCTGTATGCTTGGGGTGCTTATTCTTCACAAGGTACTGCTCATGTACTTGCAAAAGGGTCTGTTTTGTCTGGTTGAGACCTAACATTAAAGTCCCTTCCTCTAGAGAGCTGGTACTTTTTTCTTGACACTTTGGTGCACCAATGGTCTGGGACTAGCTTAAAGAAAGTTCTTCCTCTGAAGAGTTCCTGTACCACTCATGCAATGGGAACTTGGGCCTAAAATCCATGTGATGTCCAGGCTATGATCACAGCTTCACCAGAACAGGTTTTTTATTTTTCTTGTTCTGCTTAGTTAAAAGCCCAAACCTCCTCCCTGGGGTTAGAAGGAGATGGGTTTATATCTGGTTTAAACTTGCAGTAAGGAAAGAGACCTTCGATATCTCTGCTCAACATGGTGGCTTCTATTAGATGATTCAGTTTGAGCAAATCACGTTTCTTGACCTTTGCTATCCTTCAAGCTTGAGATCCCTGATAACAAAACCTTTTAACAAAAATTTTAACAAAGGCTTAACGAAACCTGATAAAATTTTCCTTATTAGAAAAAGCATACACACATGAGGAAAAAAGTATCAGAAAGTTATATAATAATGTTTTAAACAATAAGGTTGTTTGCCAATTCCCATAAGAATAAATCTGGAAATAGGCTGGTGACATTGTTGAGTCTCTTTGTTAATGAATCATAGGATCAATCTACTTCCAGATTTCCTACCATGTTGAGTTAGTGAACTCCCTTATTAAGACATTATTATCTAAGTTTCTGATACTTTTAGTTGAAAACAGCTTGACTGATACATCACTCTTACAACTTATGCAAATCTAGTGGGCGGGAAAAAATGGTTGTTTTAATTGGCATCTCTCCAGCTATTAGTGATGTTGAACATCTTTTTGATGCTTGACCATTTAGAATATTCTCTTCTGTAAAATTTGTTTGTGTCTCTTACCCATTTTTCCCTTTAGTGCTCTCTCTCCTTCTCTCTTTCCACTCTCTTGCCATGCACATGCACACATGCATGCACACGCACATGAGCTCTTTAACTTCCCATAGTTCCTACCTTTTTCCAGTCACACATGTGGCAAATATTTCTATCCCATATTTAACTTATCTTCAGTTTTATTTATGTTATCTTTCATTACTCATTTTTATTTTAGTTTGCATGCAGTTACATCTCTTTTCCTTTTATAACAGTTGGATTTCCTGTCTTATTTAAAAACAGCTTCCATACTATAAAGTCATAAAAATCTTTTTTTCTAAATTTTCCTCTGACATTTAAATTGTTTTATATTTCACAATTAGATATTTAATCAAGCTGTAATTTATTTTTGTATATGGTATGACACTGTGGTACAGCCCTGTTTTCTTCCAGATGGATAGATAATTATGCCAGCATCATTTCAAAAATAAACTATCCTGGAATTTCCATTTCTGCCAAGTTACACTTTAGATGTCCACAGAAACCCTTCTTGGTACAGCACACAAAAATGCTGAATAAAATATAAATGAAAAACTTTTTTTCTATTACGTGATTAAGCTGGTGAGAAAAGAAATGAATTGCTCAGAGCCACAAATAAAGTGAAAATCCAAAGAGGCGCTTGAGCACTTGGGCTGCTATTTACCCTGGAAGCATCTGCCAGCTCCTGGTGGTTACATGCTTAGTTTACCAGATTGTAGCACAAGATCAGGAGATAAAACTTGGTTCCTGAGACAGGGAAGGGCCAGATCAGAGACCCTCATATAAATCAGGCAACTATGAATGGCATTAAATTGAAAATAAAACAGTGTTCTGCAGACAAAGACAGGGTGTATGCTCCTCTATGTGTCTGTCTCAATCTTGACTTTGGTATAGCAAAACATCTTCAAGGGTTTCTTACCCCAAGTGTGTACCATAGGCAGGCTTCGAGCCTTAATTCATATTACATGTTGGCCAAAATAAACCTAATCAAAATATTGAATGGGTTTTGGTTGGTAACACCCCCAGATACCTAGTGGAAGCCAATGTAAATCTTCTCTGGAGGAATATATTTTATATATATATAAATATATATATATATTTATATATATATATTTATATATATATAAATATATATATATACGTGTATATATATATATATATGTATATATATATATATATATATAATTTATTGTCAAATTGGTTTCCATACAACACCCAGTGCTCATCCTGGAGGAACATATTTTAAATACAGGCTCCAAAAATTTCCTCCACATAAGGTTCCCCAAAACCTGAGCTCACATTCAAAAATCACAAAACACATGAGGAAAGTAGCCATCAAAATATGAGTCAGCAAAATAAAATCCTAGCACATTCAAACTCGCAGAAACTGTAGATATTAAAATTATCAGATGCAAACATTAGGAAATAACAGGGGAAAGATTTCAAGAGGCATAGAGAAGAGATACAGAAGGCCCAGCTCACACAGACTCGGGGAAGGAATTGTGAAAAGTGAGGAGAACTTATTAGAAGGCTCCCAGATCAAACCCATCGTACATACACCCATTGTACATACATATCCAATGTGAATGGAACTTTTTCATCTATTATTGTTTGTGTGCCATACCTGGATCCCCCAGTGCCCCCCCCCCCAACCAAGGGCACACCAATTTGTGTCAACAAGCCTTTTATTTTTGAAATAGAAATATTCTTGAAGAGTTAAGAATTTACTCTTTACTTTTTTAAAGATGTTTATTTTTTGAGAGAGAGAACACATGTACATGCATGGGGGAGGGGCAGGAGAGGTAGAGAAAGAGAATTCCAAGCAGGCTCAGAGCTGTCATCACAGAGCCCAACATAGGGCTGGTGATGAATGGTGAGATCATGACCTGAGCCAAAATCAAGAGTGGGATGCTTAACCAACTGAGCCAGTTACCCCGTATCATTTACTTTCAAAGGTAAATTTTTCCCACTCAGTGGCTTCTCTCCTAAATTCAGAGGAAGCTGAGAGTGGGCAATCTGCAGGAGTTATGAGTCAAGAAGTTTCCTGAAGCCTGGGAGTACTAAGTTAAAGTCAGAGCTGGAGTCTGGAGTCAGAACAAGAAAAGTAGCATCCAGAAAGGAAAGAGGATATTTTTGGAACTGAAGGTAGCTATTCTTATCTGGTCTAAAAATAAACAAGAAGAATACATTAGACAGGGTACATTACATAAAGTATATGTTTCTCTTGTTTAACTGATTTGCACAATCTATATTTAATTTTTAAATATTCAGTACTACACTTGTTTTGTAAAAATAATGACATATTTGCTGTTAGTAGAAATGTACTCAAAGTACTAGTCAAATAAATGGCTGTTTTTGGAAATGGATGTTGCCTTTCAAGTTTTACATAGGGAAAAAAAAGCCTCTAAATATTTGTGATAATACTTGAACTTGGAAGGTCACTCCAGTGACATCAAAGATACCAGCTTCAATAAGCTTCAGGGAAGGGAAGCAAGTTTTCTAATATTAGATCTCCATCAAACTATAAAACTGTTTCTATAAAAAAAAAAAGTATGATTAACTCCTAAAAATTAAACCCATGTGCAGTGTCACAGGAGAAAGTGTTTTTTAAGGGCAAATGATTGAATTTAATGTGATCTAAGTCAATCTTGCTTGCAATGATCTAAATTAATTCTACTTAAATCTAATACAACTTAGTATAAAAAATGAATGGGTAAAAGATTTTTAAAGGCCATTTAGAAAAAAAAATTTAAAAAAATTTTTAACGTTTATTTATTTTTGAGAGAGAGAGACACACAGAGCATGAACAGGGGAGGGTCAGAGAGAGGGAGACACAGAATCTGAAAACAGGCTCCAGGCTCTGAGCTGTCAGCACAGAGCCCGACGCGGGGCTCGAACTCACGGACCGCGAGATCATGACCTGAGCCGAAGTCAGACACTTAACCTACTGAGCCACCAAGGCGCCCCAGAAGGAAAACATTTGAGATTAAAACAGTAACTAGATTCTTAATAGATTTTTGTACTAGTAAATTAAAATAATAAGTGTCCCTGCTCCATTTTAAATTACCACATTTTCAAATACCAACTAAAGTGGTGTTTTTTGAACTGTGAACAACCTATTAGTAGGGTCTGACCAGCGTTTTTACTTGAGGAAAATGCATAGGGTACCTCACAGGAAGGGTAAGAATATTTTGTAAAAGTCTTGTTTCAGTAGAGTTTGCATTCAGGTTGGGGGAAATTGTATAAAATGTATTTCTTTCTGTGTGTCTCAGTGGAAACATGTATAAAAGCCACTAGTCTGGGTGCCTGGGTGGCTCAGTCCGTTAAGCATCTGACTCTTGATCTCGGCTCAAGTCATGACCTCAAGGTTCCCGAGTTCTAGCCCTACATTGGGCTCTGCCCTGTCGGTGCAGAGCCTGATTGGGATTCTCTCTCCCTCTCTCCCTGCTCCTCCCCCTCTCGCCTGAATTCTCTCTCTCTCTCTCTCTCTCTCTCTCTCTCTCTCTCTCTCTCTCAAAAATAAAATAAATAAACTTGGGGCACCTGGATGGCTCAAGTCAGTTAAGCGTCCAACTTCAGCTCAGGTCATGATCTCACAGTTTGTGGGTTCCAGCCCCGCGTCTGGCTCTGTGCTGACTGCTTGCTCAGAGCCTGGAGCCTGCTTTGGATTCTGTGTCTCCCTCTCTCCCTGTCCCTCCACCACACATACCTTGTCTCTCTCTGTCTCAAAAATAAATAAACATTAAAAAAATAAATAAAAATAAAATAAATAAACTTTAAAAAAAGGCCACTAGTCTAAGGTTTTAGGAATTAGAGCCAAACACTTTAAAAGGATTTTTAGGAGGGAAAGAGCGAGCGCCTATAATTCTCCAATTGCTGAGTTACAATCGCACAAGCAGAGAGAGGAAGGGAGAGAGAAAAAGTCCAGGTCTGTGTTCAAGGCAGGAATTTTATCACAAAGAAACAAAGCAAGAGGCCAATTGTTACAGGACTTAAGCACAGAAGAGCATCAACTGAAATATCACAAACCTTGGTTACTACACCTATATCAAGTCACTACCCAGAAACGGCCCCATAGTCTGGAGTGCTGGGTGAAAGAACCAAAGAGCCAAGGATCCGCTTCACTTTCAGAGGAACCAAAAAGGGAAGTCCAGATTTTCCTGTATCTCTTCTGGTCACCTCTGTACGTTTTCTTCCCCATTTTGCCCATTAATGTGATGTAGAGCACTAACACCGTAGAAATGTCACACTGCTTATTTTTCAGAGTGCTTTTATACATTTCATGTATATGTAACCAGATTTGAAATGGACAAATCCCTACTAGCCAGAGCAGGGGATATCAATCACGCTCACTGATGACACGAGAACACTGGCGTTGTTGGCACGGCCTGTGTTCAGTGCTCAGCCTGGAAGTCCCTTTCCAAACAGCTGCTGCTCCAAATACAGCTAATAACCGTTTGGTGCTGCCTCACAGACAGAACGACCCGACCCAAGATGCCTGCGTATACAATCCTATTCAATTTAATGTCAATTTACCATACAATGTCGCTAAAAGAAAAAAGTTCTTAGTTTAAGAAATTTGAATTGAGTAAATGTCACAGAGCATTTTTTGTAGACATATTAATTACTGGCGAGACAACACGTATCTTCCCTGTTATAAGTAATATTTGGAAATCAATGAATGTAATCCATCACATCAATAGACTAAAGAAGAAAAATCTTGCTATAATCTCAAGAAATTCAAGAAAATACTTGAAAAAAATTAATATTCATTTAGGATTAAAAAGACCTCCGCCAAACTAGGAATTAAAGCAAATTTCATCAGTTCATAACAGGAATCTCAAAAACCTACAGTTAAAATCATACTTAATGGTAAAAGAGAGAGTGGTAATGAGTAATACTCAATACTCATTACTCATACCTAATGGTAAAAGAACATTCACTCCTAGGACCAAAAAGGCAAGGATCTTCACTCTTACCACTCCTATTCGTCAACGTATTAGCGGTCCTAGCCAGTGCAAAAAAGCAAGAAAAAGAAATAAAATGCAAACAGATCAGAATAGAAGATGCAAAATTGTCTGTATTCACAGATAAGATGATTGCGTATGTAGAAAATGCCAAATAATTTTTTAAAGAGCTACTAGCACTAAAATAATGTGCTTTGGCAAGCTTGTCGGAAATAAGGTCAATATACAAAATTAATTTCATTTTCATATACTAACAATTAACATCGAGATATTAAAAATAGCATCCAAAAACATGTGCTACTTAGCGATAAATTCAAGAAAATACACATGAGACCTGTTTCTTGACAAGCACAAGACACTGCTAAGAGTAACTGAAGAAAAACTCAATAAATGAGGAAACATGCTATGTTCATGGATCAAAGGATTTAATATTGTTAACATGACTGTTTTCTTCACATAATCTATATCTTCAACTCAATCTAATAAAAATCTCAGCATGTGCTTTTGTAAGAATTGTCAAATCAATTCTAAAATGGAAATGCAAATGCAAAGGATTCAGAAGATCCAAATCAATTTTAAAAAAGAACAAATTTGGAGCGGTCACACAACTTGATTTTAATACTTACTACAAGCTACACTAATAAAGGAAGTTTAATAGCGATATAAAGAGAGACATCCATAACCCTCGAACAGAATAAAGAGGCCCGAAATACACCCACATATATATGGTCATTTTATGTTCAAAGTGCCAAAGTAATTGAAAGGATAGATTTTTCAACAAATGATGCTGGAAAAACTTCATCTCTATATAAAAAAATAAATTTCACCTAAACCTCACAGAGTAAGAAAAATTAAGTTTAAACTGATGCAGGCCTAAATGATTCTGAAGTGTTAAAATTTCTGGAAGAAATTTATGTTTCTGGAAGAAACGTAAAAGAAAATATTTATGAACTTTGCATAAAGACTTCTTCAATTAGGACGTGAAACATATGGAACATAAAAATAAAAATATATAATCCATCAGTTTGTAATCTACTCTGCAAAAGACACATTCAAGAAAACAAAATGGCAATCCACAGAATGGGAGAAAATAGTCAGAATACACATATCTGATAAAGGACTGGTTTCCATATATATAATGAAGCTTTACTTTCAACCGTAGGAAGGTAACCCAATGTTTTTAATGTGCGAAAGATTCGACATTTATAAAGGCAGATATGCAACTGTCCAACATGCACATAAAAATAATTGAACACCATTACCGGTCAGGGAAATGCAAATTAAAACCTCAATGAAATACTACTACACAATCACTTGAATAGCTAAAATTAAAAAGAAACTGATTGTAACACATGATTGTAAAAGTATGGACCAAATGGAACTATCATCATACATCTCTGCTGGGGATGTAAAACTGTACAATTTCAAAACTACTTGGGAGATAATATTTGTAAAATGAATAGATACTCATCATATGATCCTATAATTCTGCTCTTAGATATTTTCTCACAAGAAAAAAAAAAACATATCCAAAAACTTGTACATTGATGTTCACAGCACCTTTATCCACAATCTCCACATGGAAACCACCTGAATACTCATCAGTAGGCGAACAGGTAAAACAGCCATAGGAGATCCATAGAATGGGATATCACCCCACAGTAAAAAAGGAACAAGCTACTAATACATCCAACAACATGAATACATCTCAAAAACATTCTGAGTGAAAGAAGCCAAATGCAAAACAATATCTTCCATAAGGACTCCTTTTTTTGAGAAACTCTGGGAAAAAACAAATCTAGTCTACACTGACAGAAAAGAGATCAGTCATCTAGCCCTAGTCAAAATGAGGATTGACTGAGAACATTTTGAGGCGATGGAAATGTGATAGTGGTTACATGGGGTATGTGTGTGTCAAAACTCATCAAACCATACAATCAAATTGTGTGCATTTCATTATATCCCAACTGTACCTCAATAACATTGATTTTTGAAACAGACTGGTTCCTACCTGGACTTGAGGGTGGAACATAAGCTTCTCGATAGTTACACAGAGTTTATAGTTGGGCTGGAAAGGACCTACATTCTAGCTGCACTAAGTATCTTTAATTTGCCCAGCTGCACATGAACCAGGTTATCCTCGAAGACCATTTGTTGCTGTCAAAATACTGTCTTGTGCCCATTCTGACTGGCAGAACCTGGTCTTGTGGGTAATTCAATATTGGGAAGACATATCAAAGATGCCATGGCCACAGGCTAATGCAGAGACCTACCTCCCCGTCCTTAATCTTTTGGATCTTGGTCATGGGAAGACAGCATAAGGTAGAGGGAGCCTTCACTTCACTTCAGCGTGTCTTGGGCCCACAGATAACCATGGGAGAAAGTCTAAGGGAAGAAAAGTACCCAGCATAGATGCCAGATCACCACCAAATCAAGGATGTCTATGGAACCTGAGACAGAGAGAATAAATGTGGTCTAAAAAATCAAGACTGCAAGTAGCCTTGGGGATGAAATATGCCAAGTATGGCTTCTTCTGCAGTATATAGGATAAAGCTCTAGAACAGTGTTTCCCAAAGAGTGCGACAAATACCAGTGGTGGCACGTGTCCCTCAGAAATGATTCTAAGGGTTCTTGAACCGACTTGGAGTGGTCAGCAAACACAATTTAAATAACATTGAATCACATGATATTTTCTCTCTAGTTCTCTCAGTGTTTCTGTATTATCAAAAAGCCTCATTTGGGGCCAGTATGTCTATAACATCACATTCTTCTCTCTTTTAAACAAACAGAAATATAAAATACCTAACTGAAATACAGTAGCTGTACTACAGTACATAGTTATCTTTTGCTTACACTAAGTAAACTGGCTTCTCATTTGTGGTAGTGATGCCAAGTTTCCACATCAAATAAATGTCCTTCAGTAAAAAAGGGGGACAGTGAATTTATACAAAAAAAAAAAACGGGTTAAAAATACTACAGTAGAATATCGATATAGTGATACAGGAACACCTGAGGCTGCATAACAGTACCTTAACATGTTGCTTTGTAAGGAAGACTATATACCTGCGTGTAGATATAAACACATCAGTAAGTACTGAATTATTACCAAATTGATAAATATGAAAGAAAATCCACTACAGAACATTTTCATGTCATAAATTGGCTTGTGGTTTTAATGACTTGCCCCTTAATATCCCCCAAAGTTGCAGATTCCACATTGCTGATAAAAGACGAGATTCAGATTTTCTGTCTTGTAAATTAGGAGAAAACACCACGAAATTGGGGAAAAGGCAGGAATATACGTGCACAATAATGAAGAGTTACATTCCATTCTACCTCCATCTTCTTGCTCATGAGTGCTTGCTCTCGAGTGCAGGCAGGCAGGCAAAGAAGATACGCAGAAGGTGCCCATGAAAAAAGATTTTGTCTCCATAGAAGTCAGCAATCTACTATTTTTAGTTTTGCTCTCTTTTCTCTTTTTTTCTTGGTATACATTTTAATTTCTTTCCTTTACAAGAATCCATACTAATGGACATTTTACTTTAGGTCCATTAATCACTTCTGAGAATACAACTCACATGGACAAACGTCACAATTGTTATGCTGTTGTCAGTGTTTTGACAGTCTTGTGCAATTAAAAAAAAAATCAACCTCAGCTGTGCTCTAGAGAATATTACCAGTCAAATAAGGAGGGAACTGTAAAACAGATTTTCTTATTTAAAGAAACATCCAACAGTTTGATTTCTACCAGGCTTCTAATTTCCCGATAGTAAAATTACATTTGGGATGAACAAAGATAAATGCCTTACCTTTTGGAAGGTGCAGTGTTATGTTGTTGCAGAAATCTGTGAAGCAGCATTCAGTTTTGGTAACATTGTTGGAACTATGACAGAAGACTTGAGCATTCAACTCTGGGAGAGAGACACAGGACTTGATCACCTGTTCTTTCCCATTGGTTAGCATAACCGAGGCCCAGCATGCTCCTTCAGTTTGGCAGGTAAAGTTTGAAGAGTCACACAAAAGACATACACACTTCAATCCTGGAAGTGTAAGGCAGAAAGCTTGAAGATTCAGAAAACATCATGCAAATTTATTTCATAATACTTGAGTACAAGAGATCAATCTTAATGAAAATTGAGGTAGGGTTTAAATGAACAGCATTGGGCAAACACATGCTCCCACTGTTAGTACCTCTCAGTCATGTGTTTTATTAAATAGGAGGCCCAAATCATCCTTTATTATTACTTGTATTTTTGTGAATTTATTCAGTTGCGACTATATTTTAAAATCATTTTACTGTCCACGGTCTAAATCCCACCTTCTTAAACCCAATTGGCTTATTCCTAAGTCAATAGCTCCTGTGAAATGCTAGGATACTGTAACACAGAAACCCAGGGGGACTGTCCAGCATCTCTTGTAAAGTGTGGTCAGAGAGCTGTGTAACCAAACATCCACTGTGCTCTGTTCATTTACCCTTTCTCCTTTAAACATTCAAGTACATGTGCAAAACACACACCTAACCATAGAAATCTACCACTCTTGGGGCACCTGGGTGGCTCAGTCGGTTGAGCATCCGACTTCAGCTCAGGTCATGATCTCACCAGTCCCAAGTACAAGCCCCACGTCAGGCTCTGTGCTGACAGCTCACAGCCTGGAGCCTGCTTTGGATTCTGTGTCTCCCTCTCTCTCTGTCCCTCCCATGCTCATGCTCTCTCTCTCTCTGTCTCTCAATAATAAATAAACATTAAAAAAAATTAAAAAAAAAGAAATCTACCACTCTAAAAATAATAGTGTGATCCTTTACGTTTATATTTGATGATATTTTAATATTATTGCTATTGCCACAGTACCTTTAAGGCACTGATGAGCCATTATACTTCCCCTCTTGGCTAAGAAATACATGTCAAAAGAAGAGTCATTTGAACACAGACCATGACTTCAGGCACTTCTCTTTAATGAACACACCTATTCCAGAAAACATAACACATCAACAGTAGAATTTAACATATCTACATAAATAAAATTTCAAAACTGAGACTCTGCTAAATTAATCTGTTCACTGCACAAGTTTCCTCACTCTTCCCCACTTACTACACACACACACACACACACACACACACACACACACACACACACATCCACCTCTCACATACACATTTACTCCCATGTTCTGAGTGGTGCCATATTTTTCTGTCCTGATGTAAAGTATCTCTCACCATAAAGTTCAGTGGTTGTGACAATTTATTCAAATTTTATTTAATTACAGTTTTTAAATAGTACAATACTAAATAAGGCTTTTGTATTATTACTCTAATGAGCTTTTTGTTAAATTATAACTGTTCCCCACAATTATCTGAATGTAACAAATTTTATAATAAAATCATTTTTACTGAAACTAAAGACCTTAAATTGCTAATTGCTGAGGGGCGCCTGGGTGGCGCAGTCGGTTAAGCGTCCGACTTCAGCCAGGTCACGATCTCGCGGTCCGTGAGTTCGAGCCCCGCGTCGGGCTCTGGGCTGATGGCTCAGAGCCTGGAGCCTGTTTCCAGTTCTGTGTCTCCCTCTCTCTCTGCCCCTCCCCCGTTCATGCTCTGTCTCTCTCTGTCCCCAAAATAAATAAATGTTGAAAAAAAATTTTAAATTGCTAATTGCTGAAATTGTAGCTAATTTCCTAACTGCACAGTATTTGATACATAAATGACAATTTTTATCCTCAACTTCAAACACCAATATAAAAACAAATATGGATAATATTCCTTCATAACTGGGTGTGTAAGAAAGAACAAATTACATACTGAAAAGCAAAAATTATCTCTTCTTTGGTACTCTTTCTTGATTGGCAAGATACCCTCTCTATAAACATTTTTATTACTATGGGCTAAAAGAAATACAGTCATAATACAATTTTGTTACCAACGTTGCACCAAGCACATAGTTCACTCCTCCATTTATTCCAGGGGTGACTAGTATAAATAAATACACAATTGACCCTTGAACAACATGGGTTTGAACTGCACGGGTGCATTTATACATGGATTTCTTTTCAATAAGTGCAGTACAGTACTGGGGCGCCTGGGTAGCTCAGTCAGTTGAGTATCCAATTCTTGATGTTGGCTCAGGTCATAATCTCATGGTTCATGAGTTTGAGCCCCTCATTAAGCTCTGCACTGACAGTGAGGAGCCTGGTTGGGATTCTCTCTCTCCTTCTCTCTCTGTCCCTCCCCCATTCATGCTTGCTCTCTCTCTCAAAACATATAAACTAAATTAAAAAAAATTATTATTATTATTATTTTTATTTTTTTTATTTATTTTTTTTTTAATTTTTTTTTCAATGTTTATTTATTTTTGGGACAGAGAGAGACAGAGCATGAACGGGCGAGGGGCAGAGAGAGAGGGAGACACAGAATCGGAAACAGGCTCCAGGCTCCGAGCCATCAGCCCAGAGCCCGACGCGGGGCTCGAACCCACGGACACGGACCGCGAGATCGTGACCTGGCTGAAGTCGGACGCTTAACCGACTGCGCCACCCAGGCGCCCCTAAAAAAATTATTTTTAAAATGCAGTACAGTACTATAAGTGTAGTTTCTCTTCCTAATGATTTTTTTTTAATTTTTAAATGTTTATTCATTTATTTTAAGAGAGAGTCATGTGGATGAGAATGGGGAAGGGCAGAGAGAAGAGAGTGAATCCTGAGCAGGCTCCACTCCATCAGCCTGGAGCCCGATGCAGGGCTTGAACTCACGAACCACGAGATCATGACCTGAGCCGAAATCAAGGGTAAGATACTTAACCGACTGAGCCACCTGGGCATCCTCACCTAATGACTTTCTTAACATTTTATTTTCTGTAGTTTCTTTACTGTAAGAATATGGTATATAATATATATCATAAAGAAAATATATGTTAATTGTTAATGCTATTGGTAAGGCTTCCAGTCAACAGTAGGCTATTAGTAGTTAAGTTTTTGGAGACTCAAAAGTTAAGCAGATTTTGAACTGTGTGAGGGGTTGGTGCCCCTAACATCCATGTTGTTCAGTGGTCAACTATACTCATTTGTTGATATCTATGTGCTACAGTCGAACCTTATAATCCACACTGATTAGGATTCAGTAGAGCTAGATATATAAAATCCAGGTGATTTGAAAAATATTTTAAGTCACTTTCCTTACATAAAAGACAGTTCATATAATGGCTATCCATCCACCTAGGTGTCTTCTGACGGTGGAATCTCTCTAGTACCTCTATGACTGATCTGCCAAAGGCCTTCAAATCCCAGTTATACTAGCTTTGAATTTTGGTCATCACTTGACCCCTCTGTGCCTCCATTTCCTTATATGAAAGAGGAGGAGAAGAAGAATATACCTCCTCATACTGTTGTTGTGAAGAATAAATTGATCTAGGTAAAGCTCTTAGAACAATGCCTGGCACACAGGAAGCATTATGGAAACATTTAGTGACCATGCTTTCTCCTACTAGAGGAGGTAAAGCTAGTTGTATTATGTAACAATTGGAATACATTCATAATCCATAAAGGAATGGCTGAATGAACTAGGGTGTACAGACCGTTTAAAAGGCATCACAAAAAAATGCATCCCTTTCTACTCTGTGGAGTGAGTTGAATGCTCTCCTTCTCTTAACGTCCCAGGCTAGAACCTAGACAGCCACACAGCAGGATGGTGTCTGGCCATGGTCCAGATACAGAACTCAGGAAAAGAAGGTCTCAGTCCTACCTCGGTCACTAACTTGCTCATTGACTTTAGAGAAGACATTTAACCTTCAGGGCCTCAGTGTCTTCTTCTGAAAACGGAAAATGAACCCGGGTCAGGGCCATAGATCCCAAAACCTTGAAATATCATAGAGTGCCACCATTTTACAACTCTAAGATTTTGTACTTGATGGAAATTTAGAATTATAAAATATAGAAAACGCTGACGTTGAAGAAACTTAATCCACTGTGGTCATTCTTCACCCTCATATTTTAAGGGGCTGAAGTTGGGAAGAAGAACTCTCCTGACACCCAGTCTCAAACCAGTTGTTACTAGAGTCCTCATCAAAGTCTCCATGAACTTTCTATTTCCAAGAGAAGCCTAGCCTGGAAATCCAGGCAACTAACTATGGAATATGGGTCCACCGGGTGAAGACAACCATAAAGCACTCAACAACTAAGCATACATTAGTTTCACGTGTGTTTATCATTACGTATAATTCCCAGTGACAGTGTGGGAGTTAGTTGTCACCATTTCCATTTTATAGAGAATGAAATGAGGCTCAAAAAGATCAAGTGACTGAATTAATGTAGCAGTTATCAGACTACTCAAGCGATGTTGTTTCTGCCCTACCAAAGCTGACACATTTTTTTAAAAAGACAGGTACACAAACCATTTTGCTACCTCACTGGTTTCTAGCAACTGAATCAAACACAATTCTAATACAGCAGAAAGAAATTAATAATTAACACTTGACCATTGAGGTGTTGATCTGTACTGTCCTAATTACCTTTTAAAATACAGTTGATATTTTTAAAACAAATTCTACCCACTTATTTTCTGAGGAGACAAGCAGTTAAATAAAAGTCAGTCATCATGTGCTTTGCATCTACAGAAATAACCTTACCTTTCAGGTCGTCTAAGTTTTGTATTAAGCACAAACATTTAAGTACCTAAACTGCTACTTTTTCTTAGAAATACTACTAGCTCCTTATAAAAATGATTAGATACTAGCTCTTATCGAGGAAGAATGTGGATACTCCCTGGATGTTTAATAAGCTATAAAAATTTCCTTCAGTTTTAATTAAAAGGTACCAATTAGAAGATTAATTCCGACCTAGGTGATAGAGTTACAACATAGTAAATGCCACCTTACTTTAAGTGGCGCATGATGGAAAACATCGACAAAACAGAATTTGCTGATAATGGCTTCAAACATCTGTTAAATATTCTCATTTATTCCAGGTCAACTGGCAGTACTATAGCACTGATGGAACACAAACAGCAAACTAAAAGAAACCTAAGATGTATATCTAACATGCAACATAATTCAGTCTTGCATTTTTCATTTCCCACCAAACCACTCTATGGTCACATTTGGTATATAATTAAATTATATTTATATCAACCACCCTCAACATAGAACCCTTGTGCTGCCAATTGAAACATAAGCTGCCCTTAGTGATTAGACTTATGCTTTCATATTTTGTTTTTTAAAAGACTGATGTTAATTGAGTCAATTATACTAGAATATTCCATGACAGGATAAATCTGGCTGTTAGCAGACAGCAGTCCAGCCTTATGTTTCTTTATTTTATACTTTCCCATTATAATGTACTTGAGTCATATGGAAAGGGATAGCAAATGAAGTTGAAGAAGGAGGTAATTACCCGTAATAAGGAGGTCCATTAGAGTTTTCCCCACAAGAAAGATTGCACTTTTCTTGTGTCTCCTCCCACCCCTTTAATAAGCCCCCTTTCCCCCTTTTTGCCAATTAGCCTGTAAAAGCCAAGACATCTGTTACTCACAAGACATCTGTTACCCACATAAAACCCTAGGATGTGCACATTCCTAATCAACCAGAAAATAAATTTTCATCCATCTTTACATGTGATGGCAAACACACCCTGATGTCCAGAAGTGTAAAAACCATCAGACTATAGGGAAAAAAACCCCCAAATTTATCAATTTGTATCTATGTGCTATTCTTGTTAAAAGGCCAAGTATTTGTTCGGGAAATATTAGCTATTTTAAAGGGGATACTGTTTTCAAAAAGTCGGTTGCCTATATTTTGGGTCTATATGCTGAAATATCTATTGACTGATGCCTTACACATATTTCTGACACATACCCTTTCCTCTTCTCCAGACATTAGTTGATTCAATTTCCCTAATTTTGAGCAAGCTATTGAACACAATTTTTTTTTTTAATTCATAAAACTGTCTCAAATTTGACCGGTCGAATATGTAATCTTTTCATCATTTGCAGGCTTCTGAGTTAACAAAGGAACAAGTCAAGCTCGTCCATATGCTGAATCTGAAAAGAAAACCAGGACGACTAGTACTAGTGAACGTGAAGGGAAGCCAGACAGGGTCAAAGGAAATCAGGCAAAGACCTATCTTCCCTTCTACTCCTTCTCAACATTGATTTTCTTCTCATTTGGTCATTTCAAATAATTTATCTTTCTTCACGGTAAGGAAAAATATAATAGAGAAAGAAAGCTGCCTTCATAAAATATGGGAAATCTGAATACAAACTTTTTGACCAGATGAGTTTTCAACAGACATTCAACTTGTAGAAATTCTACTTGCCAGGCTGTATCAAAGGACAGTCAGAACCCCTAACATATGAGAATACACCCGGCACAAAGGAAACTGTTCCTTTGCGCAAAGTGGCAATTATGTCCCCTGTTCAGGAAGGCCTCATCCTTATAGCTGAGAAGGAATGGAACAACTCTAACAGGAGGGATTCTATCCAGGAGAATGGTTTTCACTCTCAGCTGCGGGGCTGTAATCAGGAAGAGCCCAACACATTTTGAATTACAGAAGTAGCCATTTTGAATGTCCGCAGTCCACAAGCAACACTAAATAAACCTCAGGTTTCAGCTCACAAACCTCAGGTTCGACCACAAACCACCAAACACAACTTCTCCCCATCTTAGATTCCTCACCTGAGAGATGATAAGGTCAGGAAGCAGATTAGGAGATTTCTAAAGATCCCACCCACTTTACAGTGCTTTTCTGCTCTAGGCCCGGGTCGCCATTCTCAATATAAGTAACTACAGTGTTATCTTAGCTAAAAAGAGAGAGCACCCAAAGGATTGGCTTAAACCCCCAAATTCACACACGGGTTGTTCAGTGGATAGGAGGGTCCTACTAGTTCATAAACTGACAAAATGTCTCCAGTCGGTATTAAAGATGATTTATCCTGTCCTATCTCATACAATGATCCAATGCCTTAACCAACATAGGCATAAGATTTTTCAGAAGTGAAGAGAAAGTTCACAGCCGGTCTGAATTGGGCTAGACACCCAGAGTCTTATCTAATCCCTCAATTAGATGGACACAGTATCACAGAAATGGCATGCGAGACCGAAGGCTATTAACACCAAACTATGGCAATCTGACTCTACAAAATGGAAATGAAAACATTTTCCAATAACGTTTAAATGGCTGACAAAAAGAGCAAAGTTTAAAGTTGGTCAGGATTATATTACTTATTTACCTACCGCCTCAAAATTGTGACCATATACAGAAAAGATATGCACTATGGCATAATGTCAAATGCTTTTAGGGCAACTTAAAAATTTTTTAACAGAGGGGCACCTGGGTGGCGCAGTCGGTTGAGCGTCCGACTTCAGCCAGGTCACGATCTCGCGGTCCGTGAGTTCGAGCCCTGCATCAGGCTCTGGGCTGATGGCTCGGAGCCTGGAGACTGTTTCGATTCTGTGTCTCCCACTCTCTCTGACCCTCCCCCGTTCATGCTCTGTCTCTCTCTATCCCCAAAATAAATAAACGTTGAAAAAAAAAATTTTTTTTTAACAGAGAAAAATGATCAGGTTAACCTTTTTGCTTCTCAGCATAGTATTAAATGTGAAGCTCACTTTTCAAAGGAGGGCTTTTCCAAAACTACCATTAAGAACATTAGCCCCGAAGCTCCCACAGCATGGTGTATATATATACATATATATATGTGTGTGTGTATATATATATATATATATATATATATATACATATATATGTGTATATATATGTATATATATATGGCAACCATAAAGGGGCACAACCGAATCTAAAAGGGGGATGACAAAATTATTTGTGTGGATTTTTTTAAAATGTCCCCCATGAAAGCATGAAAATGCAGAATTCTGAGCCGGGGAGAGGACAGCCTTTTCCTTCCTGCCTTGGGAAGTCAAGGCAGTAGTTTGCAGCAGGTTGGCAGGGGCAGAGTTGCATGAGGACTGCTTTTGGCAATAGTGTGACGTCTCTTAGAGTAAGTCCTTGTTTCCTTAGGGAGGGCACATTTCCTGCAGTCCTCTGGCCAGCTTTAGATTTCGTAGCCATGTACGTAAGAAAAGGACCTCATTTGGGGTCTCCCGTATCAGAGCAATCATGTCAAGGAAGAAGAGTGTTCTTGATCGCAAGACACGTATCCTCTGCTACCCCCCCCATGGAATTCTCACTTAATTTGAGAAGTTAGATGCTTAGGCTGGCAGCTCAAATGGTGCCTCATCAAACTCTCCTCTCAATCTGGGTTTTTGTTGTTGTTGTTGTCTTGTAGTTAAGAAAATAGGTATGCTCAATGGATTGCAATTATATTTAGAGTAAAACAAAATCCATAGTCATGATTGTGACCTCATAGGTTAGTAGGTCTGGGTTGTTCCCACTTCTTGAACCTCCTTTCTTTTAACTCAGCCCTTCAGACATACGGGTCTCCTTTTCATAGTTCTAGAAAATAAGTTCTTCCCCACTTCATGGTTTTTGCTCTCACGGTTCCCTTTGCTGTAGTATTCTTCCTCTCCTTCTAATTCTTCAGTGTCAGCTCAAATGTCACCACCTCAGGGAAATCTTCACAGTCTCCTCTTTGACAAGTGATCTGCTCCCCATCCTTTCTGGTATATACTGAAATCTGTAGTTAGCCTATTCATTGTATCAGCCTTACTAGAAAGAACACTCTGTGAAGGCAAGGATCTTTCCTGCCTCATCTACCATCACATCCCCAACACCTACAATAGGGTATGCAGATGATAAAAAACAAGAAACATGTATTAAATTGGTAAGTATGAAAAACTACACAGATTAATGCTAAATGGCCAAACATATAAAAAGACTCACAACCATGTAACTATTCTCATTGTGGTATGTTATCTTCCAGTCTTTTTCTTTTTTTAATGTTTTATTTACTTTTGAGAGAGAAAGAGAGACAGACTGCCAGTGGGGGAGGGGCAGAGAGAGAGGGAGACACAGAATCTGAAGCAGGCTCCAGGTTCTGAGCTGTCAGCACAGAGTCTGACATGGGGCTCGAACCCACAAACCGTGAGATCATGACCTGAGCCGAATCGGACGCTTAACCAACTGCTCCACCCAGGTGCCCCTGTTCCATATAGGTTTTCATAGTTGAATTCTACCTATAAACACAATTTTAAGTGCTGCTCTTTTAGTCTATTAGCATTATATCATGAGCTTTTTATAATATCTTGTTTATAGTCACTTAACAGCATTCATAGACCTACCATTAGTGTAACTGGATGACATCCAGCATTTTCTTGCTTTTAGACATTTCAGTTGTTTCCCATTTTTGCAATTAAATAACACCTTACTGAATATGTTTGTGGATTAATCTTTAACCAAATTTATTTTCTTAGGCTAGAGTCCCAGAAGTGGAATTTCAACATCAGACCTTCTCAATAGACACTGACAAATAGCTTTCCAGAAAAATTTTATCAATTAAGATTTCCATTGGCTTTATATGAAAGTACCCATTTCACATACACTTGTCAGCATTAGATATTCTCACTAAAACCTTAATAAAATGATAGATGGAGGTTGCAACTTATTTTAGTTTGCATTTCCCCACTAATGGGGTTGAACTTTTTTTTTTCAAATATTTCCTCTGAAGTTCCTCTTGGGTGAATTTTTTGTCCATGTCATTTAACTCTGTTAAATCTGAAATTTCTTTCCAATTTGAAAGAGCTCTTTATAAAGATAGAAACCTTTTGCCATAGGTATTACATGTAACTTTTCCCAATTTCATATTTGCTTCTTCCTAATGTAACATCTTCATTGTTTTTGAAAAAAAAAAATGATACTTGCACCTTGTCAAAAAGGAGTCAAGCAATATACATAATATAAAGAAGTAAAATAAAATAAATCACCCCTAATCCCATATCTACAAAATGACTAGTGTTATCATCCTCTCCAACTATCTTTCTATGGAGTTTTACTTATGGAGATTAAAAAAACTAAAGCAACAGATGGAAATCATATCAACCAATCTTTTACTCAGCACTTTCTTCCTATGCCCTCAAGCTCAGGAAATACTCCATCATTATGTGTGTATGTGTGTGTGTGTGTGTGTGTGTGTGTGTGTGTGTGTGTGTTTTATTCACTTAACCTCTATATGTATGCAGTTTGTGATTTATGTAATTTGCTTATGGTATTAGATAATAAATAGATCTAATAAATAAATCTCTTTGACAGGTGATAATGGGATTACTTTATGGTAAATTTCTAGATGTTAATTTTTAAATTATTATTTAAAGAATATCGTATTAACCATGGTTCTTCGGAGAAACAGAACAAGTAGGATGTATATGTATATTTACATGTATGTATACATAGCATTGTAAAATATATACATGGGGGGAGAGACAGACACAGAAAGAGAGACACTTATTCCAAAATTTGCCGGGTAGACTGCAGGGAAGAGCTGATATTGGAGATCAAGTCTGAAGACCTTTTGGAGGCAGAATTGCCTCTTCTTCTGGGGACTTCAGTTTGTTTTCTCTTAAGGCCTCCAACGAATTTGATGAGTCCCACCCGATTATGGAGGGCAATCTGCTTTATGGAAAGTCTAGTGCTTTATTTTATTTTATTTTATTTTATTTTTATTTATTCTTCCAAGATTTTGTTTAAATTCAAGTTAGTTAACATATAGTGTAGTACTGGTTTCAGGAGTAGAATTTTAATGATTCCTCACTTACATATAATACCCAATGCTCATCACACCAAGTGCCCTCCTTAATGCCCATCACCCATTTAGCCCATCCCCCCCCAACCTCTCCAGCAACCCTCCCTTTGTTCTCTATAGTTAAGAGGCTCTTGTGGCTTGCCTCCCTCTCTGTTCTTAACTTCTTTCATTTTTCCTTCTCTTTCCTTATGCTTATCTGTTTTGTTTCTTTTTTTTAAATTTTTTAATGTTCATTTTTGAGAGAGGCAGAGAGAGAGAGGGAGACAGAATTTGAAGTAGGCTCCAGGCTCTAAGTCTGACTTGGGGCTCGACCTCGTAGACTGTGAGATCATGACCTGCACTGAAGTCGGATGCTAACAAACTGAGCCATCCAGGTGCCCCCTGTTTTGTTTCTTAAACTCCACATATGAGTGAAATGATATGGTATTTGTCTTTCTCTGACTTATTTCGTTTAGGGTAATACACTCTAGTTCCATCCACATCATTGCAAATGGCAAGATTTCATTGGTTATGATGGCTGAGTAATGAAAATATTACATACATAATGGAATATATATCACAACTTCTTTACACATTCATCAGTCAATTGACATTTGGGCTCTTTCCATAATTTGGCTACTGTTGATAGTGCTGTTATAAACACTGGGGTGCATGTACCCCTTCAAATCTGCATTTTTGTATCCTTTGGATAAATACCCATTAGTGCAATTACTGGGTTGGAGGGTAGTTCTATTTTTAATTTTTTTGAGGAATCTCCACACTATTCTCCAGAGTGGCTGTACCAGTTTGCATTCCCACCAACAGTACAAGAGGGCTCCCCTTTCTCCACATCCTCACCAAAATCTGTTGTTTCCTGAGTTATTAATTGTAGCCATCCTGACATGTGTGAGGTGGTATCTCATTGTGGTTTTGATTTGTATTTCCCTGATGATGAGTGATGTTGAACACGTTTTTCATGTTGTCTGTTAACCATTTATATGTCTGTTTTGGAGAAATGTCTTTCCATGTCTTCTGCCCATTTCTTCACTGGATTATATATTTTTTGGATGTTGAGTTTGATAAGTTCCTTATAGATTTCGAACACTACCCCTTTATCCAATATGTCATTTGCAAATATCTTCTCCCATTCCGTAAGTAGCCTTTTAGTTTGTTGATCGTTCCCTTCAGAATATAAAAAGAGACAAGGAGTTTCTAAGACCAGCAAAAACTAAAGGACTTCACGAGCACAACCATCTCTGCAAGAAATATTAAAGGGGACCCTTTGAGCGGGAGAGACCAAAAGCAACAAAGACTAGAAAAGAACAAAGGCAATCTCCAGGAATAGCAACTTTATAGGTAATACAATGGCACTAAATTTGTATCTATCAATAATTACTCAGAATGTAAATGTATCAACCAAAAGACATAGGGCATCAGAATGGATTTAAAAAAACAGGACCCATTGATATGTTGCTTACAAGAGACTCATTTTAGGGGAGCCTGGGTGGCTCAGTAGGTTAAGTGTCTAACTTCGGCTCAGGTAATGATCTCGTAGTTCATGAGTTTGAGCCCCGCATCGGGCTGTGTGCTGACAGCCCACAGCCTAGAGCCTGCTTAAGATTCTGTGTCTCCCTCTCTCCCTGCCCCTTCCCCACTTGCATTCTGTATCTCTCTCTCAAAAATAAATAATGTGATATAGAAATAAAACAAAAAAACAAAAAACAGTAGAACAGTTCAACAAAACAAGGAAAATCTACTGCTTTAAATGTTAATCTTATTGAAAAAATGCCTGATAACAGTATCCACACTGGTGTTTGCCTATACATGCAGATACTATGGCGCAGCCAAGTTGACATATAAAATTTACTTTCCCAAGTATTTATTATACGTCAAATTCCATGGTAAGAGCTAAGAAGGTAGGAAGGGAGAAAAGAGAAAAGACCATTCCCTAAAGGAATTGTAGAGTTAAAGGACATCATGATAGTGTGGTAAAAGAGTCACTTATGTGTGCACAATGTGTTGGGGGACAGAGGTTGAGCAATGCTTAATCTAACCTGGGGTGGGGGTGGGTAGGAGCAGGGAGGTAAGATTTCCTTAAGTTGAGTCTTAAGGAGCACAATTGTTCTTCACCATCCCCAGCCCTCTCTCCTCCTTCATAGTCCCACCCTACCTTCTCAGCTCATCAAAGACCCTCTAGTCAGCCCCCACCAGCCTGGGGATACCACGGCAGTCCTCACCCAGCAGACAGTGAAGTAACAATGTCTCCTGTTGTGGGGCTGATATGTACCGACTTTAACCTGCCCCCACTTTGCTAATGTGTTCTTGTCACACCCACCCTCCACGCGGAACTCCATTCCCAGTCCCAACAAGCATTTTGGCACTGCTTCAGAGGTCCCCTGGCCTCAGCTTCTGGTTGGAAAAGTTCAGCCTTCACTGGAGTTGCAGGATGCGGCTTAGAGCCCTTACCCAGGGCAAGGCCCTGGGGCTTCTGCCTGCTCTTCACCTGACTGGTTTGCCAGCCCCCTGCTGGGGTCACGGGGACCCTCAGGCTTTGAGCCAGGCAGTGGCATGAGTGCATTCCAGACTTGTCAGCTCCTGGCTGGTTATGCCCATTGGTGCTTTTCTGATGCACCTGGGTACCACCTAGGTGTAGCAGGGAGAGGACACAGTTTGCTTTTTACAGAATGACCTCAACACTGCAGTAGCATTTCTCAAGCATTTTTAAAGCCCATATCTACTTAAACAAAGAAATCTCACACCTCTAGTCTTCTGTCAAGATTTCAAAATGAAATGTATAGCTTATCTAAAAACAAATCCACGTAGTGGTGACTTCACTGTGTTTTCATCAGAAAATCTGCCCTCTGCTCTTTAACCCCTTTGAATATCACCACTCTCAGTAGAGAAGAATGGCTTTGAAAGGCACTGCTTGCTAGATCAGGATTTATTGATATTATTTAGAAAGTGATATCTTTCCAAATTATAAAAGGAAAAACTAAAAACTGGTAACTAAACCCTAAATACTTATTACAATTTAGGCTCTATTGGCCATATACTGCTGATAGTCACATAAAATCATACTTGATAGTGGTTACCAGATTTGGAGATTTCACCAACTAGTTAAATTTCAGAAATAATTTGGGACTCAACCAGGGTTGCACTAAATTTTTGCTTTCCCTAAGGAAGAACATGGGACCAGAGGGAAGCAATCTCTATTACCATCATTTCAAAACAGAAAGGTTATTAGAATACCAACCAAGTGTAGAAGAACATAAAGCCATTAAGGACTGACTTTGCCAAGATCAAGGATATCTTTTTAAATTTTCAAGTGTTGAAAAACATAATTACTTTTATAATGTCATATTCCTTTTGTCTTTATTAGATACAAACTGTTAATCTGGGGGTTGACCACATACCAGAAAGTGGAGCTTGAGTGGCCAACCTGTTTGTGTACTTTGTTTTGTTCACAATCCATGGTCACAATCTACACAGGAATGCTCTCTAAAGTGGAAAAGGCAATATTCCACGGGGCTATTTGTACTCAGTATGGATATTCTGGAAAACTGAAATAATAAAAGCTGAATAATAGTAGCCACCTACCCCAAGCTACAAAAAAAACTAATAGTCCCAGATCAGTTGTCTGGCTAACAAGGGACTTCCTTGTGTAGTGAACGGGCTACCCTGCCTTTCAGCCTCAACTCAATGAGCTCCCTCTATGCAATGCCTCCATCAGTAATGGGGCACAGATCTTAACACTGTGTGTGATCAACCTGCACATTTAGGTCTATTTTACATGACCTGGAGGATGATATAGAGTTTTTGGATCATTACAGACCTGTGTTCCATATATTGTTTGTCAAATCTATGATTTACTTGATGATAAATTCTTGGTCAGGAATACATCATATAATTTTAATACTGTTCTCATGGGAAATTATGACCAATTATTACCAACTCCTGAAAGATGTAATTTCCAGCAACATCTTGTACTGATAAGCAAAGACTGCTACTCTGTTGCATACAGAAATGAGCCTGCATAAAGAGAACAGTGCAGGAGTTCTAATCAAGTCTGGTGTATATAAGGTCCATGTTAGGAGACCTGAGGTTCTAATCCTAGTTCTGTTAATGTGGCCTTTGAGGCTTCTGTGTCCTGATGATTTCCAAATGTTCTGAAGTTATATGACCCAAACAAGTGAATGCATCAATGGCCGCCATGAAGTATCAGAAAAAACAATATGAATGTTTGATACCCAAAGAAAAAAGAAGTTGTCCTAGAATCATAGTTCACAGAGAAAACTGTTCAGGAGAATACTCTCTCAGTCTAATAAGGATTGAAGTGAATAATCTGAGCGCATACTTTGGAGATCCATGAAGTCACAGAAATCTAGTTTTGTGTTTTCAATCTCCAGGAGGCAGAAAAGACAAAAGATAGAAACCAAACGGGAAAGGACCACAAAGAATTCAGCAATGAAAGGAAAACAGGAGCCTACAACATGGTCAATCTATTCGGGATGAAAACATAAGTTTTTTTTTTTCAATATATGAAGTTTATTGTCAAATTGGTTTCCATACAACGCCCAGTGCTCATCCCAAAAGGTGCCCTCCTCAATGCCCGTCACCCACCCTCCCACCCCCATCAACCCTCAGTTTGTTCTTAGTTTTTAAGAGTCTCTTATGCTTTTGCTCTCTCCCACTCTAACCTCCTTTTTTTTTCCTTCCCCTCCCCAATGGGTTTCTGTTAAATTTCTCAGGATCCACCTAAGAGTGAAAACATATGGTATCTGTCTTTCTCTGTATGGCTTATTTCACTTAGCATCACACTCTCCAGTTCCATCCGGAAAACATAAGTTTTTAAAGCTAAGGAAGCTCTCACCTGCTTAAGGGATACAATTAAAAATAACCAGTAAAGAAACAAGTAATCAATAATTAAGAGTCAAACTACAGGGCTAGAAGAAGATGCAGATAGAAAAAAAAAAGACAAAATTATCTCAAGTTTCAAAATAAAGTAGCAAAGAATTAAAGTCCTTGAGTTCTCAGGGGTTCACTTGTCAGAAATTTTCATCATGATCCACAGTTATTCATTTATATGATCAGATATGGTAAGGAATAGATAATTCTCAATCTAGAAATAAAAGGAAACTATCCAAAGTAAGATGAGCTAACTAAAAATAGATTGGCAAGTGAAGAGTTGAAAGGGGAAGAGAAGGGCAAGTGATATAAAAGGAAAGTTTTTCTTAGAGGCTGATCCCAACCGGGCCTCTTTCTGACACTGACCCCAGGACTCAAAGGTTTGGCTCGTAGACTATACAGCATGCATAGTATGCACGCATGAAAAGGACAGCATCAACTGCCCCTCTATTCATAGAAGGTAGCTGGGAGTAATTGCTGAGGAATGGGAAGTGAAATTTTTAAATCCACAATTTAAAAAAATATTGATAATTTTCATACTTTTAGGGATTTTCATAGATGCTTTAGAAGGTAGGTCAGGGGCATCTGGGTGGCTCGGTGAGTTAAGCATCCTGACTCTTGATTTTGGCTCAGGTCATGACCTCATGACTTTTGAGATTGAGCCCAGCATCAGGCTTTGTGCTGACAGTAAGGAGCCTGCCTGGATTCTCTCTTTCCCTCTCTCTCTCTGCCCCTCCCCTCCCCCAAATAAGAATAAACTCTTTTTTAAAAAAGGTGGATCATACAGCTTTCCCTGGAATTACATTTTTTGTTGAGCAAAGTATTATTAAAGCAACTGTTTTTATTGCAGCTGCACAAATATATATCAAGACATAAAAGTGAAGCAATATAAATTAGAGGACCTCAGAGAAGTCTCAAAGAGTTCATAGTAGCCAGACCAAAAGGAGAGTCTAAAGGCAGCTTGGTTGGCCTGTCTCAGTTTTGCTGGTTCTCTTATGATAAACAAGTATAAAACAATACCAAAAAAAAAAAAACAAAAAAAACAAAAAAAACAAAAAAAAAACAAACAAACAAAAAAAAACTACAGCAAAGAAACAAAGAAAAACCTTATCTGTGTAGTTCTGTTCACTTGAGTTTAATATTACCAGAACTCAGCAAGGTGTAGTGCAGAGATCCTGTGCATCTGAAGACTCTCCACCCGTAGTTGAACTCCTGAGCCACTGCTACACCAGTTCCACGGCCAGGGAAGTTATCACACCTTTCTCAATATGACTATACACTTGTGAAGCAGGGTGGGTAATTCTTATCTCACAGGGTTTTTTGTGGTTAAGAGATATTTTAGATAAAACATCTGATGCACAGCAGATGTTTAAAAAAAAAAAAACCAACAAACCACTAAAAACTGAGCTCCTGCTATTATTCAGAGCTCAACATCCAAGGCCCAGACCACACTCCCTAAATATAACCCTTGGTGTGGCCAACAACCCTTCTGGCTTTGATTAACTTCTTCTTTGGTAGTAGACTGCCACTTCAAGGTGATAAAATTCGCAGCTCTGACACCAAATAGACATTTTTGTTAAAAAAGAAAAAAAAAAACCTTTTGGCATCTGAGCACGATCAACGAGTGGAAGTTATCTAGGGGTGGCTGGGTGGCTTAGTCGGTTAAGTGTCCAGCTCTTAGTTTCAGCTTGGGTCATGATCTCATGGTTCGTGGGATCGAGCCCCACATCGGGCTCTGCACTGACAAACTGGAGCCTGCTTGGGATTCTCTCCCTCCCTCTGTCCCTCACCCACCCATGTTCTACCAACCCACCCCCATCAAAAATAAATAAACTTAAAAAAAAAGAGTGGATGTATCTAGAAATGTTCACTCTCCTACATTAGTTACTACATTATTTTTCTTCCCTTCTCAACCAATTATTTCTTGGGTCTGACAAACAATTTGGGAAGGACAAATGCTTCAGTAGAAAAATGAACAAAGCAGATGATTAGAGAAAGAAAAACTGTCAATAAATGTGAAAAGTGATACTTAAGACTCATTAGAGATTCAAAATGTAAAATTAATACAAAGACATTTCTATTTGCCAAGTCATAAATGATTTTGTAAATTATAACACCCAGAAATGGCAAGGGGTTATCAGTGAAATTTCACCTTTGTTCATAGTTGGTGGAGTACCAGGTCATAGAAACTTTTGAGAGGACAATCCGAAATGTTTGTCTCAGGAGCCCTACAAATGTTTACATTCTTTGTGATTGTATTTCCACTTCCTCTTCATGAAATAATCAGGAAAACAAAATTTTACTTTAAATCTCCATTGCAGCTATTAATCACAAAAGTAAAAATTGGAAATAACCGAAATCTCCCTAAATCAAAATGTTTAATTTCGACAAAACATATGATGGCATAATATGCTGTTTTTAATAATATTCAAATAGAATGAAAATTGCTCACTGTAAATATTAAATTAAAAGTAGAATCATTCAGGATATGATCTAAATTTACATACATATGCACAGAAATAAAGACTAGAAGGAAATAACATCTAAATATTAATAGTGATTTCCTCCGAAGTAAAAACTAAAGATGATTTTTCTATTTTTCAACTCCTTTCTCTAATCTGCTATAATGAACACATATCATTACTGTAATCAGATACTAACATCTTATTTTGTTAAAATCATGTCTTGCTCTGTGAAAGTATTTCATTCACAGGGATTCGTTTTGGAAATCATAGGGATATCTTCAGTTAGCAATTCTGCATAGGACTTTAAAATGCTGCTGGCGGAATCTGGTGAATGCCCACATGCCCTCTGCCATGTTACCCCACAGCGTACAGTAACTCTATTTTCCAGACCCAAAATTGGAATTCTGTGGTCTAAAAATAGGCTAACATATGCGAAAGCAGGGTTGTCCCTGAAAATTCAGGTACGTGATTATAACAGAATGACTCCCACTCAAGACTGAAAACTTACCTGATCCTGAAATGTAAACCAACAGATTTGCTAGCCTGATGATCTTTCCATAACTTGACACCTCGCCTTTAAATCTGTCTTGGAAGAGGGTCATAACAGGTATAATGACTCTCCCTGACTGTGTAGAAGACAATCAAGAAAATGCTGACTGCCCACTGTGTGCATGACACTGTACTGAACAAGAGACCCTCCAATCTAACTCAGCAAAATGAAGTTTGTTAATGCATTAATGAGCCCATGTATAGACTGCTGATGCATGCAAACTTCTCCATAAGCAAGTTTAATGCTATAGTAAACCAACAAAAAGAGCCCAAGCAGCCTATAAGTGCTCCCTCGTAGGTGATAAATGACCTTTCAAGTTGAACCAAATGCTTTCACCTAAAAGAGCAGGTGAGTAATGCTGCATTTACAATGGGCTTTATCTATGTATGGATGATGTCCCTTAGTTGCAATTTCCTTTGCTCAGAGAAGAAATCACTACTCCAGGCTAATGAATTAAACATAGCCTAATTTATCCTAATTTGATTTCATTTCTATCTGCTTTAAGCCATTTTACAGAGTGCGGATGATACACACAAAAACCGTTTAAACAGAAATCCCTTATTTACATAGAAGTTATATAACAAAAGCAAATCTATTATTTGTAATTTTAAAATGTTTTGTTCATATAACTGACCCTATAAGTGCATATGGTAAAAAAAAAAAAAAAAATAGCATAGGAAGAATTAAAGAGTGACCCACCTCTCCACAGTCTCACTTCACAAAGGCAGTTTTACGTATTGTTGTTGCTGTTCTTTAGGACATTATCATAGGACATTAACTCTAAAAAATATACTGCTGCTCTTAATTAACCAATGTGAAACAGTATCAGCTGACTTCTTGATTTATGTAAGACTTCTTACTTCTCATACATGCTCTTCAATTTGGGGAGGAGGATCACGCTTATTAAGATTTAATTTACATATAGTAACATTCATCCTTTTTAGTGTACAGTTTTATGGGTTTTGACAACTGCATTTCAATCATCCCTCCTTCCAGATTCCCTCATGTTCTCTTTTAGACAACTCCTCCTGCCACTCCAGCCCCCAGCAAGCAATGATACTTTTTGTTCCTGTATGTTTTCCTTCTCCAGAACATCAAATGAATGCAGCCCTTTGATTCTGGCTTCTTTCATTTGCTTCTTAAGGCATTCATTCATGTTGTTGTATACATCAGTAGTTCACTGAGCGGATATAAAACAGCTTGTTCATCCATTCATAAATTAAAAGCCCTGGGTTCCCCCACCTCCAGTTTCTGCTGATTAGGGATAAGCTTGTAATAAACCATACTCTATAGGTCTGTGTTGGAAATAAGTTTCATTTCTCTTTGCTAAATATCTAGAAGTGAAATTACTATACATGTTATGTAAAATAGAAAAAGTGTTTTCTAAATTAGCTATCCTACTTTATATTCACCAGTAATGTGTGAGAGTTCTAGTTGCTTAGGATTCCTACAGACACTTGATATTGTCATCTTTGTTTTCTTTTTTTTTTTTTTTTTCCTTTTGGTTGTTGTTTGGCTTTTTTAGCCATTCAAATAGATATGCAGTAGCATGTTGCTATGGTTTTAATAAGGATTTCCTCAATGACGAATGGTACTGAGAAGTTTGGGTGCATTTATTTCCATTCATACATCTTCTTCAGATCTGTTCAACTCTTTAGCCCACTTCTTATTGGGTTGTCTTCTTATTATTGAGATTTGAGAATTCTTTATATATTCTAATTCAAGTGTTTCATCAAATACATGTTGTGCAAATATTATCTCTAAGACAAGGCTGTGGGGCTTGTCTTTTCATTCTCTTAACAGCATCTTTCAAAAATATAAGTTTTTTATTTTAATGAAGTCCAATTTATCAAGATTTTCTTTTATGGATTGTGCTTTTTGTGCTTTCATATTAAGAAATGTTGCTTAGCCCAAGATCAAATTTTTCTTCTATGTTTTTTTTTTAGAAGTTTTTATAGTTTTAGATTTTATTTTAGGTCCCTGATTCATTCTAATACTTGTAGATGTGCAAGGTGTATTTTGAGGTATTTTCTTTCTTGGATGTCTAATTATCCTATCATCATTTGCTGAAAAGATTATCCTTTTACCATAATATTGTCTTTGTACCTTAATTTAAAAAAATCAATTGGCTACATAGGAATGGGTCTATTTCTGGTTTCTCTATTCTACTAATCAATGTGCCTCTGCTTTTGCCAAAACGCACTTTCTTAGTTATCGTAGATTTATAAGTCATCAAACAAGTTACTGTAAGCATGCCAACTTTGATCTTCTTTTTCAAAACTGATTTGGTTAGTTCTTTTGACTTTCCATACAAATTTTAAAAACTTGTTGAAGTCAGCAAAAATCTCTGCTGGAATTTTAATTGGAACATTGAATAGGATTACATTGAGCCTATAAACCAAATTGGGGGATAACTGCCATATTAACAACATTAAGACTTTGATTCTGTGAATATACTATATCATCCGCTTAGATTTAAAATATGTTTTATAGTTTTCAACATATACACCTTCTGTATATTTTCATTAGATTTTTACCTAAGTATTTCATGGTTTTTAGGTGCTATTGTAAATGCCTTCCTTTTTTTCCAATTTCTAATTTTCATTTGTTAGTATATATAAAATACAATTGACTTTTTATATTAACGGTGTATCTTGCAACCTTGAACTTGAACTAGTATTTATCAGTTCTAATCCCTTTTGGGGGAGATTCTTTGGTATTTTCTACATATAAAATAAAATCATCTGTGAATAAAGAAAATTTTACTTATTCCCACCCAATCCATATGCCTTTTACACATTTTTTCTTTTTCTTTTTTAATTTTTTTTCTTTTTTTTTTTTTTTTAATTTTTTTTTTCCAACGTTTATTTATTTTTGGGACAGAGAGAGACAGAGCATGAACGGGGGAGGGGCAGAGAGAGAGGGAGACACAGAATCGGAAACAGGCTCCAGGCTCTGAGCCATCAGCCCAGAGCCCGACGCGGGGCTCGAACTCACGGACCGCGAGATCGTGACCTGGCTGAAGTCGGACGCTTAACCGACTGCGCCACCCAGGCGCCCCTACACATTTTTTCTTAATGCATTGGCTAGGACTTCCAATGCAGCATTGATTAGAATTGGTAAGAGCAGATATCCTTTCCTTGTTTTCACTTGTAGTGAGAAGCATCCAGTCTTTTATAGGTAACGCTGATGTTAGCTATAAATTTTCTGAAGCAGCTCTTTATCATGTTAAGGAAGTTCACTGCCATTTCTAGTTTGGTGAGAGTTTTTATCTAAGATGTTAAGTACTGTCATCCGGTTTTTATGTATCTATTGATATGATCATATTTTTTTTCTTTAGTTTTCTGACATGGTAAGTTGTAATATTAAATTTTTGAATGTTGAACCAGCCTTTCATTCCCAAAATAAACTCTACTTGAACAAGATGTATTATTATGTTATTTTCTGTTTATACTGTTAGATTTGATAATATTATATTGAAGATTTTTGCATCTTTATGAGAGATATTGGTCTGCAGTTTTCATCACTAAGATGTCTTTTCATAGTTTTGGTCTCAGTGTAACAATGGTCTTATAAAATGAGGTAAGTGTTCTCTCACTTCCATATTCTGAAAGAGTCTACAGAATAGACATTATTTCTTCCTAATTTTTAAAGCAATCTCTACACTCAGTGTGGGGTACTCTGAGATTAAGAGTCACATGCTTTACCAACTGAGCCAGTCAGGTGCCTTCTTCCTAAAATTTTTTGACAGAATTTACCAGTAAATACATCTGGGATTAGTTTTCTTTAATAAAAGTTATCCAGGTTATCTATTATTTCTTGAGGGGCCATTGGTAGTTTGCACTTTTCAAAGAATTTGTTAATTTCCTAAATTTTCTAAGAATGGGCACAAATATATTTTGAAATATTTCCTAATTTTTATTTTTATGTATGTAGGATGTGTAATGATGCCCCCTCTTTCACTTTTTATATTGGTAATTTGGGTAGTTCCTCTTTTCGGTGGCAAATCTAGCTAGAGGTGAATCAATGTTATTGATCTTAAAAAAAAAAGGTTTTGGTATTCTTGGTTTTCTTTAATGTTTCTTGTTTTTTTTTTTTTTTTAGTTTTCAACTTCATTGACTTCACCTTACCTTTATTATTTTATTCCATCTGTTTGCTTTGAGTTCATTTGCTATCCCTATAAATTTCATTCTAATCACTGCTTTTGATGTATTTTATAATTTTTGATATGTTGTAGTTTCATTTTCCTTTAATTGAACATATTACCTAATTTTTTAAAACTTCTACTTTAATCCCCTACATATAACACCCAGTGCTAACTGACTTGGATGTAAATTAAAAAGTAAAAATAAATAGTAAATACATAAATACATAAATAAATACATAAATAAAACTAAAGTGGGTTGATGGAGGGAGTAGGGTGGGGGATAGGTTAGATGGGTGATGGGTATTAAAGAGGACACTTGTTGTGATGAGCACTGGATATTGTATGTAAGTGATACATCACTGAATTCTATTCCTGAAACCAATATTACACAGTATGTTAACTAACTAAAATATAAATAATAAAAATAAACTAAAACTTAAAAAAAACCCTTCTACTTTAATCCAGGAGTATTTAGACATTTGTTGCTTAATTTTGAAATATTTGGTAGTTTTCCAGATAAGTTCCTGTTCATTTCTAGTTTATTTCCATTATGTTCAGAGAAAATATTCTATATACTTTTAATTCTTTTAAATTTATTAGGTTTGTCCTATGACCCACATTATGGTTTTTCTTGATTAACATTCTTCTAATACTTTATAAAATAATATATATTATCTTGCAGTTAGTTGGAATGTTAAATAAATGTCAATTAAGTCAAGTTGGTGTAAAGTGTTTCTCAAATCTTATATAAATCCTTACTAGTTTTTGGCTCCCTTATTCCATCAGTTATGAGAGAGGAATTTAAAGACTCAAAATATAATTATATACTTGTCTGTTTCTCCTTTGAGTTCTATCAATTGTTGTTTTATGCATTTGAAGCTCTATGATTAGGTGCATACGCATTTAAGATTATCACATCTTCTTGGTGAAGTAAGCCCTTTCTCATGGAATATCCACTGCAATATTCTATTTTCTGAAGTCCACTTTGTCTGTTATTAATATAGTCACTTTGGCTTTTTTATGATTTGTGCTTGCATGGTATAACTTTTTCTCATAATTCTACTTTTAATTTATTTGTGTCTTTATAGTTAAAGTGGATTTCTTATATTAAAAGTGACTTTCTTAGAGCCAGCATATAGTTAGGTCTTGGGTTTTGTTTTCCCAATCTGATAATCTCATCTTTTTAATTGTTGTACTGAACCACTTACGTTTAATGTAACTATTGATATGGCTGAATTAAAATCTACCATTTTGCTAGTTGCTTTCTATTTATTCCACCTGTTTGGTGTCTTTGCCATTTTATCATGATAAGGACAAGAAGAAGACAATGGAAGAGTATGATAATAAGGTTCTTAGATTAAACTATGATCATTTAAAGATGGATATTACAAAACTTGGAGCAACCACTAAAAATAAAACAAAAAATTTAGCTTATAAACTAATAGTAGAAATAATACAGAATACTAACATTCTGTCAATTAAACCAAACAAAGGAAAAAAGGAATAAAGGGAGAGATATAAAAACAAGAGGATATAGTTTTAAACACAACCATATTGATAAATACATTAAATGTATAAGGTCTAAATTCTCCAGTTAAAAAACAAGTATGTAAGATGAATAAAAAAGCAGGACCCAAGCATATGCACTCTTCAAGAAGCCCAATTTAGATATATGATGTATACACACACATAAATATATATACACGAGTATACATATATACAATGAAAGTTTAGAAAAAAAGGATGGCAAATCTATGATATGCAGGCACTCAGCCAAAGACAGTTGAAGTAGCTATATTAAAAGAGATATACAAATAGTAAGCATAAGAAAGCTGGGATAGCTATAATAGACTTTAAAGCAAAGAATATTACCACTGATAAAGATATGCCATAATAATAAATAACACCAGGGATAAAGTGGGAGATTTCCTAATGATCAACATGCATTAAGAGTACATGACATGGGAGAACTGGACAGCAACATGCAGAAGGTTGAAACTAGACCACTTTCTCACACCATTCACAAAAATCAACTCAAAATGGATAAAGGACCTGAATGTGAGACAGGAAACCATCAAAACCCTAGAGGAGAAAGCAGGAAAAGACCTCTCTGACCTCAGCCGTAGCAATCTCTTACTCGACACATCCCCAAAGGCAAGGGAATTAAAAGCAAAAGTGAATTACTGGGACCTTATGAAGATAAAAAGCTTCTGCACAGCAAAGCAAAGAAAACAACCAACAAAACTAAAAGGCAACCAACGGAATGGGAAAAGATATTTGCAAATGACATATCAGACAAAGGGCTAGTATCCAAAATCTATAAAGAGCTCACCAAACTCCACCCCCGAAAAACAAATAACCCAGTGAAGAAATGGGCAGAAAACATGAATAGACACTTCTCTAAAGAAGACATCTGGATGGCCAACAGGCACATGAAAAGATGCTCAACGTCGCTCCTTATCAGGGAAATATAAATCAAAACCACACTCAGATATCACCTCACGCCAGTCAGAGTGGCCAAAATGAACAAATCAGGAGAATACAGATGCTGGAGAGGATGTGGAGAAACAGAAACCCTCTTGCACTGTTGGTGGGAATACAAACTGGTACAGCCACTCTGGAAAACAGTGTGGAGGTTTCTCAGAAAATTAAAAATAGAACTACCCTATGACCCAGCAATAGCACTGCTAGGAATTTACCCAAGGGATACAGGAGTACGGATGCATAGGGGCACTTGTACCCCAATGTTTATAGCAGCACTCTCAACAATAGCCAAATTATGGAAAGAGCCTAAATGTCCATCAACTGATGAATAGATAAAGAAATTGTGGTTTATATACACAATGGAGTACTATGCGGCAATGAGAAAGAACGAAATATGGCCCTTTGTAGCAACGTGGATGGAACTGGAGAGTGTGATGCTAAGTGAAATAAGCCATACAGAGAAAGACAGATACCATATGTGTTCACTCTTATGTGGATCCTGAGAAACTTAACAGAAACCCATGGGGGAGGGGAAGGAAAAAAAAAAAAAAGAGGTTAGAGTGGAAGAGAGCCAAAGCATAAGAGACTCTTAAAAACTGAGAACAAACTGAGGGTTGATGGGGGGTGGGAGGGAGGGGAGGGTGGGTGATGGGTATTGAGGAGGGCACCTTTTGGGATGAGCACTGGGTATTGTATGGAAACCAATTTGACAATCAATTTTATATATTGAAAAAAAAAGAGTACATGACAATCTTAATGCATATGTACCCATTAAAAAAATATTCAAATACATGTGGCAAAAATAGAAAAATCTATTTTTCTAACAAATTCACACGTATGTTGAAGATGTCAACAATCCTCCCTCTGTAATTGATAAAACAAGACAGAAAATCAGTAAAGATATAGAAGACTTGAATAACACTATCAAGCAACTTGACCTAAATAACATTTATAGAACACCCCACCAAACAACAGCAGAATACAAATTATTTTCAAGTGCCTGTAGTACATTCCCTAGACCAGACACATGCTAGGCTCCAAAACAAATAGATAAAACCGGAAAAACTAAAATCATACAGATTATGTTCTCTCACCCCCAATGGATTTAAATTAGAAGTCAGTAACAAAAAATAACCTGAAAATCCCCAAAATATTTGGAAATTAAACAACAGATATCTAAATAACCCCCAGGTCCCAGAAAATCCTAAAGAAAAATAAAAAAAAATATTTTGAACTCAATAAAAATTAAAATACAACATAACATGATTTATGGATGAGCTAAAGCGCTTGCCAAGAAGGAAACTTAAAGCTTTAAATGCTTACATTAGAGGGGCACCTGGGTGGCTCAGTCAGTTAATAGTCCCAAATAGCTCAGCTCTTTCGGCTCAGGTCATGATCTCGGGGTTTCATGAGTTTGAGCCCACGTTGCACTCCGTGCAATGACCATGCAAAGCCTGCTTTGGCTTCTTCCTCTCTCCCTCTCTCTCTGCCCCTCCCCTGCTCACACTGTCTTGGTCTTTCAAAAATAAATAATAAATAAACTTTAAAAAAAATAAATGGTTATATTAGAAACAAAGAATGATTTTCAGTGAATGATTTAAGAAAAGGTCATCAAACTAAGGCCAACTGGCTGGCTTATTTGTAAATAAAGCAACACATATTTGTTTATGTACTGTCTATGGTTGCTTTTATACAAAAATGACTGAATTAAATTACAACAAAGACTGGACCACAGGCCTAAAATATGTATTATATGACCCTTAAGGGAAAAGTTTGCCCACTGTTGATCTAGAATACCAACTGAAGAAGTTAGAATAAAAAAGAATACATTAAACTCAAAGTAGAGGAAGGAAATATGAAGTTTAGAGTTGGAAAAAAAAAACCCTGAGAATCAAAAAAAACAAAAGCTATTTATTTAAAGAATTTTAAAAACTTATTTAAAGAATTCAATAAAATTGATAAACTTCCAACTAGACTGATCAAAGTAAAAAGAAAGAAAACTCAAATTCTTGATTCATGAATGTAAGAGAGGACAGCGTTATAAATCCTATAGATATTAAAAATAAAAAAGAAATATTAGGAAAAATTTTATGAAAATGGCAATATCCAAAGCAGAGTTCAGTAAAAGCAATTCTAAAGGAGCATCTTCACTTTGATTTGACACAATAAATCTTAGTACTTTTAAAGAGGTCTAGGGGCGCCTGGGTGGCGCAGTCGGTTAAGCGTCCGACTTCAGCCAGGTCACGATCTCGCGGTCCGTGAGTTCGAGCCCCGCGTCGGGCTCTGGGCTGATGGCTCAGAGCCTGGAGCCTGTTTCCGATTCTGTGTCTCCCTCTCTCTCTGCCCCTCCCCCATTCATGCTCTGTCTCTCTCTGTCCCAAAAAATAAATAAACGTTGAAAAAAAAAATTTAAAAAAAATAAAGAGGTCTAGTTGTCTTAATGAAGTCAACTTTCTTCTCTGTGCAAAAGTAATACTTTTAATATAATGTAGTTAATTCATAGCTAGAGAATAGCTGTAGGAAAAAAAGATTTAAAAAGAAAGAGGTTCATTTAATTATGTATTTATTATCATGTAAGAAATGTTCTGCTATATTCTTTATTTAGTGTTTCAAATTTACAATGTATGATTATCTATTTCCTGGAAACATACACTACAGATTGTAAGTAGAATTTGGGTGAGAACAAGTCTCACTTTGATTATTAGAGCAGGCAAAATATTCACAGAGCAGATCTTTACCCTTGAAGAGCAACAATTGGAATGGAGGAAGAAAAATAAACATACTTTTAGGGGAGCAGGCCAGGAAAATGTCATCAGATGAAATCATGAGATGTGATGAGTTAATACTCTTTAATATATTTTGGCTCTGTTTTAAAACAATCTGGTTTCTTAAAGCTGTGTTCATCTGGATTACAACCCTCTGAGTTAACATCTCTTAGATAAGCATGTATTTATGAAACTACACATTTTGCATTAAAATGATCATTGTCCAGACCATAATGGGTTAGATTTCTTTCTTTATTTTTTCTTTTTTTGAGAGAGTGTGCACAAGCATGCAAATTGTGGAGGGGCAGAGTGGGAGGGAGAGACAGACAGAGAGAGAGAGAGAGAGAGAGAGAGACAGAGAGAGAATCCTAAGCAGGCTCCAAGCTTGACCTGAGATCATGAACTGAACCAAAATCAAGAGTCTGACACTTAACTCACTGAGTCACCCAAACACCCCTGGGTTAGATTTATTTCTAATCCTATTTTTGACCACAGAGTACTTATTTCAGTCAATAATAGTGTTAAACAAAAAATTTACAAAGAAATCAATCAATATACAGAGATATGGCATCTTTGTCTATCATTTTACCTTACCATGAGATAAGGAAGATAAAACAAATTAGAAGAAAATATATGTGTCTCACTTTCAAAACTAAAGCATCCTAATCATTTTTTTGATGTGAAAACTTTAATGAAAAAGTAGATTGATCTAATTTAGGATCCTTAAGTCACTGGCAAATTTAAATTGTTTAAAAAAAATAATAAGCCAAACTCTTGACTCATACTGAATGATTCACCCATGAGTTCTTGAGGGGATTAATTTAAAACAGTTCCAAAGAAACAGTATATTCACATATCTACTCTAAAACACAAAAGAGGACAACAGAAAAGGGAAGTTATTCTAGAGGAGAGAAAATGAAGAATCAGGACAGAGCAGAACCTTGTTAGCCTTGTTGGCCAATCACAGCAAGTGAATTCAAAAGCCACACAATAAGGCAAGGGAGCATCTCCTCAGATATGGGGTGTTGGCTTCTATGGAAATAAAGTCTTCATGTCTGTTTCACACTCCTACTCACCTCCTCCCTCCCTTTTACTTTTCACTGGATTCCTATGTGTGAGGAGTAGCGGTTTTACTGTCCCCATTCCAGAGAACCAAAAGGCACACGTGCTTTAGAGATCCAGCTTTCAAAGAACATGAAAGGCACAGGGTTCATGACCAAGGTCCTGTCTTCTACAGAGGTAATAAATGAGGGAAGGGCAGGACGTGCTTTCTAGTATAAGAGACCCAGCCACCTCTCTGCACAGACCCTCCATCTTTTCCTCCCTGAGCAACAGCCTCTGACATTATTGCCTGAAATGTATCAGAGGTGCCATGAAGGCTGGATTAATGTGAGGTAATAGAGACAGAGGTCCTCCGCTCCGGCAACATGGCCTCACTTTGTAGGCGCAACAGCCTTTCGATCGTACTGTCGGGGGCCAGGATTCTGATGTACCACAACTCCCCTGTCCTTTACCCTTAGGTTGTTGAATTGTTAAAAGTTCTGAAAAGAGGAGTATATTAGAGTTCTGCCATGCAATTTGGGGAGGGTAACCAAAAAAGTTACTTTGCTTTATTTTGCCTCCCTTTTCTGGATATCACCCTTAGTAACCTCTCTTAGACTGGAGAGACGCACGGCTAAGACATGACAGTATTTGGGGATTCCCACGTCTCCTTAGGAAAAAATGGAAATTCTATATCACTTCTGAACATATCCCTTTATTATCTCAGTTTCTTAAACAATGTAAGGATAAAACTGGAGATCTGACCATCAGTTGTGAAAATTTAAAACATAGAAAATTTTAAACATAGAAAATTTACAAATTTAAAACAAAACAATTCAGAGGAGGCTTCCCAGATATAAATAAGGAAAAATACATAGTACATTTTTTGTGCTAGAATTTTTCCTTTTTTTTCCTGTTTAGTTCTGTTTTCTATTTACATTTGGAAATTAACTCTCTTGTTTTATTATTTGTTAAACTCTTTATATACATGTGAACATATCCGTTTGAGCTTATTAACGATCCGTGCATAGAGTTGTGCATTATACATCACTTTCTTCTACAAATCTCAAAATGAAGCCAATACTAATCATTTAGTAGCAAGTCAAGACTTAGCTAATAGCAGAAACTAAACAGCCGCTAGGTGATATTAATGTATCCCTGCCCATTTCCCAAAGGTCTTGCAAATGACTCCTTTAGGAATCTGCTCTAAAACCTCAATCTGCCTCAGATTACCAGGTCCTGTGAGGCATACCGCCTCCCTAGCTCCAATTCTGTCCATTCTCCACTCTCCTTAACCTTCTCTTATTTACAATGAGAGATGCAAGTATGGCCAAGAAAAATACAACTGTATCTTGGCTACTGCTTGGAAGCACTTCCCCTAAAAGAGAAAAACATAGGAACACTTATTCAAAAAGCAACTACTCTAAAAATGCATCTGAAAATAACAATAACATTCAGAAGACCATGAATGTGGGCAAAACCAACTGCTTTCACACAACAATCATTTCCAGGGCATCTAGAGAGTTCTAACTTTTTCACAATCCTTTTGTGTAAAGATGAGGATTGTAAGATTAGGAAAAGCTGTCTCTCTCTGTTCACAGAGAAACAGTGGAGACATGCCATGCAAACCACTGGAAGTGACCGTTCGGAGATTCATAGAGGGATGGTGGCAGAGCTGGAATAGAAGTGGTAAGAGACAAGTTCTAGAAAAGAGGTCTATACTTCCCTTTCTAATCTAACGGCTGGGAATATAGGTAGCAGAAGCCGTTTAGCTCACCACATTTCTTTTTAATGTTGGGTTGCCAGGTGAAAGTACAGAACGCCCAGTTAAATCAGAATGAAGTGGCAATTAATTTTTTCAAAGTTTATTCATTTATTTTGAGCTCGAGAGAGGGGGAGGGGCAGAGAGAGAGGGAGAGAGAGAATCCCAAGCGGGCCCTCCACTGTCAGCACAGACCCCAATGCAGGGCTCGAACTCACGAACCTTGATATCATGACTTGAGCTGAGACCAAGAGTAGGACACCTAATGGACTGAGCCACCCAGGCACCCCAAACAGCAATTAATTTTTAATATATGTATGTCCTCTGTCATACTTGTGTCATAATTATACAAAAATTATTTGTTGTTCTTCTAAAATTCAATTTAATTGGGTGTTCTGTGCTCTGCTAGATCTGCAACTCTATGTAATGTGTCTTTTAAAACTACCTATAAATACCCTTGGCCCTTGGTTTTTTAGCTTCAGCCTAGAATTGTGCCCTGAACCCCATACCCCAAAAAACCAGCTGTATCTCCATGTTAGTGTGTACTTGGCATTTTAAGCTCAATATGCCAAAACCGAGCTCCAGCTCTCTGCCACCAATCAACTCCATCCCTGCCCAGGGTGGGGGCTCAGCCGGCCCCACCCCACTTAAGGGTCTATTCCTCCATTGCTTGGATCGAACATTTGGTGTCAATCCCCATTCCTTTCTCACACCTTACATTTATTTTTGTAGGATGATAGCAAATCAAAGGAACTCTCTTTGATAACTTCTGTAAACGTGAGGCTAGATAACAGGTTGAGGCACTACAGTTAGTGAAGAAGTATGCCCCCGAGGACTTCTGCACAGAGATTCTCCTGAGCCAAAGAAGTCTTTTCCTTGGAACCAGAAGCCTCTTGTCACATGTGTGTCAACCAACCAGGAAATGATCCTGCCGAAAGAAGGGCAAAGGTGGAAAAGTCTTTTGCATTTACACATTCAGCCAGCCCAAGGATTTCACTTTCACTTCGGGCACAGCTTAAAATGTACAGAGCAAAAAAAAAAAAAAAAAAAAAAAAAAAATCTCCCTAACTGACCCCCTCCCCCAGGTTATTAAATGAAACGGTTATCTTTTCACTTTTATAGCACCAACATCTAGCTTACCCAACTCTTAATAATCCTTTCCCAACCAGCAGACCAAGGAATTTCATAAAATTAGTAGAGAAGGCAATGTCTAAAACCATCTATTATCCCAATCACAGCTTCAAACTTCAGAACCCCAGGATATTCCGTCCCAATCCTTTGTTTAGTACGCATGATAAATGTGAAGTCATGTCAGGTCTTTCTTACCAAATAACAAGGAACTCAGAAACTAAATACCTAGAGTAACTTGGAGGAGCCTAATTGTTTCATCAGTCCAGACCAACAAATATTTTCTCTAAGTTTAACCAGCAGTTACCCTCTGAAATTCTCATCAAGGAGCAATGGTTTCTACCCCACTGCTAATGCTGACATGCCTCAGGTGATAGAGATACTGGGGAATAACAACCAAAGTAAAAAGGTGTTATTGGTTTATCAACGTCTTCAGATCCTAGTGTCCTAGGCCGGGCACTCCGCAGAGTCAACTTGGAAGGTGGTGTTTTCTGTCACCCAGCAATGTCATAGTGCCAACAGCAAACTCTCATATAACATGTCAACAATGACATGTACTGCAAAAATGAGCCTTAGGATGAACAATGTAATTTATAAAAGTGACTAGGTAAAAACAAAAAAACGATGCAGGTAACCACATGAGAAAACAATTTAAAAGATGAGATAAATTGGGGTGCCTGAGTGGCTCAGTCAGTTAAACGTCTGACTTTGGCTCAGGTCATGATCTTGAGGAATCTCAAGATCGAGCTCCACATCAGGCTCTGTGCTGACAGCTCCGAGCCTGGAGCCTGCTTCGGATTCTGTGTCTCCCTCTCTCTCTGCCCCTCCCCGGCTCATGCTCTGTCTGTCTCTCTCTCACTCTCTCAAAAATAAACATTAAAAAAAAGATGAAATAATTATACTACCTGACTCCCTCTACCAAATCATCAAAGATCTGTTTAAAAGTTAATATTCAAAAAAGTAGACAGCAATAGACATTGTTTCTGTGGGACACAAAGAAGGATAAAGTTCTCAAAAGAGACTTGAAAATGATTCCATTTTACACAGAAAAAGTTCAGTGTAAAATTTCAATTTTGATAAGTACTTTCCTACTATATTGACACATTATCTCCATATCAGGCATTTTTCTGAGCCTTCAGATTTTGAGGAAAAAGTCAAATTTGAATGATCTATTTTTTTTTCTTTTTTGTACATTTCAATGTCAAAAGTCTCCATGCCTTTTAAAGAATATAGCATGGCATGTTTTCCTATATTGGTATGCCCAGGGTCTCTGAAATTTTCTAAAGATTCTGTCATATGACAAAATATACCTTTCAAGCTAGATAAAAAATAATTGAGTATTTTTTAAAATGTCTACAGCAAAGTTATTAGCTCCCTAAAATAAAAAGGGTTGTGCAGACAGCCTGTGGAGGCAATTTCACAGGTGTCTAGTCAAAACTGATATGTCGAAAGCTTTTTTCTTTCTTTCTTTCTTTCTTTCTTTCTTTCTTTCTTTCTTTCTTCCTTTCTTTCTCTTTTTTTTTATTTCTTGGAAATTCTATTAAATCTATCAAGAGTAGTTTGAGTATTCCAAGTTAGTGAAGTTTCCAATCATTTCTTATAAAGCCTTTCCCATTGTCAGTTTTCTTCCCATTGATGAATCTACTAACTCTGAATGCAAATATTTCACTTTATCCCATCATTTCCTGGACGGTCTCTAAGTGATGGCTGTGTCTCCTAAGAGGCTGTGCTTTTCCAAAGATAACTAAAATGCTTTAATCCTCATATATTATTAATTAATCAGTTCCAATAATCAATTTTCATTTGAATATTGTATTTAGTGATTCTCTCAGGACATCTGAAACACGAAATCTGCACATGACAGCAATCATACTATTCAAAACATTCCCCTGCACATGTCACTAAAAGGAAAACTACCCACCCTGGAGTACAGCTATTAATGTCAAACAGATTGTCATCTAGGAAAACAAAAATGCATCAGAATCAGCTTCGGACAAAATACAGCTCTACGGAAAAACACCAGGTTTTTGTGTGCAAATGTCTTAAATCTCTGATTGAAATGTTTGAAGAATGAGTTAGCAAGGAATCTGCCGCTGGTCTCCACAACCAAGGATAATGTTATAAGGAAAACAGTTTTAGAGTTAAAGGGTTTTTCATCACAGCACACTAGGATTTTAGCGAAGATGCATTTGCCCCAGTTTCTAGTAAACATTAGAAGAAACGTTGGTTTTTAGCTTGGGCCGAGGGCTCTATTTAGCCTATCAAGGCAGAGACCTGTTAAAAACGCTGGGGCGCTTGCCAGAATTTTTTTCCCCGGCAACTCTTAGTAAAGATCGTACCTCGAAAGCAATGTGCGTTGCAAACCACGCAGATTTAAGCTCCCTCTCCCGCCTACATCGCTTGGCACCAGCGGCTTTTGAGATATCCCTCGCCTCCTAAAACTCAGACCGAATCGCCACCACCATTCCCCACCGCTTCGCCACCACCATGCCACAATCCTTGCTCAGCTCTCCTAACCTCAGTACAGGGCTTTCCCGAAGCCCCCGTATACGGGGGAACTCCTGGCGCCACTCAACTCCCAGCCCTCCGCACACCCACAGACACGCTCTCCTACTCCCTCCGCTGCAAACTACCCCCAAATTTGTCACCCACCTCACCCCTACTAGCCATACTCCCACGTCCCTGTCGCTTTTTCCTCTCCTCCTGGCGGCTTCGTCCCCAACACACCTGTCTACCCCTATGGTTACCAGCCGTCAGAGGTGCCCACGCTGCGCCCTATCCCGAGCCCCCTCAGTCCAGCTGGCTCTTCCCACTCCAGCGCTTCCCACTCCGGGAAGTCCAAGTGCTCGCAGCACCTTCTAGCCCACCCGCGTGCCCACCTGCAGGCCGCCCCAACCCCCACCCCCCCGACTCCCACCTCACGGGCGCGGGCGAAGGAGCGCCCGTCGTACCTGTCGAGAGCGCGGCGGCGGTGGTGAGCAGCAGGAGAGCCTGGCGGAGCGCCGCGCACAGCGCTCGGGTCATGGCCACCAGGCGGCCGCTCCGGGGCTTCGAGGTCCCAGAGCGGAGCTAGGCGGTCCGGGCAGCGCGGGCCGCTTTGAAGTTCCCGGGCCGCGGGAGGGAAGCACAGCCCGGCACCCTTTTGAAGAGCGCAGTTGGCTCTAATCCATGCGGGCGCTCCCCTCTCCAACCTCCCCCATCCCCCGCCCCAAGCGGCTGGCGGTGCGCGGCGCTCCTGCCACCGGCCCCGGCAGCAGGCTGCAAGGGGGGTGGAGGGGGACAGAGCCCGCCCCCGCTGCGCCTCCGCCCCCTGCGCCCTCTCGCAGCCGCCCGGGGCCTGGCGCGGCCGGCCAGGCGGGCAAAAGCCGCCAGAGCGCCAGGCAGTGAGACCGCCCAGAGCTGGGGGCTAGAAAAACGGTTGGGTGGCGCGGAACCCCCAGGACCCGATAGCTGGGAAAGGCGTTGGGACACGAGGGAGAGCCCGACTGAGGCTTTGGGAAAACTTAAACCATGCAGCGGTGGCTCCCTGGTGGTCTCTCTACTGTCTCCTACAGGAGATCCACCCGTCCAGGTCTCCAGACATTCGTTGGTAGTCCAGGGCCCTAAAGGTTTTCTAACTAGACTGAGCCGTGAGACAACCACAGGTATTCGTGCGGGGCTCATCCCACCACCATGTCCTGGCGGTGCATGCTTCTGTGGAAGGGCGCCCTCTCTGTTCAGCCCTGGAAATAACCAATTCCCTGACTGCCTTAGCTACCTATAGTTAGGCCTTAAACTTTCTCTCTTACCTGAGGTTTCAGGTAACCTTCCCCTCTAAGACTGGCCACCAAAGCTGGACCACCTGCGCCCGGGAGATATGACCATCATGCAGGCTTAGAGGCAGAGGACTCCTCCTATGATCTTTGGAAGCTACCTTGCAGCGGAAATACTGGGCCAGGGGAGGGGAATCCTACCCACGGATTAAGGGAAGGTGAAGAATGATTTAAAGTAATATATTGGAAACTTGTTTGGATTTAATTCCTGGCGCTGCTTTATCGAATGGTTTGCTTCCCGTGTGGGCTGTGATTGAAAATATAAGGGTAACATTACCAGCTAATAAAAATTAGCCCAAAATTCAATTCATATATGTAGCCTGTACGCTAAAGTGGATGAGTTTGTTTTAACCTGAACAACACAAAAAGCCAAGAAGCAAATACTGGTGTTATTGCTACTGTTAAGGGGCTCCTTGGAAAGCGATTGTCATATAAATTAATTGTTTTAGAGTAGGAGATATTATGTGCTTCCTCACCCACCTCAGCTCTAAATAACGTATGTTCTTTCTGAGGTCTACGAAAGACTTATGATGAAATAATGGATATAATTGACTTCACATCAAAAGATCACAGTAGTGGGGGTGCAATGTTTGTTGGATTTGGTGACAGTCCTGAGGATCTCACCCCCACCATTACCACCTTGGATGAATCAAAACATTCCTAAGCGTAAAGAAATTTTGTTCTAATTTTATTATGGATCCAAAAAAACAAAACAAAACAAAACAAAAATGGAGATGTGGGACAAGCCTGAGCCCTTCCAGACACCCACAAAACAGATGCTTTAAAAAAAAAGGCAAGAAAATGCTAGGGCACATAATATTTTGGCTGATTTGGCTTGATCACTATTTGATAACTGAACTATAGATTGTGATCTACCATTGGATCATGAGATTTGGAGCTGAAAGAACAGGTTTTAGTGTCTGGGCCTGCTTCCTCAAAAGTAAATGGCACTTCATCTCTCCCTGTTTCTTGGAACCGTGGCCAAGATGTAAAAAGAGTAGTGAATGTGGAAAGCATTGGTAAATCATCAGGCATTACACTCTTGTCAGGTATTTACTTGCAATATTTGTTTTGTCTCTTGAATACATGTCTCTTGCATGTTGGCAAGCTCTGATCTTCTAAAAAAGCGAGGGTATTAGCCAAGAAGTCTAATATTGAATGACTTTAATATTCTAAACAAACGAAACACTGTCCTGTGAGTCTAATAGTGCATCGTCTGCTATGGTATCCACTTGCCAGGTGTAGAGAGTGAGCACTTGAAATGTGTCTAGTGCAAATTGACATGTGCTCTAAGTATAAAATACATGCTGGATTTCAAAGACTTAGTACCAAATAGAATGTAAAATATATCATTAATAATTTTTACATTATTATAAAAATATATCATATTATATATAAAATATATCATATTTTTATATGATCATGTTGAAATGATCATATTTTGGAGGTATTGGGTTAAATATATTACTAAAATTAATTTCACATATTTCTTTCCACTTTTTATTTTTTTTTTATTTTTTTTTTTTATTTTTTTTTTAACGTTTATTTATTTTTTTGGGACAGAGAGAGACAGAGCATGAACGGGGGAGGGGCAGAGAGAGAGGGAGACACAGAATCAGAAACAGGCTCCAGGCTCTGAGCCATCAGCCCAGAGCCCGACGCGGGGCTCGAACTCACGGACCGCGAGATCGTGACCTGGCTGAAGTCGGACGCTTAACCGACTGCGCCACCCAGGCGCCCCTCTTTCCACTTTTTAATATGGCCCCTAACATTTTTAATTAAGTATAACTTGCATTATATCTCTGTTGCAAGTACTGGTCAATGATTCCTCATCAAATGGCAAAGATCATCATCTTTGCCTTAAGCACTGTATTAAAGAAATAAACAATTGTTAATGCCTTGCCAGCCAACAGATAGCCAGCCAATAAAGGAATCAGGATCTTTTGAATTCTTGGCACAAAGTTCTGTGACACATGCACACACACACACACACACACACACACACACACACACACACATTCACACACCTATGGAAATTAGTCCACTCTTAATCCAATACCTTTTTGTATGAACTATTAAGAAAATGCTTTTCAGGACATATTGAGTGACTCCTGTCATTTAACATAAGCAGTACAACACATTGTTGAATATGTGATACAACACATCTTTTATATTTTTTGTACATAATAGAAAAAAATTCACATGTGAGGGTTTTTTTTTTATCCACTGGAAAGAATTTACATGCAAATGTGTTTCTCAGGACTTAATCTCCCCCCCCCTCCTTAATCATCTATTTGTACATATTCATTACCATAGCAACATTACATCATGACTCCTGGATTCTCATAATCAAAAGAAAACAACAGCAATAATCAAGAAGTTCATAACCCACCAGCAAAATAGACTTTGGGTGAATAATTCTTATATAAGCAAGGGAAATAAGCATAGGGACTTTAAACTGTAAAGACTTGATACATTTGCAGAATAACATTCCAAATTAATAAGGCAAATAAATGTATATAATAACTGAACTTTGAAAATGACTGTTGCGCCTGGTTGTTTGGGATTTTTTTTATCATACATGTTTCTTTTTTTGTTATCCTTTCTAGAATCTCTAATGCCATGCATCTTAATTTTTCATTTCATCTTGGAACATGAACTTATCATGGAATGAGCATATGGTGAGGAGGCATACTACGATAATTTGCTATATACTATCAAGGTCTAATCTGTTCTCATTTTACTGCATTTTTCCTTCCCTAAACTTATATTCTCCCTAAAGGAGCATATGATACATTCATTTCCACTCATCTCACCTAGTAATCCCAGAAATCTTTATATTAGGGACCCTTGACTTCACTTCTGTTCTCCTCCTTCTCCTTTTGATCATTAATTTCATTCCATGGAAACAGTCATGTGTTTTAGGACCTTTATTTAGGTTCTATAGTATTGTACCTTCAATGCATCTACCTCATGTGGACAGCTCAGGACTCATAAAGAAGAAAAATAATGGCATGACTGTGGATGATACTGGGGCGTAACATAGTTTCTTAACTCAACTGCCACTGCTAAAATTTTTAAAGTACTTACATTATCTGTTTTTACCACCTCCCAGAATGGCTGCACCCCTTCTTTGATTTTCCATGTCCTTTTAATACTATTAATATGGTCTTTCCACATAATTCAAACTTTGTCTGCTTTCCCTTCCACTGACCAATGTCAGTGTGCTGGGCTAATTAGCTGCATTCAATACGGACTCTGTAAAATGCAGGTCAGAGATTCAGTTCCAAGTAAGTAAGCCACTACTACTTGGCTCATTACCTTAGAAAGGACCTGTAATTATACTCCTCCACAGTGAGGTCACAAGGAGGTTGAGAGAGTTATAGGATTCATACAAATCCATCCATTCCTGAGTGAGTAATTTAAAAAAAAAAAACCACAGTTATTTCAACCCTAGCCAAATCAACATGGTCGTTCTGATGACCTTGACTCAAGCAAAAGAGTAGTCTAAAGCTGCTGTGTTGAAGGTGGTAGCCAACCAGCTACTTGTGGCTCTTGAGTACTTGAAATATGACTAGTCTGATCTCATAGGTACTGTGAGTGTAAGATATTCACTAAACTTAAAGACTTAATACCCCTCCCCCTGAAAAATCTTAGCAATTTTTAAAATTAATTATGTGTTGAAATGATAATATTTTGAATATATGGGATTACATAAAATATATTATTAAAATTAAGTTGACCCTTTTGCCTTTTATAGCAGCTAGTAGGAAACCTAGAATTATGTATGTGGCTTTCATCATATTTTTATTTAGACAGTGCTCACTTCATGAATCTTCATCCGGTGTCAAGGATCATTTTTCCTTAAAATTGTAGGAGAAAGAAGCCCTTTCTTCCAAACACATAGATCCAGCACAGTTATCTTTTACTCCTTTCACTCCTTCAATAGTGGCCCACATTCAATCAACAATAAAATCACATTTATTTTCCTTTCATGTTGTCCACTGTCATTCACACTGTTATTTCCACAGCTCAAGCCCCTAGTAACTTCATACTTCATACTTGAGTTGTTATAATTACAAACTAAATCGCCTCCACAACTTAATGTTATCCCCATCATAATGTATCGTCAAGACTGCCATCAGAATAACTTTCATTAACATGACTCTGATTATGTTTTCCCTTGCCCTCAAATCTTCAATGATCACCCTTGCATATAGAATCAAGGCTGAATTTTCTAGCCTGCTGGTTCTCAGACGTTTTGATATCATGATCCCTTTACACTTCAAAAATTTTGAGGACCCCAAAGAGCTTATGTTTAAGTGGGTTATAACTATCAACGTTTATCATATTAGAAATTTAATTGAGGGGTGCCTGGGTGACTCAGGTCATGATCTCACAGTTCTTTGGTTTGAGCTCCACATGGGGCTCTGCACTGGTGTGCAGCCTACTTGAGATTCTCATTCTCTCCTCTCTCTCTCTCTCTGCCCTTCCCCCATTCATTGCTTTCTCTCTCTCTCTCTCTCTCTCTCTCTCTCTCTCTCTCTCTCTCTCTCAAAATAAGTAAACTGCAAAAAAAAAAAAAAAGATTTAAATTGAGAAATTCTTAAAACATTAAAACACAGGCATACACAAGCACACAGTCCATTAGCCTTCAAAGCGATGACATCATTACACATCTTGTAGCTTCTGGAAAATTCCATTGTACCTTTGTGCCAGAATGATATTGGAAAAGACAAGTTACATGTTAGCATTACCTATAGACATAGTGTTCACCTTGTGAACACCCAAAATGGTCTTGAGCACCCCCCAGGGGGGCCTTGAACCATACCTGACGACCTGCTGGACTGGCTCATTTCTCTACACTCTCCCTTGGTGACCTAATCCTTTCCTTTTCATTGTTTATTTCTGTGTTACACGCTCAAGACTCCCAAGTCTCTGTTTCTAGCCTTGATCTTGCTCATGAACTCCAGATTTGTATATCCTACTGCCATCTCCAAAGGTGGTCAAAACTGACATGTGTAAAACAGAACCTGCTTCCCAATCCTACCACTCCCCCTATCTTACTTATCTCACTAATTGTCACCACTCAAGCCAGATATCTTGTTTTGTTTTTTTTTCCTTATCTCTCCCTTCTTTCTCATCCTTTACATCTAATTAACCAATAGTTTCTATGGATTCTAACTCATACAAAATCTCTCAATTTTTTTTTTTTTTTTGCTTCTTTCCACTTCCCTGCCATCACCCTACTTCAGATCTACCATCTTCTTTTATTTGAAATGTCAAAAAAGTCCCCTAACTGGTCTCACTTCCTTGGGGTTTACTCTTCCCCAATCTATCCCTGTGACCCTTCAGCCAGAGGGATCCTTTAATAGCACAGAGGTGATCATAACGCTGAAAGCTATCTAACACATATTGCCATTTCAAACAACAGCAGTTCTAACATTGACATCTGAAATCAGCTTGGCGCATAATAAGCACTCAGTAAATACTTGTTGAAGGAATAAGTAACACTTAAGAGTGTTCCTTAAAGACAGTCTGGCTTGTGGGCTAAGTCATCCCAGCAAAAGAAACTTGAGCTATACATCCGTCAAAGTTTTTAGTTGCAAACAAAGAAACCTACCTGAATAAGTTTAAGCAGGAATTAAACTTATGAAAGAATGGTTAAGTAGCTCATGGGCTTCTCTAGAAAAGTCCACGAGCCAGGCTTGGAAGTTATGTGGCCAGGGACACATGCCACATCCTGCCACAGACCTGGCCTCAGAGATGCCCTGCCCCTACCCCTCCCTGAAGCACAGACAGTGCATTTTGCACCATTAACACCCTGACGCTGGACAATGGATGATTCTGCTAGAGCCTCTCCAACTGCTACATCTGAACGTCAGCTGTAGCTTTCTCCGTCCTCCCTGAGGCTTCAAGGGGGGGGGGCTTGGGACCTGAGCAGCAGGCTTTTATAGAGAGGTAGGGACTCATAAGGTAGGAAATTCCCCCCAACTGGATAATTGTTTTCAGGTGTTGGTGCCCCAAAAGGAACAACAAGCTGAGATCCTGAAACCTGGGGTTCTAGTCTCACTTTTCCAGGATTGAGGCAAATCAATCTTTCCAAAGTTACAATCAGAAACTGGGACTTTGCCTATAAGCCCTACATAACCACAGCTTTACCACCTTCTATACGCTTCAGCTATAAAATGGGAAAAGTACCTCTAAGACTATTATACAAATATAAAGTGGTGGTAATGTTAGTGTCACAAAATAGGGATAGTATGTTCCCAGGCAGAGAACCGTTGGCAATGACAAGATCGCGTGGAGTCTTTCTGAATTTCAAAAACGTTGGACAAACACAAGGAACATATTTTCAATCACTTAGGTGAGAAAGGAAAGAGTAGAATACCTAAATGTAATTTAAAAATCACAAGTTACATTGTTTGGTTCTATTTTTGCTAAAATTCTTTGAAAAATACTGAATCTTTGTTTACCTTTTCTGTTAGGATGATAAATGAAGTTTATGTACAAATACTGATTGGCATGAGTGACCTGTTTCTAAGTAAAAGGGACCACATATTTGTGTTTGTTCTTATTTGCCTGTTTCTTTGTCTGGCAGGGGCTTGGTTCTCCATGTTTTTCCAAGCAAAATAGAAAACATAAAATGTAGAAAATTTAAAAAGATAGCAAATGACAAAAGCCCTAAACATATATGTACACATATCAAAAAGAATCACTTTCCATTCCCTCAGCCTAAGCCACTTGTCCATAAACTCAGGTATCAGGGCTTCTTATGGAACCTAATAGGAAAAAAACTGAAAAGAGCAAGGATGGGGGACGTGACTGTCCAAAGCTCCAGAGGTGCAAGAATGAGACGGAAGGGAAGGATGGTGGGTCGTCTCAATAAATCCAAACTCCATTATTTCCTGTCAGATTTTCTATGTGACCCAATAGCTTTCACTATTCTACTGCCAGCTGGGTACCTGTCTTGTGATAAGGGCCCCTAAATGTATCTCTGCTCTTAGAAGTTCATAAGCCATTAACAACCCACCTACTTCCTTTGCGATGACTCTTACATCAGGACTTTCACTTGCGCAGCAAACCATGACATTTTGGACAGTGGGTTACGTTATTTTCTTGGTGCTTCTCTCCTCCTTATCTATTGTGTAGAAATGTAAAATACACTGATACCTCTACGTATGCATTTTCTGGGAGTGAGATTCTTCTGAAGACACCCTGCTGTGGTTGGGGAAAAAACCACCCAGTACTTGGCCCATCACTCGAAACCAAGTTGGCTCATAGCTTATCATTTTCCCCACAGGGCAAAAGGACTCAGAGCGGGATCTGTTGCCTATCTCTACTTGAAAGTAAATATGCCTCAGTCCAAGAAAAAAGGTAAAGTAAACCCAGCTTGCCTTTATTATTTCCAGCCTCTCTTATTTCTTTCCTTCCTGTACAAAAGGATCCCATCTCTGGCCCATTCCTCCCACTCAAGAAATGTTATAAAATCATACATGATTTGGTTGATACATTGTATTTTGGAATGAACAAAATTCTATCAGACTACCACTGTGGCTGGGTATTTGTATATTTTGCCTTTAAGCTTTATTTTTTGGGGGTGGGGAGGAGAGAAAACTTTTTCTTAAATGGCTTTCAAAGAACAGCAACCTGATTAGGGAGAAATCTGAGGGTTATGGATAAACTTTAAATGTTACTGTAAAGAAGATGCTAAAGATATTTTAAGGAGGCCAGAATCTTGCTCAATAAATTAAGTCTAATACCTTCTGTGATTTCAATGGAGAGAATATTGTCAGGTGGGGAAAGAACTGGATGGATAGATACCTAATAATCAATTCTGCTACCACCACATGGTCCCAGAGAGTGAGGACATGAGGGATGCAAGCAGAAGAAAGTTCTCACCCTGTGACACTATGGCCCAAATGCGGAGCACAACCGTTCCTTACATTTCTAGTACTAGAGTCGATACAGGAGCATTTAAATAAACTCCACTTGAAGCTCAGATGTAATAAAAAGGGAAACAAAGCCAGATTAAAAACAAAAGCATACAACTAGGCGACATAATTCACAAAATATCACTTGCAAATGTTTTATCTTGTAGTCCCTAGAGAGGCAATTCTCCCTCCTCCCCCACCTTCAGGCTCCTTTCCCCGCAGCCTATTTGGCAGAAGCCATCTTTAACGAGGTGGAGGCTGACCCCAGAGAGCAACGGATGTTTCCTCTTGCATTTTTAAGCCTACCTTCTAAATGTTCATTCTTTTCTAAGAATCCTCCTCTTCACCACATCATTGACTCCAGGAATATCCAACTCTTTAAAATGAAACTCTTTACTCTCTGCACGCGTGCACACACACACACACACACACACACACACGGTAGCAAGGGTCCCAGTTCTCTGCAGCACCAGATTTCTCTCTTCGTGAATGACTGCAGTCAAGCCCGAAATCAAAAGCACCAAAGATGAGTTTCCCTGAAGAGGGTGGCCGGTTCCATTATTCTGATGCAGCTGTCTCTTTAGAAACCAAGCCCAGAAAATAAGGTAGGGGCAGGGAAGTGGACAACCTGTTGTCATCTGCTTCTTCGAGGTCCTGAAACATGTCATGCTATATAGCACAGAGACATCTAGCATGCTCTGGTGTCCTTAGGAGATACAAAATGGAGAACAAGAATGTTTTTAGACTCTTTCATAAACCTCAGAGGTCAAAGTTTCTGGTAACACATGGCATGGAAGCAGATAGAAAACTTGCTACTTTGGGGAGCTCCTGGGTGGCTCAGTTAGTTGAGCATCTGACTCTTGATTTCGGCTCAGGTTATGGAGCCCCATGTGGGGCTGAGCACGGAGCCTGCTTAAAATTCTCTCTCTCTCTCTCTCTCTCTCTCTCTCTCTCTCTCTCTCTCTCCCACTACCCCCTTCCCCCACGCATGTGCTCTATCTAAAAGAAAAAAAATAAAAATAATAAGTTTGAAAACTTGCTAGTTTCTATCTTGATTTCATTAAGACTACTTCCACAAAGCCCCAAAGTTTTACTTAACTTTTAAGTTTTCTAGGCCATTAATACACCTTTAGTGTATATATCAAAGCACAATTGCTAATAGCTGTCTTTTCTTCATTCATTCATAGATGGAGTGACCATGATGTGATGGAAATAGTTTCTTGACACCTAAGTCAAACACACCTAGATTCCAGAAACTCCTTCTGTTAACAAAAACCTAAGTAATCAACATAATTGTTTAGCAATAGTTATTGAACACCTACAACATGGAAAATGTTGTTCCATGGTCCTATAATACACAAGAAGATAAATTTGATCTGTCAGAGGTAGTAAGGAAAGTTTGTGGTAGAAAGTATGTTGAGCAGGACTTGGAAATAAAACAGAAATTAGGTGGGGTGAGTGTGTGTGTGTGTGTGTGTGTGTGTGTGTGTGTGTGAGGCACACAGGCAAGAACGTGCTTGGTTTTAGGGGAACCTGAATAAGGCCAATGCAACAAGATGGGAAAGTACTAGAGATGAGTCAGAAGAAATATTTAGATCAGGTGGGTGTCTTTTAGGCCACGTTAAGAATTTGGGTCCTAATTTTTAAGGTAATGGGAAGTCACTGAAAAACTTCAAGAAAGAGAATGAAGTACCCAGATTGAAATGTTAAAATGTCACTTATAGATGCTAGTATGGAGAATGGGTTGTGCCTAGGCAAGAGAAATCTCAGTCACTAACTGGGAGGATTTTCAGTCATCTGGGTGATAAAATATTTTTGGCAAGAACCCATTTGGGCAGGGGAGATGGAAAGAAGGGAATTTTGTTGAGGAAGGAGTAGGCAGGAAAGGAGAGGAATGTTCTCAGTACGCCCCAGGGTTCTGATCTCTGCACTGAACAAAGATGCCATTCACTAAAAAATGGAACACTGAGAAGAATCAGGTTGGGTGGGTATGAATTCCACTTAGGAGTTTAAGTTTGAAATGACCGTGAGACACCCAAGAGCTGAGGAGGGAGGAATTAGAAAAATAGGTCTAGGGTTCAAAAAGAGTGATCTTAGCTAGAAGTACAAATTTGAGAGTTCTCTTGATATGCAGGAGGTAATTAAATTTTTTTTAATGTTTATTTTTGAGAGTGAGACAGAGAGACAAAGCACAAGCTGGGAAGCAGCAGAGAGAGAGAGGGAAACACAGAATCTGAAGCAGGCTCCAGGCTCTGAGCTGTCAGCACGGAGCCCAAGGTGGGGCTCAAACCCAAGAACCTTGACATCATGACCTGAACCGGAGTTGGACGCTAGACCAACTGAGGCTACCCAGGCACCCCAGCAGGAGGTGATTAAAACCAATACGACTCTCCGGATATGTGTTTTTAAACCAGACATCAAATAAGAGTGTCTTGAGTTTTTTCCTGATTTGTTCTGGTCTCCCAGCAAAGCTCCATTGGCTCTTCTTGACTTAAAATGTTTTCAAGAGCCATACTTTATGGCACCAAGGTAGAGACTCTTAATCAATTACTTACTGTAACTACTTAAGAAAATTCAAAATTTTTCCCTGAGAAAAATGTTGACGTTATGCGTAGATACTACTATACTGGTCAATTCCTGTGCCGGCGTGTTGATCTTTTGACTGAGATAGACTTCACATTTACATACTCAAGTGCACACAACCGAAAGAGAACTTTGCCCCTTTGAATCTGGGGTTTATTTATTTTTTAAAAAAATTTTTTAACATTTATTTATTTTTGAGACAGAGAGAGAGAGCATGAACAGGGGAGGGTCAGAGAAAGAGGGAGACACAGAATCTGAAACAGGTTCCAGGCTCTGAGCTGTCAGCACAGAGCCCGACACGGGACTCGAACCCATGGACCGCGAGATCATGACCTGAGCCGAAGTCGGATGCTCAACCGACTGAGCCACCCAGGCGCCCCTGTATCTGGGGATTAAAGCATATGGCTTTCACTAGATTCACAACACAAAATAGACACAATAGAGCTAATTCTTGGAAAATCCAATCGTGCATGAAAGTCATTTTTGCCCAAGATAAGTATCTGTGGGGGAGGAGAGAAACAAGACAATCCTCTACTACGTTAATCAGTAAGAAAACATATTTGCCCGGATGCCTGGGTGGCTCAGTTGGTTAAGCATCTGTCTTCAGCTCAGGTCATGATCTCATGGTTTGTGGGTTCAAGCCCCGCATCTGTGCTGACAGCTCAGAGCCTGGAGCCTGCTTTGGATTCTGTGACTCCCTCTCTCTGCCCTTCCCCTGATCATGCTCTGTCTCTCTCTCAAAAGTAAATAAATATTAAAACAATTTTTTTGAATAAAATAATTTTAGAAGTATAAAAAGAAACATGTTTGCCATTGAAGGTGTTTATATTATTTTAGTTTGTTACATCACCGTGAGGACCATTTTGTTCTATCTGTGAAGGTTAAGGTTTTAACAAATTTCTGCAAGATGTCAAAGCTCCGCCTCTTTTTAGACAAAGTGGTAGAAAAGGAAGAGGCAATGGATGTTAGATTTTTAATTTATATTTCTTTGTGTTCCATGAAGAATTTGAGAGGCCCTACAATAACATATGAAAAGTATATATTCAAAACATGGAAACATACAAATCAGAGTAGATGGCCATGACTAAGGAAAACGTCAAATGCAAATCTCTGGGCCAAAGACCCCTGCACAGGTACGAAAGTTGGAGTGCAGATTTGAGTCTGACATTTTGGCTTTTGGATAAAGGGATACATCATTACATTCTTTAGTATACAGAAGGAAGATATTGTCTTTCTTCCAAAAGTAATTTATTGCTCGAGGTTTTCTTTAAAAGGCTCCAAAAGATATATTTAAAAATACACTCAAAAATATCTCTCAAGTAAAATGCAGTAGTAGATTTTGTACAGCCATTTCCAGTAGCATGCTTCAATTCAAGATTAGGACCGAATCCCAAACCAAATCCATAACAGCAATTCTGTGAAGTGAGAGAGTAGAAGGGAGATGGCCTGCATGGCCCAAATATGTGGCTCTGTGGCGGCCTAACTAAGTCCACAGCTAACCTCTGACATAGACAGATGACCAGCCCTTCACTGGTTTAGTGAGCCATTCTAAGGGAATCCGAGTAAAACTGTTATCTCCAGGAAAACATATGTTGCACGCACACACACAACAAGGTAGCGTATAAATTCAGAATATTCGCTCATCCTTCAGAACTTGGGTTGTAAGATAGCATTTTAAGTGCCCGAAGAAAAATTACATAAAAAAACTAGAAGTGGCATGAGGGAGTGCTTAAGAGTATATGCTCTGTCATCAAAGAGAGCTCAGTTTGATTCCAGGATCTACTCCTTGCTGGCTGTAGAATTTTAAGCAAGCTGGGGCGCCTGGGTGGCTCAGTCGGTTGAGCGGCTGCCTTTGGCTCAGGTCATGATCTCAAGGTTTGTGAGTTTGAGCCCCACATCGGGCTCTGTGCTGGCAACTCAGAGCCTGGAGCCTGCTTCTGATTCTGTCTTCCTCTCTCTCTGCCCCTTCCCTGCTTGCTCTCTGTCTCTCTCTCAAAAATAATAAACATTAAAAAAAATTTTTTTTTAATTAAAAAAAAAAAGAATTTTAAGCAAGCTGTGTAACTTCCCAAGCCTCAGTTTTGGCATTGATAAAATGGGGCCAACCAGTGAGGATTAAATGGGATAATGTATATAAGGGACTTAGCATATTGTTTCTAACATAGTAAGGACTTCGTTAATAGTAGCTATTAGTTATCATTAGTTTAATCAATCAATAATTAATTGAAGCCATCATTTCTGGTTACACTGTTTCCATTTCCCTGTAAGACCAAAAACATCAGAGATCATCAATCCACAAAACACTATGCTTATACATAAATGTAAACTATTTCTCTAGGAAAGATACATATAATCATTTCTCAGATTTTCAATAAGATCCACGAATGAAAAATGTGGAGACCACTGCAAAAAGGCAAACATAAGTTGGCTCTGTTCTTTATGAAGGTACTGACTCACAATTACTCTTTCCTACTCTTCATTTTAATAGGACACTCATGAACTCCAAACATATTTATCTTACGCGTTGTTTCTCTAAAAAAAAAAAAAATAGCGGTCTCATGGCTCACTAAGTGTCACTAAGCTCTTTTATTGATCTGATTCTATTTCTGGACACTCTGTCATTGACAAGTATGTGTGACCCACCCCATGGGTCCTCGGGTACTTCAAAGATGCATCAACATAAGAAATGATAGAAAACCTCCCACTGAGCTGTGTGAAATGGCTTTAAAATCCCTCCCAAACTTCTCTTTGGGGCTTCCTTCTTCAATTCCCTGAGTTATTTTACTTCTGTATCACTACTGCCTTTTTTTTTTTTTTTTTTGCCTAACACAGACTTCCCATTTTTGTCCTTTTAAAACCTAGTGTTTATAATAAGAACATTCTTTTTGTTGGAAAACAACCAATCAGGGTAAATCTCCAAATCTTAACTCTTCCCCACAGCTTATTGCATCATGCTCAAAGATTCTTTTGTTGTTGTTGTTGTTGTTGTTGTTGTTACTGCTAGACATAAGACATGGCTTGTTGTTTATTTTTGTCCCAATTCAGAACTATTCTGAATGCTTGAAAGAATCTGCTTCCATACAACCAAGAATTTACTCTATTGGCATGAACATCTTAAAGCTTTAAGATTTGGAAAGTTTCCAAAAAGCCTTGCAAAATTAGGGTTAAAGATGACGCCTGTGAATCTAGGGGTGAGTGAGCTTCGTTTTCTGCAAGCTTTGACTTGCTAACGTGTTTATCCATTACGTGGCTCAAGTAAAAGCCATCTCCAGCTCATGCCATTGCTATTTTTACCTTTGTTTCAGTAACACAATTTCTGCTGTTAACATTTAATGCAAATATTACAACAGTGAATTTCTCACCTCAAATAATTTTTAATATTCAGATAATATCCTCACTGCAAACAAAGCAGGCCCTTTCTGAATGCCCACGATAAATAATAGATATTTACAGTGCTTATTAAATGCGAGGGTTGTATGCTGGTGTGTCGTACATTCTTTTTTTTTTTTTTTTCTTTAACGTTTATTTATTTTTGAGACAGAGAGAGACAGAGCATGAACGGGGGAGGGTCAGAGAGAGGGAGACACAGAATCTGAAACAGGCTCCAGGCTCTGAGCTGTCAGCACAGAGCCTGACGCGGGGCTCGAACTCACGGACCGCGAGATCATGACCTGAGCTGAAGTCGGCCGCTTAACTGACTGAGCCACCCAGGCGCCCCTCGTACATTCTTTACCACACTAGTGTGAGAACGGCTACCCTTCCTGCATCATAGGTGAGATAAACTAAGGCTCAGAAGTTTGAAGCAACTTGCCCTTACTCATTGAGTGTAAAGTTCTGAATTTTAACTCAAGTATGTCTGACGCTAAAGCCCTTGCTTCTCTGGCTAATAAAGAGAGTCCAGTGAATTTCATCAGGAACAATGAAAGAACTGTATGAAACTGTATTTTTGAGCTCCCGAACCTTCTAATTCAGGAGATCTAGGTGGAACTCGGAAAGCTGGTAAGGACTGGATTAATGGCATCTATTGTTAGCTGTTAGTTCCGCTGCTTCAGGTTTTTTAATAGGACCAAGAACATTAGAGAAGAGGTTATTAATATTCAAAACATTGCATGAATATGCAAATGTGAATCTCTGGGAAACGGTCCATAATCTTGTTCAGATTCTCAATGAGGCCCTCAAACCAAGAAAGTGAAAAACCACTGGATAGAGGCAAACACAAGTAGGTTTGTTTCTTTTTTTTTTTTTTTTAACTAAGATTTCTACTCACACCTGACTGCATTTTATTCACCCTTTAAGAATACCAATGTGTTCAGAGCAGGCAGGCTTACTGTATATATTTTTACTCCAAACTCTATAAGTCACAAAATGTCCATAAGCTCTTTTATTGTTCAATCACAAATACCTTGTACCATTCCATTTTTCACATTAGTGTGCTTCATCTATCCCATAGACCCTTGGAATCCCAATGCCCATGAAGTTCAGATTCATACCCAGTTTGGGGAACAACTACTGTTTACTGAATCTCTTGGTGTGACATTAATCGTATTTATTAGCTAACACCTCTTTATTAACTAGCACTAATTAGTGGCTCAAAATAACAAAAGTTTTCCTAAATATGTCTCGTACGTGGATAGATACGAGAGCAGCCTTTACACGGGATAAATCTTACTACTACAACCAAGTTCATAATATGAATATAAAGCTGTTTATGAACATGAATGCCTGATCATTAGGAATGTCATCCTTGCTGTGAGATAAAATTCATCATCGAAGCACTAGGACCTGTTCTCTGAACTAAATGTTATGTACGGTGCAGCACACAATGTTGGTTATTTTCTCATCACTCATCATCCCCTTCTTTTTGATTTGCTTGTTTCCATGTGTCTAGCCCCACGGGATGTATCACCCTTGGTGCAAGTCATTCTCCTTTGCCAATGATCGGTCTAGTCGTGGGCATATAACACAGTTCTTACTCATTAACAAGGAAATTGGAGGTGGACAATCTCGGTGTTCATTCGGTGAATCACATTGTCATCAAGAACCACGGTTCCATGACAGGTTCCTGCCATACATTGATCTAAATCTATAATTAAGCATTGTTGTTTTCAGTAAAAACAGAATGATTTCTGTACGCTTCAAAGCTGGAATTATCCCACGGCATTTGTATCTATTAAAACTGATTAATGTAAAAATAACATCTATGAAAAACTGATCAATTTGATCCCATGTGATATATATTATATATTAACTTGTACATATTTGATCAAATTAATCAGTTTCCAATGAATATGGCTAATACGAAATAATGTCTAGAAGCCTAGATAGAGAATATTATAGGCAGGATGAGGAAATTGATCCCAGACACTTCATCAAAAAGAACATTTCTATAAACAGCTGAAGGGATAATCAATTGGTTACCCTACTGCAATGGTCCAATATTCTTTGGTTTCTTCGCATTAACGAGAATCCTGAAGAGTTGGTTTAAGAACAAGAACCTCAATGATGTGAAATGCTACAGACAATGTTTAGAAGAATAATTTATTCACACTATTCACAGTGATTATGGCTCAAATACTTGTCATGATTTTAGCAAGGACTCGCATATTCTGGCCGTTTCATAAGCACAGTGTCATTGACAGAACACAACCACACATGTTTCTCAACAATTCACCTTGGAGGATTGTTTTAAAAAGTCCGTAAGCAAGCTTGATTCAAATGTATTTAGTAGCTTATGTACAATTTTACATAATATATTACATGTGAAAAAAGAATTTGTCTATTCACTCAGTCCAGATTGTTTTGTTGCTGTTCTCATTTTGTTTTTGCTGGAGAACACTTTCCTATTGCCTAGCATTTACTGTGAAAGGCTCTAGCAAAAAGCCTTTTCATCGGAGAAAACATACTAGGTATTAGGAGCTGGGCGGGGTGGTGTAGGCCAATGCAAGAACTAAGAAGCATCTAGTCTGCCTGCCATAGAAAGGAATCAATCCGACTGTTGAAATAACAAATGGAAGTCAGAAAACTTGGGTTCTCTTTCTGGCTTTTCAACCAACTACTATTATTTCAGGGGCAAACTACTTAACGTATTATGACAACTAACATTTATTTAATCCTTGCAACACGGTGAGAATTTTACCAAGCACTGAAAGTAAGTTTTCCCATTGAACAAATATATTATCCCTACGAGGGGGCTAGTATCATTGGCCTCATTGATAAGATAATTTCTAAGGCACTTTTTTTTTTTTTTTTGCTTTAAAATCAGTTTTAACATCTATATTTCCAGGTCCCTTGTCCTTCAGCAAAACATAACTCAGCAAGAAAAATAAGTCTTCAGTGCAAACAGATATACTGCAAGGTTATACATAATCAAAATGTCAAAGTTCAATTTAATAAATATTAATTCAGCACTGCAGAGGTACCCTGTGTAGTTTGGCTACATAATTGATAATACATTGTACGGTTACACAAATATGAATAAAATATCCAAGATGAGAAAGCTTCCAGTTTAGGGAAGAAATGGCAAGTGTAAACTGATCAGTTTAATAATACGAAGCACAAACTATGATGGAGATATTCTTGGGATGTTTCTACAAGGAAGCACAAGGCAATTAATCCATTCTGAAATTAAGGGAGAATTGGTCAGAAAAATCCTCCTCTGGAAGTAGATGTTCAAGGGGGAGCCCTAAGCAGGGAGTAGGAGTCAGCCAGAAAGGGAGGGGTGGGTCACAGAAACGGCAGAAGAAAAGACACAGGGCAGTGGAAGAGAACGACATGTGTAGGAAGAAACAAGTACTTTGATGTTGGAACCTCACCTGTGAGGCAGGATATAGCGCATGATGAGACTGGAAAGGAGGGTAGGGCCTCATCATGGGGGAATTTAATTTTTTTTTTTTTAATTTTTAATGTTTACTAATTTTTGAGAGAGACAGAGGGACAGAGTGCAAGTGGGGAAGGGGCAGGAAGAGAGACGCACACAGAATCCGAAACAGGCTCTAGGCTCTGAACTGTCAGGGCTGGATACAGAACTCGCCCGGGGCTGGAACCCACGGACCACGAGATCATGACCTGAGCCGAAGTCGGCGGCTGTAACCAACGGAGTCACCCAGGTGTCTCTAAATATTATTTTAAAAGCTAGAAATCCTACTCAATGGGTGATGGCCAGCAAAAACACTGCATATGTTCTCTATTTACCTCCACTGTGCCCGAGCTAATAAAAGATCTACCAACCGTCCCCCACGGCACCTGGTCACAGTGTAGTAGTCCTGCTCAAGTAGTGTTCTGTGCAGTCACCACTAATGGATTGGACTTGTACTCAACATGGATTCCACCTGCCATTCCAATTAGAGCGGATGAGCAGCTAGCCAGACTCTCTTGTTGAGCTAGCTGTATACAGCAGCTAGGGGAGCTTGTTAAAAACATGAAACATGGTGTCAAATCTAGCACCCTAAGGGAGGCCGCATGGTTTGTGTTTTTTTATAACTTCCACAGGTAGCCCTGACGCTCTGCCATGTTTGGAAACCTACGATAGGGAGCATTCAGGACAAGGAATAACATATATCCCGAATTGCCAAGTGGGGGGTCCATAAGCGACATCTGGCTTTCATCCGTTTCATGGCTAAGTGACTTTTATATATTATATTTTGTACATACTGTTGTTTTTTTACTTCTCAATATTTAAAAATTGGTAGAAATCACATAGAACCAGGATGTTTTTGCTTCTTTTTGACAATTAGAAAATCGGCAACACTGGACTCCTGTTCCAACATGGTGGGTGCCAGCTGGAGCTGAACGGAGCTGCCTGTGTTGGAGGGAGCAGACACTCTTTCATCATAGTCCCCCTCTCTTCTTGCCTTGGCGGTTCCCTGCCTCAGCAGAGCAACATCGCTGCTGTTTACCGCCGTGTTTCCACTTTTGTTTATCCAGATAGTGTGTACAAGAGAAGAGGAAAGTGAAATATTTTTTGGACTCTTGTCTTTGTCAAAAGCAAGAAAACGAACGACAGACCACAGAGGTCAGGCTTAGAGGTGGAACATTCAGGGATATTAGGGCATCGATCTCTTTTTCACGAAATTTGAAGAAGGATTAACGACGTCCCTGTGCAACGGCTTTGCCAAACGACTGTTTTCAGTCAGTTTCACAATTTTAATAATACCAGGGAAGTTTCATCCTGCCGCTGTTTTTCTTCCATGTTAGAGAGCAAAAGTTCAGCAGAGCACAGCAGAGAAAGAAAGTCCATTGCAGAACGTGACCCTCCTTGCCGCAGTGCCGCATTCTGTGTGACGGGGCTGGATACAGTTTGTCAGCAAAATCGCCTCATTACAACGGGCTCCAGCTCTAATGAGGACCTCGGCATTATCTTAAAATATGTGCTGTGGCGAGGCCAGTCCTAAATTTAGTGGTTTATGAGCAATCCTGCTACGCTTCCCGATTATTTGTGATCTCAAGTTTGAATTTCCAATGGTATTCTGAAAATATAAATTATCTTGGGTGAAATTTTAGGAGTAGTCATTCCATTAAAGTTCACAGCAAGCGTCATTGTCTAAGGATAACATGGGTGCAGGGGCTTGTTTTGTTTTAAGTTTGTTTATTCATTTTGAGAGAGAGAGAGAGAGAGAGAGAGAGCATGCATGCAAATGGGGGAGGGGCAGAGAGAGAGGGGAAGAAAGAGAATCCCAAGTGGACTGAGGGCTCTCAGCACAGAACCTGATGTGGGGCTCAATCTCATGAACCACGAGATCATGATTTGAGCTGAAGTCAAGAGTCCAGTGCTCAACTGACTGAACCACGTGGGAACCCCTGTAGGGTTTGTTTTGTTTTGTTTAAGTTTTAGTTACACAGTGCATATGAATATATTCTAATCATAATCCATTTAAACAACAGAGAGGTATGGAGAATAAAAAATGTGACTCTCCCTTACCTCCCCATTGCCCCCCACGGACCCCACTTTCCATTATCAGAAGTACTCAGTTAGCATTTAGGTGTGCCTTTTTCCAGACATCTTTTCTACATAGTTATATATCTGATATATACTTTTGTCTGAAGGATTTCTTACCATTTATGGAATCACACTATGCATGTTATTCCGCAACTTGCTTACTTATATAACATGTTTGGGAAATCTTTCCTCATCAGTACTTACCATTTTTAACCATTTTTTAATGTTCCATATTGACCACTACTCTTTTGATAGATATTTAGGTTATTTCCACTTTTTCTTTCTGATGTGGCAATTAATTCCCTTAATCGTATGTCTTAGTGCACATATGTATATAGAAAAGACATCCAGAGGAGCGCTTGCCAGTTCAAAGTGTATGTATAGGATGATTTTTTAGGTACTCCCAAATTACATTCTACCTCGAATGTACACATGCTTTAGACTATTATAAATATTTTAAGTGTCTCTCTGAAGGGCAAAAATATTTCTCTGTTTGAATTTCATTCTAACATTTTTAACATGTTTATTGACCATTTAAAAATTTTTTAAATTTCTATTAGGTTGGGTTTTTTTTCCTCCCAATTTGCATGAAATCTTAGCTATTAAGGCTGACATCTTTTTATGTATAGATGTTGCAATTTTCTTTTGTCAGGTTGACAGTTGTCTTTCAACTTTGCTTTTCACATCTATTGCACAGAAATTCTCCGTTTTAAATACTGAAATCAGTCGATGCTTTCCTTTCTAATTTGTGAATTTTGCGAATCCCCAGGAAGGCTTTACCTACTTCAGGGTTATAAATATATTCTCCTTTCTTTTCTATATGTGTTTCTCACATGGTGACCTGGGTTTGAATATCATAATTACATCAATGTGGGTCCACAGACTTTTTGAAAAGCTTGTTAGCCACTGAGCATAAGCAAGTGTCTTCAGGGCCCAGGTGGCAATGGGCAGTGCACAATTAGAAACAGATCCATTCCCTGACTTTTAACAGAATCCAGCTCTAAAATCCTGTGGCTTTGGGAGCATGGCACGTCCAGAGACAGCATCTTAGACAATGACATGCCCACAATATGCACCTTCGTCATCACTCGGGCTCCTGTCCAGACCAGCAAAGGCAGCTGTCTCAAGGGGACTGTCCCTGACAAACTAACTTTAATGGTCACAACAAGAATAAAAATATTATTAGTTATTAATAACTATGTTAGTAGTGATTATTATGACGATCACGCTTAATGTTGCCAAGCACGTATGGGGCAGTGGGGATACCATGTGTCATCTCCTTTAGTACACCCAGCAACCTTATCCTGTAGGAATTACTGCCTCTGTGACCATTAGCATCTACTCACGTTTTCTGAACGTGCCACAGAGCAGAGCCAGAATTTAAATCAAAGTTGGTCTAACTCCGGAAGCCATGATTATAGCCAAGGAATGATCCAGCCTCATACTTAGATGATTAATGAAATAATCCTTTGATAATATCCAAAAAACAACTGAGGAAGCCTAGTGACGGGGGTGAGGTCCTCAAGTAGAGTAAGTAGGCGTTTGTGTCACGTAAGTTAAGGTTCAATCTATGTAAGTGGAATGAAGTTTGGTAGAGAAAAAGAAACAATAATTTCTAGATGGATATAAGATCTAAATGTGATAAAAAAAATCAATTCGTAAAAGTACCAAAAAGATCAAGTGATTTTTAAAACAACTTGGAAGAGGAAATAAGCTTTCTAACTATCAAACAAAAGTCAGAAACCACTAAAATAGATGATAAATTCTCCTATGTAAAAATGAGAACTTTCCTCATTGCAAAAATGACCAAAAGTCAAATGACAAATGATAACTTTTGGAGAGGAAGGTGGTGGGAATTTACAATGAACATCTGTAATAAAAGGCCAGTAGCCTTAAATGAAAAGAGTTCACATAACCCAGTAAGAAAAGTCCAAGAACCAAACTGGGAAAAACAGGTGCCAAATATTAATAGAAAAGATTTTTTAAAATTGGTTCTTAAACACATGAACTATTGTTCAGCCTCACTGATAATTTTTAAATATAATAAACAGAATAATGATGAGGTTACAGTCTCATCTACCAAATTGGCCATGATAAGAGAAGGAGAGAGAAGGAGAGAGGGGAAAATTATGTTGGGTAGCGTTGAAGGAAAATGCATTAAATAAAATTAATTATGAAAATATGTATTTCTCATACATTGTTGGTTGAAAACTATATTGGCATATCCTCCCTACACAGGAGGCTTAAAATTTTTTAATTTTCCAAAAATAAAACAGCACATACTCTTTGATCCAATAATTCCACACTTAAATATGGTGCTGCAGATATATGACCTGTGAAAATGGTATGCATATAGATATTTCAATAGCAAAGGTGGAAAACAACTTAAAAATATTTAACGTCATTAAATATTTACTATTTAATAGGATGAATAAATTGCACTATATCCATACAAAGAAATATTTCAGAATCAGTAAAAAGAAATAAGCAGCTTAAACAGACTACTCTATTATTAAATTAAAAACCAAAATACAGAGGAGTGTATAGATTATGGTAATATTTGTGGCAGGGGGGATTTTATATACATCCTCCCTTCCCTGCCACACACATATACACATACAGAGAACTTTTCTGGAAGGATTCAAAAGAATGTGAAGGAAACAGAATGGTTGGGAAACAGGAGTGTGAGTGAGATTTATTTTTCACCATATACTCGTGTGCACCTTTTGAATTTTGAATCAAGTGTAAATGATGCCTATTAAGATTATAACGATTAATGTTATTGGGAAATTTACAAGGATAGCTTCAGCAGGAAGTATTTTCTATAGAAAGAATATTCAAGATGACTTCAATACCTATCAACAAGGAAATGATCCTTTTAAAGTGGTACATGGAAGAGTGTGCAGCTGTTAAGACATTAATCTTCACAGATGTTCACTTTTAAGAAGAAAAAACACCTACAGGCAGAATAAACGCATCCCCATGTTTATAAAACAAAAACTGCATATGTGTATGTATATGACGACATCTAGAGGTGTTTGTAAAAGAGGGTCTGGGCATTTACACGCTATGGACACCTGACAAATAGGGGGTAGCAGTGGGTAATCATTCTAATTCTTTATCCAATTCTGCGGTGTTTGAATTGTGCAAGGTCATGTGTTATTTATTATTTGTCATTTATTTATCACTAAATATATATAGTTTTCACAAATCAAGTCACTGAGACCTTATTTGTAAATGGAGGATGCAGAACTCAAGAAACCAGTGGTTATATAATATTAAGTTACTTTATTATTTTTCTCTGAGTTTCCCAGACATGCATAGTTTCCACCTCATCTACTCAATATACTCAAACATTAGTAAATGTATATAAAGTAAATGAAAAATATTTATTTGTTTATAATATATTAAAGTTTATATGCTGAAATTAACCTATAGTCAACATTTAGACATCAACACAAAGAAGTTTTTGATAAAGAGCTATAAAGATACTTGATTGGGTTTAAAAAAACAACAACTGAGGTTTCAAATTAAGAAAACAGCCTCAATTCTAACTCTGAATTTCTTATTATGTATTTATTCTTTTGAAGCCCTGTGTCAGGCCAATTTACAGATGGTCTGGTGAGCCACAGGAAAATAACCCCAGTTAGCTCATGAATCATAAGCAGTTACTCTAAATAGTTATTAATGCAACTTCTCAAGGCATCTGTTTCACCTCAAGGGAACATTTTACCCATAAGTTTGAATCTTGCTCAAAAGTAAAATGGGTAGATTGATGCTCTGCTTATAACTAAAGCTGCCTCATAATGAAGTCCTTTGGGTACTTTATAATCTAAATTCCCCACCACAAAGAAGGATTAAAATTAATTCAATTTCACACAGAAGTTCTGTTCTGTAATTAACAAAGTTTATAAGAAGGCCCATGTTCAACAGACTTCACAGTTAAAATGTTGACACTCTGAAAGGCTAGAAGACCTTCACTTTCAGATTTTTTTAGAGTGCCAGCTATTAATGTGCAGGAAGCATGTTTTCCACATGTTCTTTAGTGTACTTGAATCTTTAGTTGTATTTAACAGCTATTAAGCAACAATGAGTTTTCCATTTTTTTTAAAGTCACTTATCTTGTGTATGCCTAAAGAACTAGTCCTGGATGGAAATAAAACCCTCCAAGCATTCAAGAAGACAAATCAAGTTCTGTTCAAAGTTATTCAAGTCCTGTTCAACTTTGTTCCAAGGATGTGGATATTCAACTTTATCGTTTTGGATAGGAAGAATGCATACTATGTATGTTTGCAATGTAACAACATGACTCAATTATAAATGATATTAAAGAGAATGGGTGTAAGAATACTGGACCATGACAACCCTGCATAATTAAGTACACTGACAATAAAATGGCTTTCCTAAAAGGGTAAAGATGGATGATATTCTATGTCATACATGAAATATCCACATTAATAGGGCTTCATGGTAAGCAATGAATGTAAAAATATCCCAAGTATTCTATTTTGATCAACAGGGTAAGTCTCCACCCCTACCAAATATTTTGTTTATGGAAGAATGGAGAGCTTTGGTTTCTTTCTTTTTATCCCCTATGAAATGGACATTCTGGTGAGGGTTGCATTACCTAGAAAATAAGGGCAAATTATAGTATTAGAAAGAACACTGTATTGGAAATCAAGGAATGTGAGTTCTAATTAAAACTCTGTCAAGAACTGACTGAGTGCCAAAGAAAGTCAATTCTTCTCTATGGTCCTTAGTTCTCTCATTTTGCAAAATAAAGAGCTAACTTTAGAATTTCCCTAAGTTCTCACCAGGTCTAAGGCAATATAGAATAATGTTTAAGAGACTGTCTTCAGTAATATGTACTGGTTGTGTAAATCTGGCAAATTATTAACTTTTTGTGCTCCCAATTCCATATTGGGAAAACCGGGATAATAATAATGTATACCACATTGGATTATTGGTAGTTACCTGTAAGTTAATATGTGTCAAGAGTCTAACACACTCCCAATAATAATGATGGAAATGATGATGATAATAATAGCGGTGATGTTGATAGTGATGATGATTTTATGAACTGAGCATCATGAGAGAAGGTATGGTAAAAACATTCGGATCATCTACAAGCTGTATAAAATCCTAGAAAATATGAAATATGATTAGATATACTGGTCAAAGGAGAAATTCATTTGAGAAACTTTGTAATATAAGTCTCATCTATATTTACCATTTTTGAGACAACTCGTGCCTCAGAAGTTTAATCGTTGGGTCACTAAATCCTCAGTTCAATTAACTGCTTTAAATACCAAATTACATTAAGCCTAAACATTGTATTTCAAGGATAGGCATTCAAAAACAGTCAAATATAAGTTTTCTATTAGACATAGAGACTCCTTGAGAGTGATACCAACTCTATTATTCCTTGTCTTGTTCTTGTCCAATGGTAGGCATCATACCATGCTTCTTTTAACATCCTCACTCAGAAATGTTTGCTTCTCAATCATTTAGTCATAAAATGTTAATCCTTGAAGAATGGTCCACTCATCCAAATGAGTTATTATAAAAACATGAGACTAGCATGCAGAACATGTGAAGGCAGATCAAAAGATCTGCATTGTATTTCTTACTCTTTCCATTTTGTCTCACTCTGTCAAGATTCTGGATTGTTCAGTGCCCACATATGACATTCTTAAAAGTTACAAGAACACTACCCATCCGTTCTCTACATCATTTGAAGAAAAACAAGAATTTATAGCTGATAGTTCATCTTCAGATTCTAAGATCCACTTTTCTTGAAGTAACTAAAATATTGCAGTTCTTCAAAATGCGAAAATAAAGTGTTCCTGGTACCTTTCTTCACTTCCCTTTTTTCTCTCTCTCTCAAGAACAGAGCCACCATTCAATACTCTTTTATGAATCCATTCTCAGAAACATTTAGTCACATACTCCTACAAAAAAAAAAAATAAAATAAAAGACTCTTCACAAGTCAATGAATTAATCCATGTACCACCTGGAAATGGAAATTCTTAATACCTAGGTCCATAACCCTTCTGCCCAGATGGCTAGCAGTTTCACCCCTGAATTTAGCTGGTCCATTGGTTCTCTTCTGATTCATGGTACCTGCTTTCTCTTTAGTGTAGCCATTCCCTGGAGGAGCCTAGTCCAGTGACTGACAACATGCAGCAACTTGGGCAGACCTCCAGGAAGTACTGCTTTGCCAAAAGATGGTGAAACTCTAGCTTGATGTTCTCCCCTTCAAGTCCATGTTGTCCTCGCAATCCTTGTGGGTGTGGGGTGGGTGTAAAATTTAAAACCACTCTCCTTTGCAGAAACTCTGTAGTTAATAATTGACTGGAGCTATTACCAATGCACTAGACTGACACAAACCAATGAGAGATGATAGAGCAACACGGTCAAGGATGCAGTTATTTTTAATAAAAGGTACAGTGGTTGTAAAAACAACTGTCAAACTCAACCACGCTTTTCCTGGGAAAGGCAAATCAAATGTGTTTGTGCTGTTAAACATATTTTCTATACTCTCTCCCAGTTCAGGGGGACAAAATCAGCCCTCAGCAAAATTATAGTAAGTTTTTTTTTTGGGGGGGAGGGGTTATCTAATCTCTTCTTTTGTCCATCCAATGCCCAAGGATAAACAAGTTCTTTTTTTTAATTTACTGTAAACTGCAAGCAGATATTCAATCATGTTAAAATTTTGTGTGAGATCAGCATAAATTGACTCAAAGTGAGGGCCTGAATTGTTTTCCTGCAAATAAAGTATATGAGCTTTAGTAAATAGACTCAGTGACTTCTATTTTGGGTACTTAGAAGTTCATTTTTACTTATTGGATGGATGTTATTTTTCAAATTTTGAGATTCTTGAATTAGTGAGCTGGCGTTGCTAATGAGCACATTTATCATTGCCTTGTAGTCTCTTAGTCATCTCCATGTCTACTATTTCTGTCATGAAATATAAACACTCAAAGATCAAAGGCTCTGTCTAAGCCAATTCACACAGGTCTAGCTAGGCATGAGCCATATAACAAGCACAGTCTTAATGCAGGGTAAAAGCAGTAAAAGAGATTTTAACAACAACAACTCAAATTTGTAATGGAAAATAAAACTCGTATCTTCCAGCTTGGCATAGAGCTCCATGAGGACAAAAATAGTGACTCACTTACCTTTTTGTCCTCAACAGTGAATACAGCATCTGGCATATCATATATTAGTCCCCTTAATCATTAATTGTTGATAATGAAAAAATAAAGGAGATCTTTTTAATGGACTCATAACACAATGTGGCACAGTGTAATGGCTAGAATACTTACCCATTGTGAGTCTTTTCCATCGTCTGTAAATCGAGTTCAATAATATCTATCCAAAAGGGTAATTGTAGGGCCTATACTGACACAGGACCTGTCCCATGGCAGGTACTATTTGCTGAACTGGAATCTTAGATACTTTAAAGTAAATTAATAGGCAAAGAGACAGCATGAGCTTCACACACTCACAGAGTTTGTTTAGATCAGAATAGCTTGTGACAAGAAGGGGAGGTGGACTTTCCCTCAATATGGGGAATATTTATAGGTAGTCTCCATTCCCTAGTTATGGAGACTATATTTACTAACACTAAAGGATTTGATAAGAACAACTTGCAATAGACCATATTCTTAAATCTGTATAATTGCTCCCTGAGCTATTGGGCACTGAGTCATCCAGAAGCACTAGGGGCACAATTGAAATTTAGGTCTATAAACCCCCTTAGGCCAGCATCCTCAATCCTGCTCAGCTAAGAGACAACTTTAATGAATCTATACAACCAGTTTCATATTCAAGGGCTTAAATATCCGTTTTGGAGTATCCAACTCTCTCTCGTTTTCCTTTTATTTTTCTTTTATTTTTTAAAAAAAATTTTTTCAACGTTTATTTATTTTTGGGACAGAGAGAGACAGAGCATGAACGGGCGAGGGGCAGAGAGAGAGGGAGACACAGAGTCGGAAACAGGCTCCAGGCTCTGAGCCATCAGCCCAGAGCCTGACGCGGGGCTCGAACTCGCGGACCGCGAGATCGTGACCTGGCTGAAGCCGGACGCTTAACCGACTGCGCTACCCAGGAGCCCCTTATTTTTCTTTTAGACACAATTTTGATTTTAACAGATTCATTTGCAACTGCATCAAGAAAATTGTTAAGTAAGTCAAAAGAAAATTATATCATAATCAGTTACATTTATTATTTAATAGCTATAGAAATGGATTTAATGTGGACAGAAAAATGTGTCATCAAAAAACCATGGTTTCTAAGCCAACCTTGTCCCCTATTACGGTGGTGAATTGTGAAAGTGGCTAGGACTATTCTATTCAGGTTTCACAAAATACAGAGTATGCTTTTACCCAATTAATAAACTGATAAATTTAGATTATATAAAGTGTTCCTCTTTTATAAAGGAATCGGAGCCCAAGGTTAGTGAAATAAACAACTTACCAAAGCAACAGCAACAAAAACAAAGAAACCAACTTCTTTTATGTTCCTCACTGTGACAAAAGGTTACAGTGATGGGGCTGATGATATTTATTAAATTTCCCAGGTTGACACACTGGAACCACTTGTTTACCACAACAAGAGAGCACTCCATGTCCTCCAGATTTTATTTTGAATTGTTGGGGAGGGTAAACACATCTCCTGCTCTAAAGAGGAACATTGTGTGCTGTGGGAGACATTGTCTTACCACCTAAGTAACTTAAAGAATATTCTTCAGGTCTTACTGGTATTCACGTAGAAGCACTGTTTGATGGTAATCAACTTATTTCTTGCATTGGAACAGGCACTATCATGCTTTCCCACTGTTCGATATTATTCTTGCAGGGTTCCAGGAATTGTGCCCAGCGTGATGTCTCAAGAGCAATAGAAAAATAACCTTGTTTTGCATGACTTTTTTTTTTTCCATTTTAGAGCTACCATAACAAATTATGAATAGCAAATAACTTTTTTTTTTAATTTACCAAACTTCTCTCCGTCAAAGTTATTAGTACCAACTGAAGCCATAGGAGAAAATAAATTATAAACAGTGAGGTGGATAAAGAGAGAGTGGGTATTTTTGTCACTGCAATCAAATGGAGCACTGAGGCATGTAAGAAAACAGCAATTGCTTCTGACCAGAACCACTAATCCCCCATAGTTGCTCTTGTACTCAAAAACTCTTCAGGGTCGACCTCCTCCTTCATAATCAAAGTATGTGCCTGCCTGATGGTATGATTTGAGGAGTACTTGGAGTCTCTCTGGCCCCCAAATATTCACCTTGTCAGTTTTTATGGCCCATTATTAATATTCCATTGTGGAGGTTGTATTCCTTGGGGTTAAGACCTATGGCTTATTAGCATAGTGATACTCCTGAAACCCATAAACGGTAGGCCATTATCCAAACTTCCTGTACATCTTAGAGGTAATGCCTTCTCAAGAGTGAGCTCCTTTGGAGTTCTGCTCTGTCTCCTAAGGCAACTAGATCAGTGCTCTCTAACTTTGGTGTATACACAAATCATCTGGAGATCTTGTTAAAATACAGTTCCTGATTCAGTAGGTCTGGGGATGGGCCTAAGATTTGCTCTGTTTATAATAAATTCCTTGATGCTGTTGCTGCTGATCTATAGGCCAGACTTGGAGTAGCAAGTTCCTAGTCTTTTACCAAAGTCTCCTAGCTTGTGACACAAGACAAGGGGTCAGCAAGCCTATATTGTAAAAGGACAGACAGTAAATATTTTAAATTCTTTTTATTGTTTATTATTTTTGAGAGAGAGAGAGAAAGAGACAGAGAGCAAGCAGGAAAGAGGCAGAGAGAGAGGGAGACATAGAATCAGAAGCAGGCTCCAGGCTCTGAGTGCTCAGAACAGAGCCCAATGCGGGGCTCCAACCCACAGAACGCGAGATCGTGACCTGAGCTGTAGTCGGCCACCCAGGTGCACCAAGACAGTAAGTATTTTAGATTTGTAGGTTACAGGGTCTTCACTGAAGCCATTCATTTCGGCCATTGTAGCAAGAAACTATCCACAGACCGTACAGAATTAGGCATGGCTATTATAATAAAGTGTTTGAATAACACTTTATTTACCAAAACAGGCAGCAGGACAGATTTGGCCCACAGGCCATGGTTTGTGGACCCCTGCTCTAACCATGCCTATTCAAGGCATGGAAAAAACCATTCAGAATTCAAGCACGAGAGCAACCAGGAAGCAAAACTGTGAGTTTTAAGATCATCATGGAAAATGTGGAATTGCCTTCGGAAGCGTAGCCTGGTGCTCTAAACAGACAGAACACAAGAAGTGGAGTCACCAGAGTACCCAACCACTTACCACTTTATAAGTTTACACATAACTTGCCTTGTGCTCATTTTGGGTTTACCCTGGCAGAATAAGGGACCTAGGAGTAGGAAAGGGACAAGTTTGTATCCTGTGAACTCAGACCCCAACCACCAGTCTTTTGTTGATACAGGGAAAAATCAATTAAAAAAAATTTTTTTTTGGCAGCCAGGAGAAAAGATATTCCTGAAGAGCACTGTGAGGTTCACTGTGCAAGCCACACACATGGCCCTCCCCTTTGTCCTGCTGACTCTTGTACTTAACCACTCCACTTGACAGCTTAGGCATGTTGACACTCTAGTAGGCATTCTCGTATGCCCAGATGCATTCATTTACACATCAGATATTTACTGAGCATCAATGTTGTAGCTGGGATAACCAGTACTCCTGAAGAAAACATAGATAAGACAGTCCTGACCCCTGCCCTCAGAGTTTATGTTGTAGTGGGGGCTTTAGACAAATAATCACATCATTAAGCTTCACTATCATAAGACCCGGAAGGCAGGAATACTGGTGCTGTGAGCAATAATAGGGCAGACACGTAGCTGAACTGTGACCTGAAGAATGAGCAGCTGTTAACCAGGGTTGAAAGAAGATGCAAAGAGCCTCAGGGGGAGAGAACTGTATGGCAATAGTCTGGAAGCAAAAGAAACCATGTATGTCAGAAGAACTGAAAGGCATTTAGTAAGACTGAAATAGAGTAGAAGTAGGGGATGGTGAGAGATAAGACAAAACAGTATGCAAAACCCAAATAATAAAAAGTCTTATAAATAGGGCGACCTTATAATCTATCAACTAAAGCAGAACACATTTGTGAGTGAAAGGAGGGACTGTTAATTATGCTGAAATAACAAGCATAAACAGAGACTATTCCAGAAAAGTGAGATATTTGGTCAGCTTACTTTTAAACCATATGAAGGAGATAGGTCTGTATCAAAGCTCAATGGGAAGCTGTTAAATATTTAAGGCAAGTGATGACATGACCATATTTGTGCTTCAAAATAATTTTTCTGTACACCTTACAGCAAAATTAGAGACATTATTAGGCAACTACTACAATATCCAAGTGGGGGATAATGGGAGCCTCAACTAGAGTTGTGACATTAGGTGTGAAAGAAGTGGACAGAGTCAAGAGCTACTTGGGACTTAGAATCTGCAGGACTCAGAACTGATTGGATTGGCCACTGGGGGGAGGTGGCAAGGCAAATGTGGAAAGGGGAAGTCAAGGATGAATTTTTGGTCTCTACTCTGAGCAAATGAATTCACAGTGCTGACATTCAATAAGATTAGGAAGCACAGAAGTCACTATAGATTTGGTGGGATTATTGTGAATGAAGCTTTATGTATTGTAAGTTTGAAAGGTTATGGAATAGTCCAGTGGAAATCTCCAGTAGTCAATCAGCTACATATATGAATATGAAACACACAAGGAAAGATCAGGATGGAGATATGATTAGATGGTCATCACCTTGTAGATAGTAATTGAAATCATAAATTGTCCACGTAGAATGTGCACTATGAGAAAAGAAAAGAAACTAAGCTGATATGACAATTCACAGGCTCCAGACTAAGACATGCAAAAACATTAACTTCCTTTATTTTTGGAAACATTACATTACATTTTACGCCCTCTCAATAAGCATCCTGGTTGAGTGAATTCCTCTATGAACAGTTACCATTTATTAAGTGCATGTTCTACAAAAGGCATTTATATAGCCAGACACCTAGTAGGCTTCTTCTTGTATCTCTGATGTGAACTGATATCCAGACTATGTAAGATCCTTAGCAATAGACCAAGCTATGCTCAATCTAGAATTTCTGCTAAAAGAGGTAGTGATCTAAACTGGTCATTTTTACAAAAAATGAGACCAAGAGTATGACCTCTGAGACTATCAGGACAAAATGAGAAACTTTTCTCCCTCCCAATAGTTTGTATTGGAGATCCCCTCTTATCTGTTCCCAGGACAACACAAATGTAATTCCATCCCAGCAGTTGCCACTCTGTACTGTATCATCCATTTCCTTGCCATTTTTCCCATGAACTGGAAACATTTGATGGCAGGGACTGTATCTTGTTAATTGCTGTGGCCCAAGGCCAAGAATAGTGCCTGATAGGTAATAAGACTCTTCAAATATTTGTTGAACGAGGAGAGAATGGGTGAAAAAAAAGACGTTTATAGTATCTTCTTCTCCAATGTTCTTCCTGGTATGTTTTTATTAACCTTGTCCTTGTTACTTGTAGGAAAGAACAATTTTGGTAAATTAAAGAAGCCTTTGGGTTCAGAGTGGTGTGCCAATCCCCTGTGTACATCGTAGAATCTGGTATCAGGATCCCTGAAAACTTTTGATTGGATAGGAAAAATCAACCATGTAGAAGAGAAGCCCTGTGGACACTAAATATTAAATGCTAATGAGAAAGAAACACCTCAAACAGCAAAACTACTCCTGTGGTATAGGATCTCATAAGTAGGGACTCACAGGCACATTTCTAGCTTGTGACCATGGTAAGTTAAATAACAAACAAGTCAGTGCTCCAATTTCCTTAATTATAAAATAAAGATACAATTCTCTTTCAGGCTACTAAGGGTGACTAAAGACATTTGTGTAAAGTACCATCACATGATGATGCAGGCCTACCCTGTACCACATCATGTCAATAATTAGTTGCCCGTGCAGACAAGTCACCTAATAAATGTAATCATTAATGTGGGTTGTGTTTTAAAATGTTGGCCATCACACACAATGCTTTTGTTTTATTGATTTGGTCAATAATGGCTAGTTTCTCAGTGCTGATAAAAATGTGTCATGGGCTTCACCAAACTTTGACAAAGAAAGAAACAGGAGAAGAGGAAAAATGGAAGTAAAGAGAGAAAAAGAGAATAAGTGTGTTCAAAGGAGATTACTAACATCATAAAATTGTCAGTGGTTCCCTATTGCAGAAATGTAAATTCTAAGAGGTTAGCAGATTTTCTGGAAACAACCAAAGCATCTAACTTAGGGAATGAGAAACTACAAAGTGGAATGTGAGGTTTTCATCCTTTGTGCATGTAGAGCTTCTCATCAAGAATGGGTAGAATAAGACTGTACATTTAACATGGAAACATCTGATTGTTTGTCCTGACAAATCTTTTGCAGTAAATCATGTAGTGCTCAATATCATTCATCATCAGGGAAATACAAATCAAAACCACTATGAGATACCAACTCACACCTGTCAGAGTGGCCAAAATTAACAACACCAGGGAAAAACAGATGTCGGTGAGGATGTGGAGAAAGGGGAATCCTCTTGCACTGTTGATGGGAATGCAAACTGGGCAGCCACAGTGGAAAACAGTATGGAGGTTCTTCAAAAAGTTGAAAATAGAACTTCCTTACAACCTGGCAATTGCACTACTGGGGCACTACTGGGCATTTACCAGAAGGATACAAAAACACAGATTTGAAGGAGTACACGCATCCTCAATGCTTATAGCAGCGTTATTGACGATAGTCAAGCTATGGAGAGAGCCCAAATGTCTGTCAACTGATGAATTGATAAGGAAGATGTCATATATATATTGGAATATATATATATATATATATATGAATGTCATATATATATATGAATGTCATATATATGAATGTCATATATATATGAATGTCATATATATGAATGTCATATATATATGAATGTCATATATATGAATGTCATATATATATATATACATATATATAATGGAATATTACCCAGCCATCAAGAAGAATGAAATCTTGCCATTTACAACGGCACGGATGGAGCTAGAGCACATGATGCTAAGCAAAATAAGTCACTCAGAGGAAGGCAAGTACCACATGATTCCACTCATTTGTGGAATTTAAGAAACAAAACAGATGAACATATGGGGGTGGGGTGAGGAAGAGAAACACAAACAACCCATGAAAGACTCTTAAAAATAGATATGAAACTGAAGGTTGATAGAGGAAGGTAGGTGGGAGATGGGCTAGATGGGTAATGAGTATTAAAGAGGGCACACGTTGTGATGAGCAGTGGATGTTGTATGTTAGTGATGAATCACTGAATACTCCTGAAACTAGTATTCCACTGTATGTTAACTAGAATTTAATAAAAATTTGGAAATCAAATTTTGAAGAATTTTGAAGAACCACTAGTGTTTTTGCAAGAGACTTTATATAGGGAATGAAATAGAAGGTTCAAAATTTTGAACCTGGAGAACTGATTATGTAATTTTATCAAATTGGAAAAGTTAGGAAAGTAAGACAGCCAGTTTCTGGAAAAAAAAAGTAATGCGTTCAATTTTCCAAATGTTAAGTTGGAGATGAGAGTTTAAAAAAATTTAAAAAGCATTTTGTGGTTGAGTTCCTTTGGGTAATATTTGGTTAATAGGTTTCTTTTTTTTTTTTTTTTCAACGTTTATTTATTTTTGGGACAGAGAGAGACAGAGCATGAACGGGGGAGGGGCAGAGAGAGAGGGAGACACAGAATCGGAAACAGGCTCCAGGCTCTGAGCCATCAGCCCAGAGCCTGATGCGGGGCTCGAACTCACAGACCGCGAGATCGTGACCTGGCTGAAGTCAGACGCTTAACCGACTGCGCCACCCAGGCGCCCCTAATAGGTTTCTTTATCACAGAACTTCTCAGTACCTTTAATAAACTAAGGTGCAAGAGGAATTTTAAGAGGGAAGACATAGCATATTATTTAAACTTAGTTGATTACAGACCATCTCACTGAGCTTGATATTCTCTTCTATGTTATAGTATTTACTAAAGTTCACATTTCAGATGCTGTGGCAGTGTCACTCAAGAGGAGTAGAGCCTGGTTTTGAAAGTGATTGGGTTGAGGGCGCCTGGGTGGCTCAGTCATTTAAGCGTCTGACTTCGGCTCAGGTCATGATCTCACAGCTTGTGAGTTCAAGCCCCGCATTCGGCTCTGTGCTGACAGCTCAGAGCCTGGAGCCTGCTTTGGATTCTGTGTCTCCCTCTTTCTCTGCCCCTCTCCCGCTCACACTCTGTCTCTCTCTGTCTCTCTCTCTCAAAAAATAAACATTAAAAAATTTTTAAAAAGAAAGTGATTGGGTTGATTTTAATGTAGTCATATGTTAAGAAAATATCCTAGGACTCCAGAGTCTTAGTCCTGACTGTTAGAGAACTACCAGTTCAAAAAGATCGATCCTAACACACAGAGGCAGATATAGGAATCCTGAGATGAAAGCAAGTTCCTTGGTGGCTCAGCAATCAGTGTTATCAAACACCAGTTTGGATGGCCATGGAACTTTCTAGGGTTATTGATATGTTCTGTCTCTTGATCTGAGTGATGGTTACATACTTATGTTTAAGTAAAATTGTCAAGCTGCACATTTAAGAGCTGTAAATTTTGCTATACGTTAGTTAGACCTCAAATTTTTTTTAGGAAAAAGACTAATTGTCCTTGGTTGTCAGAGAAAGCAGTTGGTAAATAAAGAAAATGTTTAAATTATATTTTCTTTATTGACAAAATAAGCAAATCTCATCACCTGTGATACCCCATATGTCCCCCCGCCCACTCTCATGCTTCACACCTTATTAACCAGAAGCATAAAGTTACAAGAGTCCAGAAATTTATCACACTGGATAAAATAGAGTCTGAATAATGATATTAGTACATCTTAGCCTTTGGTCTTCAAAAAATCATAAGGTTAGCTAAAATCTATTGAGTGCCCAGGAATATAGAGCTCAGCATGCATTAATCCATTTAATCTTCACAATAACCCTGGAATATAGATACTACTATTTTTCCATATTACAGATGAAAAAAACTGAGACATAGTAAATTGTCTAGATTATATTAACTCTAGGCAGACTGGCTCCAGCACTGCACTTTTTACTATTATACTATACAGTCTCTCAACAAAGATGGTCATTGCCATTGAAATCCAAATTTACATAAGAACTATAACATTGTCTTTTTATTGAGAAACCTGGGGTTGCTTCTGTCACACTCAGATCTTCATTTGATCTCTAGACTGTACTTTCTAAGTATGCAGTATGTATTTGGCAGTTAAATTAGAATGCACACCAGGGACGCCTGGGTGGCTCAGTCGGTTGAGCGCCTGACTTAGGCTCAGGTCATGATCTTACAGCTCATGAGTTCGAGCCCCGTGTCAGGCTCTGTGCTGACAGCTCAGGGCCTGGAGCCTGCTTCTGCTTCTGTGTCTCCCTCTCTCTCTGCCCCTAAGCCACTCGCATTCTGTCTCTGTCTCTCTCAAAAATAAACATTAGAAAAAAATTTAAATGCACACCGGACATGACACCAAAAGCACAGGCAACAAAAGCAAAACAGACAAGTGAGACTACATAAAGCTAAAAAAATTTCTGTACAGTAAAGAATCTGCAGAGTGAACGGCAGCCTATAAACTGGGGAAAAGTATTAGCAAACCATATGTAGGTTAAGGCATTAATATCCAAAATATATAAGGCACTCTAAAACCCGTAGCAAAACAACAACAACAAGAAAACAAATAATCCAATCAAAAAAAATGGGCAAAATAGATATTTCTCCAAAGAAGACATACAAATGGCCAACAGGAATATGAAAAGATATTCAGCATTAATAAACAACAGGTGAGTGCAAATCAAAACCACAATGAGATATAACCTCACATCTTTAGACTGGCTATTCTAAAAAAAAAAAAAATTACAAGTATTGGAGATGATGTGGAGAAGTTGGGAAAGCAAAAAAGTTCAGCCACTATGGAAAACCATATGGATGTTTCTCAAGAAGTTAAAAATACAACTATTTCGTGATCCAGCAATTCCATTTCTAGATATATATTCAAAAGAATTCAAATGTGCACATTTAATGTTCATTTTACCATTATTTACAATGTCCAATCTATGGAAATAACCTGAATGTTTATTGATGGATAAAAGTATAAGGAAAATGTGGTATATACATACAATGGAATACTACTCAGCCTTAAAAAGGAAGGCAATCCTACCATATGCAACAACATGGTAGAATCTGGAGAACATTATGCTAAGTGAAATATGCCAGTCACCAAAAGATAGATATTGCATGATTCCATTTGTATGAGGTATCTAAAATAGTTAAACTCATAGAAACAGAGAGTAGAATGGTGGTTTCCAGGATCTGGGGGAGAGGGGAAAAGGGAGGAGTTGCTGAACAAATGGTACAAAGGTTTAGTTATGCAAAATGAGTAAGTTCTAGAGATCTGTTGTACAACATTGCGCTTATAGTTTACAATATTTTATTGTACACTTTAAAATGTGTGAAGAAAATAGATCTCATGTTCAATGTTCTTAGTACAATAACAAAAAAAAAGAGGAGCTGTCATTACACATTGTATAATTAGATCATTCCATTTACTCAAGCTTTATATCTCATCCCTCAATGTTCAATAATCTGTTAAACAACAGTAGGCAAATTCTCTTATCTCAGTCTTCCTTTGTTTAACTCGTTGTTATACTTTATAAAGAAGCCCAGAATAAAAACAATAATAAAAAAATTAAGTTAAAGCCCACAGGTGAATCAGGAGAAATTATGAAATCTGCAGCATTTAGTCAACCCTTAAAAGCCTATCTCAAGTGTCACCTCCTCTGCAAAGTGTTCTCTAGATTCCAAGGCTGGATGAATTTCTCCTTCCTCCCTGTTCTTATAGCTATGTGGCTGTGGGCTATGTTAGCATTTATTACACTAAATATTACATTTCTAACTCCACATAAGAGGAAATGTATCATAACCAGCCTTGTATCCCAGAGCATAGCATACCTGGCATATAGTAGGTGCTTAATACATATTTGATTGCTGAAGGAATGAACTTTTAGGGGTGCTTGGAAAGGGTGTTATTTTGTATATAAAGTATCACCCTTAAATTGATGGAGTAGCAACTGAAATTGACAAATACATTAAGATTAGGCATTGGATGGCTCCAAGTTAGCAGTCTGCTGTGATAGTCCTTGCTTTTACTAAGCACGAATTCTTTCAGAAAAACTCACAAGGAATTTTTGAAGTCATTGACGTAATTCTTTCAATGTGGGGGTTCTTGCAAACCCCACCCCTACCGATAACTTTGAGTATCTATTAATTTGTTTATCATTTTAATTTCTACAATAGTTGACAGATGAAAGCATTCTATAATTCTATTCCACGCAGCAGTTTAAATATTTGTATTAATGCTTTTTAAAAGCGTATTTACTTATTTTTAATTCCAGTATATTTAGCATACAGTGTTATATTAGTTTCTGGTATATGATATAGTGGTTCAACAATTCTATACATTACTCAGTGCTCATCATGATGAGTATACCCTTAATCCCCTTCACCTATTTCCACCCATCCCCCATCAATCTCCTCTCTGGGAACCATCATTTTTGTTCTCCATATTTACGAGTCTGGTTGTTTGCCTATTTTTCTTTGTTTTGTTTCTTAAATTCCACATATGAGTGAAATCATATAGTATTTGTTGTTTTTTTTTTTCTGACTGATTTATTTCACCTGGCATTATACCCTGTAGATCCATCCATGTTGTTGCAAACGGCAAGATTTCATTCTTTTACAGCTGAGTAATATTCCCTTGTATATATACCATATCTTCTTTTCCCATACATCTATGGATGGACACTTGGGTTGCTTCTATATCTTGTCTATTGTAAATAAGGCTGCGATTTGAGTTCTGGATATTTCCTTTGACCATTCTACCAAACGCCTTTGAGAGAATTACTGGGCCCGTACATCTGCTACCATGCTCAGCCCCTGGCTGATCTTTTGAACTAATTACATTCCTCTTCCCTGCAGCTTCTGAAATCTCAACACATTTCCCAAGCCAGTCATTACTAAATAACCAGATGAGCCTACACAGTATATCTGACGACCAAGATTTATCTGCCCCATACCATTGGTCTGCCTTCCAAGCCATGTTATCCCAATCATTGCCCCTCTCTCTCACTCTGTCATGCATTCCTGAACAACCTAACAAACCTGAATCTGAAAAACTACAACAGTGATGAAGGTTTTCCTTGGTCTCAGGCCTTGAAGTTTCCCCTGCCCTTGGAGTTCTTGTACATATCAAGGCTTCGGTCTTTGCCTGAACTCTAAGCCACCTGCATTCCTCTCTTCATGAATATTTTTTCCCATGACATGGCATTGACAATAATTGGTTCTTCACCTCAAGCCACCAAAGTCTTACACACTGGAGTTCAGTAAGTACAATTTCCTGTGCTTCTGAATCTTCAGGGGAAAAAAGGAAAAAAAAAAAAAACCCTCTGTGAATGCTCAGAAGACTCCTGTGAAACATGAACAAAATACCTGGGAAAGAATTCTGAGGTCCTACTGAATATAGTGCTCACTCTCTTCATTACCGTTTTACCATGGTGAGTGCCAAATTTGTTCATGGTCCTGATAGGGGTTGGGTCCTCAAGAAGTAACATATTCTCAAAACATATTTGATGATGAGAAATACCTAAAAGATGTGATAATTTGTATCTAAGATGTATAATATCCCCAATTGCAACTCTCCATTCTTTCATTCATGTCTAAGTAGTGCAAATACAACTTACTATATATACAGCCTGAGATTCAAGAAACAGCCACATTTGTTTATGGGCATAAATTAATGTAAAATGAGTCATTTCAGGTCTGTAACAACACTACTTGACTCTTCCTTCCCAGTGCAGCTTTGCACTGAGAAACTGTTGTTCCATTATCCCATGTGATTAAGACTGAGAGTGTCAAAATGGTCAAGTGGTCTAAGACATCAGACTCAAGCTCTGCTTCCCATGTGATTAAGACATGAGTCATCTTCTGTTCATCATAACTGGCCCACAAAGCAGGCAGTCAGCGTTCTTCCCAGATGCTTCCTATATACGGGTGCAGAGAATGAAGTTTCTCTAATTTGAAATGGAAAGCTGTACCAGCTACATAAGACCCAAGTTGATGACTATAATTCCCACAGAAAGATAAATCCTTGATGGCATTATCAGAGCTATCTAAATCCATGTATACCCAACACATTCTATCCCTGACCTTGTCAATCACATTGGTCAATAGAATTTTTTTTTTTTTTTTGCTTAAAATATCTTAAAATGGGTTTTTGTCACCAGAAGAAATCTGACTAATATATACATATGTATGAAATATACATATTCATATGACCTATGATCTCCTTAAAATTTGAGAATCTCAAACTGTACATTAAAATATGCTTACTGGAGCTGCCACTATATTCCAACTTGCTATACCTAAATTACTCCCTTGAGTTCCTACCACCCAGGACCTAAGCATGGGCTAAGAGGTAAAAGCAAGAACCACATTAATTAATTCCTCCTCTGGTTTGGTGCCTCCATAAGCCTCTTGAATAAAGTCTTCCTTCCTCTTTTATATCATCCTAAAGCCATTAACATCCTTACCACTAACTTGGCATGTATGGTCCTACTTTATATTTATATTTATATATTTATATTTATTTATAATGTCTTTCTCCTTGACTAAATTATAAGATTCTCAAGGACAAGGACTCTGTTTAACACTACCTTGAGTCCCCCAAAGCCCAGAGATGAAGGTCTGTCCAAAATCGGTTTCTTGGGATTTTTAAAACTGTCACATAAAATATTAATTTTCCATAGAAAATTGCTTTAGTTATTTATTGTGATTCTGGAAGTTTCATTAGAGGCAGCAACTGCAAAGTGATTACTAAAACAGATTCTGAGTGAAAAATAGTTTGCTGCTATTGATGTGGGCCAAGCTTACAATTCTGTAGACTCAGCTTCTTCCAACTAAGCACTCTTCCTAGTTAAATATTCTGGGCAATTGTTCATTTATTTACTTAGTGCCATACAGCTAGAATAACGTTGGGGAATCAAACACTCTGAAGAATGGCTTAAAGTTAACCTGAAATCTCTCCATACTTTACTGTCACCATTAAAACCTTTTCTGAAATGTCTAAAGTTCCACCTTATAAAGACAAAACATAACTTTTATTTGGTAGAAAATACCAGAGTGTCTTAAGATTATCATTTGGAACATCAAATCTTTTTGTCATTTAGAAATAGAACGTATAGATGGTGGGCCCACATCTCTATCAGAATATTTATTTTTATCTTAATTAAATTCCTGATAGGGTTGTTATATTTGAACTTGTTTCTCTCATCTAGAAGTGGAGTGCAGGGAAAAACAATCAAATCAACTGAAGGATTTGCAGATCTACTATACTGTGTTTGGATGGAGTAAATATTCATTCATGAATGAGGTCTTATTTTATATACTGTAATAAGTGTATGATCTCTTGTAACCCCTCAGTTATCCAGAGTTGACACACGAGATACAAATTCTGTTATGCTACAAACACATTGTGGAGATATAAATTTTCCAACACACAAGAAACAGTAGAATTCTCTCGAGACTTAATTTGGTCAGTTTCTATTTGTTATAGTGGGAGGAAGAAGAGACTTTCGGGGGTACATTTACTTTCCATTAGAAAGAAATTTGGAAAAGAATACTACAAAGACAGCAGCAGAGGAGAGTGTACCCACAAATTTGTGAACAGTGGGAAACAGAAAAAAGGCTAAGTTTTAAACTGATAGTGAGGAGAGCAGAGAAGCAACTTAACTCATACTGCAGAATCCCCAAAGATTCAAGAACTACTGGCACTAGGTATCTCTAGAGATGGTATGAAGGTGGGGTTAAAATCAGGATCATTGGTTCCGATTCTGATTAAGAAAAAATTTACCTCCAAGATCCCCTCTCCCTCTTGGGAGAAGATGTAAGTTTATTTTCTGGAGAAGGTAAAATAGAGAGTCCGGCTGGGGGACCCTGAACACAGTTGACAGTGGGTGTCCTAACCTGGAAAAAAAAAGCAGACATGTAAAAGCATGTAAAGCAGACATGCATTTTAAATGTGATTTTCAGCATTTTGCCCCATTTGGATTCCTGAGTAGTGGCAGCTTGTCATATACCCTCCAGGTCAAAGATTGTAAGAGTGTCCAGGAATCTGACTGGACAAAAAGAAAGTCTTCAAGATAGTAACATTGGAAGCTCTTTAATTAAATGTCTCACTCCATACACAGAGAGCTTTCAGTTGGTTTCTCAGATCTCCACTCTTACATATTATCAAAAAAAAAAAAAAACCTGGAAAACAACTCTAACATGAATACAGAGGTCAAAACTAACAAGAAAAAGATAAAACATAGACGAAACAAAGAATTCATTTTCATGAAGAAGAAAACAACACATGAGTTATAGTTAATATACAGAGAAATCATAGACAAATGCTGTAGCCATTGGCTATGAACAGGAACATGTATGTACACGCACGTGTGTATATGCGTGCGTGCATACATACATACATATACATATTCAGAAGCAACAGTAAAAATTCTTTGTGAATTTAACTGATGGTACAAATGAAAAGTCCAAAGAATCAAAAGGTAGAGTTGAGAAAATTTCTCCAAAAGTCAAGCAATACAACATAGTATGGAAATACAGAGAAAACATAAGATTTCGGGAAGAAGCCAGATGGCCCAAAATCTGATTAACAAGTGTTCCAGCATGGGGACAAAAACGAGGAGAGATAATCATCAAAACTAATCGGAAGAACTTTTCCAAAACTGAACAATATAATTGTCCAAACCCAAAGGGCTGATGAAAAACTCAGCATGATGGAATCAAAAAGCCCTACTCTCTATCAGACATCTCTTCCGTAATACATCAAATCCTCCTGGTATCCCTTGTCTCTTGATTCAGTCACTGCTATAGCAAACATATATGCCAGGCCAACACAAGCTTCACATATGTCTCACCTCAAGCCTGCACCGCATGCCTCTTGACTCCTGCCCTGAGGTTGTCCACTGTCATTAAAGAGTAAATGACCCAAATCCTATTTGACATCCACACATGTACCTACCCTGAGGCTCAGAGCAAACCTTTCACCAGTAAGAAATGGGAGCTAATGGATAAACTTCTTTCCTATTTCTTACCTTAAATGGATGATCCTGAGATGCAGTCAGTCCAAGGGGACAGCCCCATGATATCAAACCATAGTAACTCATTTTCATATTGGCTCTGCTTCTTTTCTCCTTCACTCCTCTTGTCTCTCTGATTTCTGGATTTGTGCTACAAGCAAAGTAACTGCAAATAAGCTTTTGTCTCAAGTTCACTTTCTGGGGCATCAATATATAACATCATGAACTTTTAGAACTCTAGAAATAAAGAAAAAAGTTCTAAAGGGTTCTGGAAAGAAACAAAAATAGGTCATAAACCGAGGATCAAATATTACAACAACAACACAAGAAAGCCAGAAGAGAGTGAGGCAAAACTTTCCAAATTCTGTGAAAAAAAAATTCCAACATTTATATCTATAAACAGAGACCAAAAAAAGGAATTTGAGGAACAGAATAGAAAACCCAGAAATGAACCTACAACTCCATGGTCAACTAATCTTTGACAAAGCAGGAAAGAATATCCAATGGAAAAAAGACAGTCTCTTCAACAAATGGTGTTGGGAAAACTTGACAGCAACATACAGAAAATGAAACTGGGCTACTCCCTTTTTTTAAATTTTATTAATGTTTATTTATTTTTGAGAGAGAGAGAGAGAGAGCAGGGGAGGGGCAGAGAGAGGGAGACATAGAATCCGAAGCAGGCTCTGAGCTGTCAGCACAGAGCCTGATGCAGGGCTTGAATTCACAAACTGTGAGATCATGACCTGAGCCAAAGTCAGACACTTAACCAACTGAGCCACCCAGGCTCCCCACTTTCTTATACCACACACAAAAATAAATTCAAAATGGATGAAAGACCTAAATGTGGGAGAGGAAACCATCAAAATCCTAGAGAACACAGGCAGCAACCTCTTAGACTAGACCTCAGCCATAGCAACTTCTTTCTAGACACATCTCCAGAAAAAAGGGAAACAAAAGCAAAAATGAACCACTGGAACTTCATCAAAATAAAAAGCAATAAAGGAATCAATCAAAACTAAAAACAGCCCATGGAATAGGAAAATACATTTGCAAATGACATATCTGTTAATGAGTTATTATCCAAAATCTATAAAGAACATAGCAAACTCAACACCCAGGAAACAAATAATCCAGTTAATAAATGGGCAAAAGATATGAATAGCCATCCAGATGGCTAACAGACACATGAAAAGATGCTCAACATCTCTTATCATCAGTGAAATACAAATCAAAACCATGGTGAGATACCACTCCACACCTGTCAGAATGGTTAACATTAACAACACAAGAAGCAATGGAAGTTGGTGAGGATGTGGAGAAAGGGGTACCCCCCTTGCAATGTTGGTGGGAATGCAAACAGGTGCAGCCACTCTGGAGAATAGTATGAAGGTTCCCCAAAAAGTTAAAAATAGAACTACCCTACAACCCAGCAATTGTACTACCAGGTATTTATCCGAAGGATAAAAACAATACAGATTTGATGGGATACATGCACCCGATGTTTATACAAGCATTATTGACAATAGCCAAGCTATGGTGAGACCCCAAATTTCCATCAACTAATGAGTGAATAAAGAAGATGTGATATATGTATACAATGGAATATTATTCAGCCATCAAAAAACGAAATCTTGACCTTGGCAACAACAACAACGTGGATGGAGCTACAGTGTATTATGCTAAGGGAAATAAGTCAGAGAAAGAAGAAAGGCCATATGATTTCACCCATATGTGGAATTTAAGAAACAAAATAGATGAACATATGGGAGGGAGGAAAAGAGAGAGGTAAACAAACCATGAGAGACTCCTAAAGATAGAGAACAAAGCGTACCCGGGTGGCTCAGTTGGTTAAGCATCTGACTCTTGGTTTCAGCTCAGGTCATGGTCTTGTGGTTTCTGAGACTGAACCCCGCATGAGGCTCTGTGCTGACAACATGGAGCTTGCTTGGGATTTTCTCTCTCCCTTTCTTTCTGCCCCTCCTTTGCTTGCGCTGTCTCTATCTCTTTCAAAACAAACAAACAAACAAACAAACAAACAAACAACAAACATTTAAAAAAGAGAATAAACTGAGGGTTGAGGGAGGGAGGGAGGTAGGAGATGGGCCAGGTGGGTAATGAGTATTAAAGACAGCACACATGATGAGCACTGGATGTTGTATGCAAGTGATGAATCACTGAATTCTACTCCTGAAACCAATATTGCACTGTATGTTAACTAACTAGAATTTAAACTGAAAAGAAAAAGAGAGTGGACCTAAAGACAGTGCAATATAAATTCTTCAAATTGAAGCATAAACCAATGAGAGGAGAAAAGGAAATAAGTTGTACTGTTGTGAAGCTGTTACATTATATGTGAAGTTTCATTATGTAATTTGAAGATAGACTGTGCCAAGTTTAAAATATATATTGTAAAGTTTAGAAAACACTTTAAAATATGAAATGGAGATATTGCTAATAAGTCACTAGTGGAAATAAAATGGAAGAGCAAGAATAATGAATTACTCTTTTAAAAAAAGGAGGAAAAGAATAAATAAACAGGTAGGACAGACAAAAAAACAAGGTGCAAATTGTTAGATTTAACCTCAAACATATCCTTAAATACACTATATGTAAGTATTTTAAGCTCTACAATTAAAAGGCAGAGATTGTTGCACTGTATAAAAATGCAAGATTCAATGATAAGCCATCTTCAACAAATCTACCCTAAATTAAAAGACACCACTAGTTTAAATGATATTAAATTAGAAATAAATAATAAAAATTGCCAAATATTTGGAAATTACACAATACATTTATAAGTAACCTAGGAATTTAAGAAGAAATCACAGAGAAATTAAAAAGTATTTTTAACAAGATGAAAAGGAAAATGCACATCAACATTTGTGAGATGTAGTGATACATAGAGATATGCTGTCCAATACACTAGCCACAAGCCACATGTAACTATTTACATTTTAATTTTAATTATTTAGAATTAATAAAATAAAAAATCATTTCCTAAGTTATACTAGCCATATTTTAAATTACTCAATAGCCTTTTGAGGCTAATGACCACCTTATTGAACTGTACTTAGTACATTTTTGCCATCACAAAAAGATCTACTGGCCATACTGTATTAGAGGAAATGACCAATCATTAAATAACTATTGTAAGGAAAAATACCCAAAATCAATGATCTAAACTTATCCTTTAAGAAACTAGAAAAAAAAAAAAACCCAGCAAATTAAACCCAAAGTAAGTAGAAGGAAGGAAATAACAAAGATAAGAGTGGAAATCAATGAAACAGGAAACAAAGAAAAGGCAGTGAAATCAAAAGCTGTACTTTAAAGTGATCAATTAAATTGATAAATCCCCAGGTAAACCAAACAAGTAAAAAGAAAGCAGAAACAACTTACTAATATTGGAAATGAAAGGGGATTTTACTATAGATCATGCAGACATTAAAAGAATTATAAGGAAATGTTATGCACAAATTTATGCCAAAAGATTCGATAAACTAGAGGAAATAAAAAAAAATTCCTTGAAAGGCACAAATTACCAAAACCAACTCAAGAAGAAATTTTTAAAAAGTAGCCTTGTATCAGTTAAAGAATTGAATTCCAATTTAAAACTTCTTCAAACAGAAAATATTATTGAATGAATCAAGCAATATGTAAACAGGACCATGCACCATGTCTAAGTGGTATTACTTCACAAATTCATTCCAGAAATGCATAACATTTTAAATGTCAATTGAAATAAATAATTGTATTTACAGAGTAAAAGAAAAAATATACTGTCATATTAATAGATATAAAAACAACCATTTGGTAAGTCTTAATAACCATTCACAATAAACATTCAGCACTCTAAAATAAAAAAAGAGTTTTTGAGCTAAATCAAACGCATTTACAAACAACCTACAGCTAATTTAATGGTAAGAGACTGAATGCTTTCCCTTTAAGATTAGGAATAAGACAAGATATCACTCTTACCAGTTCTGTTCAATTGTCCTAGAGGCCCTAGCCAGTGCAGTAAGGCAAGAAAAATAAATAAAGGCATACATATTAGAAAAGAAAAGTAAGGCTGTCTTTACTTGCAGATGATATTTTTATCTATGTATATACATACTAAGAAATCTAATAAAAAATCTCCAGTAAGTAACAAATAAATTTAGCAACATCTCAGGAAATATTATTAATACACAGAAGTTAATTATATTTCTATATTCAGCAATAAACAATGAGGATGTAAAATTCTAAAAAAAATTACCATAACTTCTAAAACATTTAGGAGTAATTTTTTTCAAGAGTTATGCACGATATCTACCCTAAAAATTAAGTTATATCACTGTGAAAAATTAAGACCCAAATAAATAAGTATGCTCAGATAGGAACACTCAATATTTTTAAGATGCCAATTTCCCCAAATATATTTAATGTAATCCCAATGAAAATCACAGTAGACATTTTGTTTGTTTGTTTTGTTTCAGAAATTGGCAGATAGCCAAAAGACTGTATTGGGATGAAAAAACCCACAACATTTGAAGGATTACACATACTTGATTTTAAGACTTATTATAAAGCCACAATAATGAAGAGAGCTTGCTACTGGTAAAGGGTAAACATATAGATAATGCAACAGAGGTAGACCCCATATATATGGTCAGACGGTCTCTGACCAAGGTGCTAAATTAATTCAGTGGAGGAAAAGACTTTTCAACAGATGGCACTAGAACTGGGTACCTCTATGGGTAAAAACGAGTCTTGTATCACACATCACATGAAAAAATTAATTTGAACTGGACTATAAGCCTAAATGTAAAACTTAAAAGTATACCACTTCTAAGGAAAAATACATGAGAATCTTTGTAACGTTGGAGTAGGCAAGGATTACTTAGGACACAAAGAGCATGATAAAAGAAATGTAACAAATTAACCTTCATACATATTTAAAACTTCTCTTTGAAAAATGAACTAAAGAAAATGATAAGGGAAACCACAAACTGCGAGAAAATATTCACATATCTAAGAAAGACATTATATCCAAAATGCATGCCAAACTTAAATAATTCAGTAATAAAAAAACAAACAGAATGGGCAAAACATTTTAACAAAACCCTTAGGGGGGAAAAAAAACACACACAGAAAGGTCCTTAAAGCATGAAACAATTCTTAACATCATTAGTCATCAAGGAAATGCAAATTAAATCACAATGAAATACTTTCACTTCACACCTACTAGGATAGCTAAAATAAAAGACTGACAATGCAGAGTGTTGGAGAGAATGTGGGCAACTGAAACTTGCATACTTTTTAGATGGAATACAATGTGATATTAGCATGTTCTTATGCAGTTCAACATAAACTTAACATTTGACTCAACAATTCTACTGCAGAAGAAATGAAGACATATAACTACATAAAGACTTGTACATAAATGTTCACAGATTTATTTGTAATAGCCAAAATTTGGAAATAGCCAGAGATGCTCAACATCTGGTAAATGGATAAAGAAATTGTAGTACATTCATGCAGTAAAATACTGCATAGCAATAAAGGGAACAATTATTGGTGCACGAAGCAACATGAACAATCTCAGAAACATTAGTTTGAGAGAAAATAAACCAGAGAGAAAAGAATACATACAGTAGGATCACATTCATATGAAACTTTAGAAAAGACAAATCCAATCTATGGGGATGGAAAACAGATCAATGGTTATCTATACTTAAATTGTATGTAAGGATTGACTGCGAAGAGGTACAAGGCTATCTTTTGTGGTGATGGAAATGTTCTGTATCTTGAACGTGGTGGCAGATCCGCACGTGTATACATTTTTCAAAACTCATCGCTTGCACAGTTAAAATGTATTTATTTTATTTTATGAAAATTGTTGATTAAAGGCCTAAATTGAAATTTTTAAAGGGTGACCAACAGAGAGACAAAAAGGGAAGAAGAAAAGGAACTTGTGAAATGAGAGAAGAAAAGAAAATTATGACCAAGGTAGGAAAAATAAAATTGGAAAAAAAAAAAAGAGTGAAATGGAGGGAGTCTCAAATTAACTCTTACAGGGATCCTTGGCATGGGATTGGTACTTAACTATTTCCTTGAATTCTCACAACATTCCGCAAGTTACAGATAATTATCTTCATTTTTATCTATGTGGAAACTGAGACCCTGAGAGATCATACACTTTTCCAAAATTTCAGATTTTTGTGAGCACTCCCAAACTCTATCACGTTACTAACATCCTTTGGAAGTCAATTTTCATTGGGTTAGTTCTCCAGATGCTGAGATGGAGTTTGTGTGCAGAGTATTTATCAGGGTCAAATTCTGTGGGAGGCAGAAAGAAGTAGGATTAAGCAGAAAGAGAAGGCAAACTAAAGTGCAAGCCCAACAAAGCCTCTGCTAATGCCTGGCCAGGGGTGGGGGGTGGGTGTGCTGAAGAGCATATGGACCCTCAGAGTGTCCCATGTCACATCTGTTGTCATTCAAGTCTGCAGGGGAGTCCTGTCCCAGAAATCACCCATCTTTCACTGAAGTGATTTCAAGAGAAGAAAGGAAGGGAGAAGGAATGGTATGAATAACCATAATAACAAAAATAGTTGCTAGTATGTTTTATATGCACCATACATGTTTTAATTAACTTCATTTAAAACTCATAACAACACTTTCAGGTAGATACCACTTTTTAATCTATACTTGATGTCATAGAAACTGAGGCAGAGAGAGATTTCACTCCTAGCCTGAGACCACATAGCTAGTAACTAGAAATGTTAGGACAGGATCCCACAGTCTGGCTCCAGACTGTGCTTTCCCAGCATTAAAAAAAAAAAAAAAGCCCTTTTTAGTGACATACTGTAGATATACTTGATCAAGCACCACCTGGAGTCCCATAGCTCCTTCTCAAATAAAAGCCACCCACTGAAGTCTTTAGGTTGTTCTTCCATTTAAAACAAGAACCTTCTGTTGTATACATCTTTCTCCTTTGGCAATAGATTCTGACCTACTTGGCCTTGAAGCCAACAGCTTTGCATATAGGAGACATCTATGGTATCTGTAAGCTGTAAGGAAAAAAAAAATAGCTAAAGCAAAAAACCACCTTGAGGGAAACTAGAGTGAATTTACTTTGAATTTGAAATAAAGGGTTTTGGGTGCTAATACCCTGCCTCCATCAAGCCCAGATTGGTCTGTAACACAATCTGACTCTTGAATACTTAAAAATAGAGATAATTGAACACCCCACGCTATGATGTGGGGCCTTGAAATTCAGTTCTGAATTCGATGGTGGGAGTGCTGATTTGCATTAACTTAGTCATGCCCACCTCATCAACTTAGATAACTGATGTTAGGTCCCTAGAGTTTCCTAGGAACCTACATGTTCTTGGGAACACATTAGACTAGGAATCAGACCAGGATTTTATTCCAAGTTCTGCATTTAACTAGTTCTCTAACATTAGACAATTTACTAGTTTCTCTGAGCTTCCTTCATCCATAGGCTTTGGAACTTGGATTGGATAAGGTCCCTTAGCAGCTAATTCTGCAACTCAAAATAAATGAAAGATATATCAGGTGATAATGGGTGCCATAAGGGTAAGTGAAGCAGGGAAAGAGGAACAGAGAAGGGTGGCATGAAGTACTATTTTAGAAAGAGCAACTAGAAAAGACTCCTTGTTAAGATGAATTTTGAGCAGAGATAGAAGTAAAGGAGGGAGCTATTTAGCTATAAGAAGGAAGAGTGTTCCAAGTAGAGGGAACAGAACAGGCAAAGATCCTGAGATGAGAACATACTTAGAATATTTATGGAACAATAGAGCAACCAGTGCTCCTGGAGCCCAGTCAGCAAAGGGAAGAGTAGAATCTGGGATTATATCTTAGAGGGTGCAGGTTATAGGGTTTTGGAGCTAAAGTAAAGACTTTGACTTTGACTCTGAACAGGATGGGAAGTTCTTAGAGCATCAGAATAGGTGATCTGACTCATGTTTTAGAAGGATCACTCTGGCTGCTCTGTGGGCATAGATTGTAGGAGGGTGAAGGTGGAAAGAGAGAAAACAATTGGGAGTCTATACTAATAATCCAGGTAAAAAATGATGATGGCTTGAATGAGAGTGGTAGTAGAACTGGCAAGAAGCGGTCAGATTCTGGATACATTTCAAAGACAGAGACAGCATGACGCATAGACGTAGGGGGTTAGAGAACAAGAGTCAAGGAGGACTCCAAGGCCCTGACTGGAACCACAGGTTGAATGAAGTTGCCATTCACTGAACAAGAAGAGGCCACTGAAATATGTTAAGTTGAGGAGGAGGGGCCAACATGATCACATTTGTTTGTCCAAAAGATCACTCTGTCTGCAATATGGAGAATGGATTGGAGATGGACAAGAGTGGGTATTAGGTGACTAGTTAGGAAACTAAGTAGGCAGTCCTATTTTAACAGCAATTATAGATTTATATTAATGAATATTCAAAAAAATAAAATGCACTAACCTGGTGACTTCAGGAAATTGCTTAGGAAGCAGGGTAATATGGTACCTTAAATTTGATGTAAGAAACATATTTAGTAGATAATGAGATAGTATTCATTCAGAAATGGGAAAAAAATTGTGATGATGGTATGCAGATACTAAAGTTTAGAGAAGATATTCTACTACACTGCCTGTTTGAAGTCTGGCTGATTTGGTGAGATCCTTTGAGTGTGTCATACTTTGGGGCTTACACCCAGCCCACAAGCTAAATTATCACACACTGTCCTAGGAAATTTCCTTTGTTTAAACAATAGCTGCATTTGTCTTCTGTGACCCAATCACTGGGTATGGCAAATGGGACCAGGCAGGGACTAATCAGATCTTCTCTTCCGGAGTGCAGACTTAGGACAATGACAGCAAACTAGTTCCTGTGGATGGATTGAATGATAGTCTGTAATCTCAGGAGCTGAAGGTGGTCATTGTCTGCTCTGTGGTATGGAGAATCAGAGGAAGCTGACTGCATGAGAAAACAAAAGGGAGCAAAAGTGTGGAGAGGGGCTGAGACAACACAGAGGACTAATAGATTTTCAGCATCTAGTTCTGGTTCCTTCCTGAGGCCCAGTGGCCTTTGCATTGGATCCTAAGACATTCTGCTACAGTGATAAGAAATACAACTTTTTAATTTAGCTCTTTAAACAGCTATTTTTTTTCATTGCTAAAAAAAAAGTCATACCTAATGGCTATTTTCACACTCAAGAAACAGTGGATTAAAAGCTTTATTTTTCTTTATGATTACCTATGACATTCTTAAATTTTCTGTATCAAAACCTGTCACTCCAGCAAAAGAAAGTTCTAAGTTGTCTAGTTTGGGGAGAGGATTCGTATGGCTTTAGACTAGCTTATGGAAGCAGTAAAAAGAAGGATTCTGATGGGTGAAATGAAAGCAAAATCGGTTGAGAGAAAAATTAACAAAAGAGGAAGCAATAATCCCATTTAGGAAGAAGAAAGAATGAGAGCCCCCCTAGAAAGGAATCAGTGATGAGGTTTCAAAGAAATTATTTTAAGTGAGAAATTTGATCAAAGTATGTTTTAAAATTAATTTAATAAAAATCAGAAGACTTCACATCACCAACACTATTTGAATTCCTACATTGTATGAAAGTAAGGGACATCACATCAAATTAGGGAGTCTATTTTCACATGAAGAAATGTTTTGATGCTTGTACTTTAAAAAAAAATTATAAGTATGGTGTACTAGATTCTTTCCCCTCATCCCTGACCCCACCTTATCCTTATTAGCCATGGAGATTTTCCCTCTTCAACCCTACAAATCTCCAAAGGAAAAAAGCGTATGGCTGACAGAAATATTAGAGAGCCCACCAGAGTATATAAAACTGCCACAGACTGTGAAATGTAAAACAGTGGTCTAGTTCTCTACTACAGGTAAAACATATTTTATTTTCTTTTGTTTGTTTAGTACGATGAAGCAATAAAATGAGAGAAAAGCAATGAGCCATGTTGTTTGACATAATGGGATTTAACAGATTATGCATAATTTTGAAATTTTTCTACTTTTTAAAATAATGCATTTGAGAAATGCTGACCCAAACAAAATTTGAATGAAATATGTTTTTTAACCTAAGTTGAAGTTGGGGAGAGATCAGTCACAACTGCATCCAGCTCTTGTGCCAGACTGTTTGGCTGTCCAGTCTGGATGGAGCGAAGATGGTTTAAGACTGAGGGATAGGACAGGATAGGCTGTGAGGTACATTACTTAATAATTCCTTAAAGCTGAAAATTTAATGTTTTGTTTTGGAGGCTACAAAATAAGTAGATGTGAACATCAAAATGGCCATAATGTTAAAATGGCTGCATCAAAATGTCACCTGACCATCCGGACTGGGTAGTAGCTATCAGTAGGTCAACGCAGAGCTTGCAGCCTGGAAAGCAATAAGGTTCCCACCTATGTTTCAGTTGCCCCTACAGCATTTTTCAAAAATGTGATCATCATATTTGAAAAATATAAACATCTCAATATAAAATTTGGTTTTAAACTTCTCTTAGAACACAGGATACTAAAACTCCGGGCCCTTACTTTCAGACGGCATTCTGGATCTGAGCACGGGCTGCCCAGGTTTGGGTGGCATGCTATCTCCTTAAGTCCACCAGCTGCCAGGGCTCCATTTGGGTTCACGTCACTCATCTCTGTACCTCCCTGCTTTCTCCAGTCATCTGAGTTTGCAACCCCTGACCCTGAGCCTCAAGCCCTGTGGTGGGGAATGTAAATAGACCTAATAGTGAGGCAGGGGCTACTTCTCTCCGACATATGTAACCATATGATGGCTCAGTGATGGCACATATTGCAATTTTGCAAGCGAATTTGGAAATTTGTATTTTTACGCAGTATCTTTCCATATAAAAATATTAGCTACAAACTCACTTTTTAAATACTGACAACCATATAAAAACACATCTGTGAACCACAAGCCTGTGCCTGCCTGGTTGCCATTCTTCCCTGAACTACAGGAAAGAAGTCTACGTCAGAAAGTCTGTGATATTTGAACAGCCCTAGCATGGCTCCATTTCTATAAATGCTGGTGCAGAAGTCAAATTGTAGTTTTCCAACGGAAAATCTAGCTTCCTTGATTTCACATTTTCCAAGCACTCACTGTACACAAGGGTCTCAGCGAGACACTGTAAAAAGGGTGGATATATAAGTGGGACAAAACCACACTCATGCCTTTAAGGAGCTGACAATCAACCACATCTTTGGCATTAGTGACAAATGGGAGAAGTTTGTGTTCAGCTACCTTGCTCTCCAATTCCAGTATTGCCTTTTATCTAATGGACTCCCAGAAAATTCCAGTGTTCTGTTACTCAGGTGCTTCTCTCCTTCTCCTTCTCCTTCTCCTGCCCCTCCTCCTCCTCCTTCTCCTGCCCCTCCTCCTCCCTCCTCCTCCCCCTTCCCCTCCTCCCCCTCCCCCTCCTCTTCCTCCCCCTCCCCCTTCCTCTCCTCTTCCCCCTCCCCCACCTCCTCTTCCTCCCCCTCCTTTTCCTCCCCCTCCTCTTCCTCCCCTCCCCTTCCCCTTCTCCTGCCCCTCCTCCCCCTCCTCCTCCCCCTCCTCCTCCTCCCCCTCCTCTTTGTACTATGGCAGCAGGTACACAGCACTACAAGTTCACCATACTACACTACAAGTACCACTACAACAAGCACTACTACTCCTACAATAGCTGCTACCATCATATATTGTGTCTTTATTTTGTGTTAAGCACTTTATATGAAGAATTTCTAACGTCCACAACAATCCTACCAGATAGGGGCTAACTCATTTTACATATGGCTCAATTAAGTTAATCAAGTTTCTTGAGGTCATAGTGTGATATTCTGATTTATAATAAGAAATACGTATTTGGTCTTTATCCTCATCCCAGGAACAATGCTCCTAAACTCCTTGGAATTTCCTATAATGAGAAAAATAAAGGGGACTTTTCCTATGTTAATGAGGTGATGTTTTGGAAAGCATCTAAGGATCTGGCTTGTTGACAGAGGAGTCAACCACGCGATTGGAGGGTTAGAACTCTTGGCCCCAGTCAGTTAGAACTGCCACCCTCATACACACACCTCCAGGGAGGGGAGAGGGGCTGGAAGTTTGAGTTTGATCACTAATGGCCAATAATTAATCAATCGGGCCTCTGTAATGAAGTCTCCATAAAAGCTCAAAAGTATGGATTCAAGAGCTTCCCAGTTAGAGAACACATGTAGATGAAGGAAGAGTGGCACCCCAGAGAAGGCATGGAAGTTCTGCACCCTTTCCCCACCCCTTGCCCTATGCATCTCGTTCTTCCTGCTGTTCTGTTTTATATTCTTTTATAATAAACCAGTATCATACGAAGTAAAATGTGTCTCTCTTCTCTAGGCTGCTCTAGCAAATTAATCAAACCCAAAGAAGGGGTTGTTAAAACCAATCATCTATGGTTGGTGGGTCAGAAGCACAGGCGACAACCAGGACTTTGGATTGGATCTGAAGGGGGGTGAGGCAGTCATAGGACTGAGCCCTAACCTGTGTATCTGATGTTATCTCCAGGTAGTGTCAGAACTGAGTTCAATTATAGGATACCCAGCTGGTGTTGAAGAGTTTGCTCGGTGATTGGGGAAAAAACCCACACATCAGAATCTAATTGATGAACACATATTGTAATTAGTAATTAAAAAAAATGGGACTGAAATACAAGACTGTTGGAAACTTTACACCATACTGCTTTAGATAACATTTATCTTCCTACCAAAATTTTTCATCTCAATGGCCCATTACTTAGGACAAACCCGCCCTTTAAGTATTAAACAAATCAATTAGGTTCATTTTGTAGAATGTTACAAATGAAGTCTTAAGTTATATTTTCCCTAAATAATGTTTTATTTTTTAATGTTTATTTTTGAGAGAGAGAGAAAGAGAGAGAGCAAGTAGGGGAAGGGCAGAGAGAGAGGGGGGACAGAGGATCCAAAGCAGGCTCCGCACTGACAGCACAGAGCCCAATGCGGGGATTGAACCCCCAAACAGTGAGATTATAACCTAGCTGAGGTCGGATGCTTAACCAACCGAGTCACCCAGGAACCGCCTAAATAATGTTTAAAATAAGATCTTCCATGCCTTAATTTACAGAAGAGATTAATGAAAGGAATTTCAGTCATTACTGTGGTTTTGTTTTATGCTACTATTTTTGCACCTGTAACACTTCTAAAGTCATGCCAAATTTGTGGTCATATACAATACTGGCATCAGAATTACTCAGTTGGTAGGTAGAATCTGGAATTCAGAGGTGGGGTCAGCAGATTTTTTTTTTCTGTGAAGGACCAGTTTTCTCTGAAGGACACAGCTTTTATCTATCTATCTATCTATCTATCTATCTATCTATCTATCATCTATCTTATTTATTTATTTATTTGTTTGTTTATTTATTTATTTATTTATTTATTTATTTATTTATTTATTTATTT